>NC_090185.1:34332669-34932669 GCF_024679245.1 Pseudorasbora parva | reverse complement strand
TTAAACAATGCAACATGCTTTATAATTATACTTGCAGCTATTCACGTTACAACCTAACCATAAGCTCTACTCTTCTTCACAATGGTAATGGTCAAAACTTCAACATAACAGAAATTCTTTCAAATTTCAAACATAAATGAACATTATTCATTTACAGATGTTTCCCTTCACTCAAAAAAAACAAACACTTAATTTCATTAATAACTCTTCATTTCCAGCCATATGCAAAGTATGCTGTAAACAAACAATGTTGTCTCTAACTAACACTGCATAATTGAGGTAATTCTCTTAAAATAAATAGGTAACCTTATTTTCCTTAATTTTATCAGCTTATTTGGTTCTTCGATTGAAGGCTCAAGATTGCTTACATTTCCTTAAAAAAAAAAAATTAAAAAATGGAAAGGTAAATGTATCTCTTGGTTTTATTAGTGAAATGTTCTCAATATTTTGTATACAAAACTGAACCACGAAAATATACAGACTGTTTTTAATGATCAAATTAATGATAGTGTTTTTAAGTGAAAATTACCCATTACCCATAAGACCCATGATTATTATTTTTTTACAGTGTCAATACTCTGCCCTACAAAGGCAAAAGACCTTAACTCACTGAAGTGTGGAACTGAGAAAAATGACTTTAAAGATTTTTTGTTGTCCTGCCAAATTAATTATAGGTGGGACACTGGAAATTATCTACATTTTTTCTTCTTCTAAAACTTGACTTTTGACCCTTATTTTGAAGTTTCTGCACTATGTTTCTGTATTGTCTGCAAAAATTGAGGAGTTTTTTGCTTGGCATGCCAAGCAAAAGGCAGTAACTTCCTTATTATCAATATTTGGTTGCTGATCACCATTTACAAAATCATTTACACCTGTATAAAATCTAATGATCATGGCATTTATTTTGGATGATTTACAATTAATTATAGCCATCTTCTTATTACCATCATGTGCTTTGGTTGCATTCTGATGCCATTATTAAGACATTAGACATGACACATAACTGCATGTCGGCACCGTAACTTAATTTTGACGCATTGCTAAACAAAGGCAGAGTACCAAAGAGTGGTAACTGCTGTTACGGGGTTCTGCCTTGGTTTCTCCTGGGCTTTTGGAAGTTACTGTTAAGACAATCCATAATTTTCTCGAAAAAACAACGGAATTGACTAACAATATTTATCCACGTGATAAAGGAGGTCTTGAATGTCCCAAAAATGTCATTAACTCATTGTTGACCAAAAACGAAGTTAAGGCCTTTTGCCTTTGCACGGCAGTACTCATCCCTGCTCACATTTTGTTCTAAAATATAGATGATCAAATTCTTGATATAAATTACCCCCTCAGTGTTGTTTAATTAGTTTTGTTACAAAGTTATTTTCATTTCAAAGAAATTAAATAACACAAATTCATTTTTTCATTTATTTCAGTGAAAATCTCACTGAGCAATCGCTCCTCAAATGTTTTATCATTGAGTCTGCACCATTCTGGTCCTGTCTCAACAGGTGCAGAAGAAGCTGCTATGGCAAGATGGACATGTATATGAATTTTTTAGAATTTTTTATTGAATTTAAATTCTGCTTCCTTTATTTCAAATTCGAATTGTAAATCTAGATCCTGTTTTTGTCATCAATTCAAATTCAAGAATTTAATTGGAATTCAGGTGTCATTCTCAATTCAATTCTGAATTGTGCACAAGCCTGGTATGGTCATTGGAGCAATAGTAAATAAACTCCAGTTGGTCACCTGATTTGTGAGTAGCCATAGTTGATACTTACTTGAGGTCAAACAAGGCAAGTACCATCCTCAGGGAAGTATGAGAGTAGCAAATCCTCCAAGAAATTGCCTAGTTGACCTGGGAGCAATAAACAACTATAAAATGGATTTTAATAGGGCCGGTGATAGTAATTGCTTGGGATTCAATTGAGCTTTTGTCAGAGAGATGGTAAAGGATTACATTTCCATTCATTGGAGACCAGTACCCCCCCCCCAAAAAGAAAAGTTTGTGGAGAGGGCTGCAGATGTGGCAGTGTTCTCTGGTTGGATCCATATATCAGTTAGGACCATGGAATAATGAACTGAGCTCTCTTTCACGTTGTTTTGCTCTTGAACAGACATATTCAAACAGTTATGTCAAAATGTCAGTCTTGGCAAGTATCCTTGTAAACATAGTTATGTCTTAAGTCAAATTAAACAGTTGAGAAAGAAAACGTGTAACACTTTGCAATAAGCAACACTTTGCTGATGCAATAATCAGTATATTGGATCCGTGCATTCCCTCTTGAAGTGACAGGAGCTTAATATTCCTGTTGTTGTCTGTCATTAATGTAAATCAAACAAAAAAAAAAGACAATTTCTCACTGCTATAGACTGAATATCTTTTGTAACTTTAATAAGGATTCATCTGTTTCATGGCTTGTAAAAAATATTTATGGCCAGTAAATTTTCTTAAGGCAATATATGCACAATATTGTCACCCCTGCAGTTGACTGAATTTAGGTGTTCCAGTCACTTCAATGGCCACATGTGTATAAAATCAAGCACTGAGGCATCTCTTCTACAGACATTTGAGGGTTGCTCTCAGGAGCTCAGTGAATTCGAGCATAGTACTGCGATAGGTTGCCACTGGTGTAATAAATCCATTTGTAAAATTTCCTCACTACTAAATATTTCATGGGCAACTGTTAGTGGTTTTATAACAAAGTGGAAGCATTTGGGAGTAGCTGCATCTAAGCCTTACATCACCAAGTGCAATGCAAAGCGTCAGATGCAGTGGTGTAAAAGCACACCGCCACTTGACTCTAGAGCAGTGGATTGATGAATCACGCTTCCTTGTCTGGTAATCTGATGGACGAGTCTGGGTTTGGCAGTCGCCAGGAGAATGGTACTTGACTGTATTCTGCTAAATGTAAAGTTTGGTGTGGGGTTGTTGTTCAGGGGTTTGGCTTGGCTACTTAGTTCCAGTGAAAGGAACATATAATGCTTCAGCAGTGGTATGTAGACATGTTGGACAATTTCATGCTTTCCCAACTTTGTGGGAATGGTTTGAGGATGGCCCCTTCCTGTTCCAACATGACCAGTGCACAAAGCAAGGTCCATACAGATATAAATAAGCTACACCCACACACACATACACACAGAGACACACACACATCAGACATTATTTAATACTATATTTCTATCCATTTGTAAAGAGCAGGTTTGGAGCACCATGAGGTTAAATAAATTAATCCTGAATGTGTTCATATTTGGATGAACTATTAATATAAGCAATGCAAGCTGAGTTTGTGGGAGGTTTGTCAGTTGATTGATGGGTTTTGATCTGTGCTAATGATGCGTTTTAAAACCTGGAAGGGTTTCACAATGATAGGCCAAATATTTAATTAAGCGCCGCTTTCTTTTGAATGCCCCTCATAAATATTCCATGTAAATATCACTGCTTTCTTTATCAGTTGCAGGTGTACTCTGCAGCTCATCTGGCTGTGCTTCTGCAACAAATGTGGCTCGTGTTCTGATTGGTGACATTTAGTCATGAGTCTTCAGGTGCTCTACACCCAAAGGAACATGCTAACCACACATTACATGTTAGACGTGATGCCCATCATCAGGACAAACTGTTTGTGTTTCTAAATGCTTACAGTTGATTATAGATCTCTTGTTCGCCAATTAAGAAAAACATGACTCTGAGCTGAAGCTGAGCAGTGAATGATGACGTTTAATGTATATATTATTAAAAAGTAACCAAAAAAATAAAATTAAAAAATGAACACTGCACAGGACCCTCTTGAATTGGGCAAACAAAATTGGGGTATATGTGTAGGGTCGCAAAAATATTTAGAAAATATTTAGGTTTGAAATATTTAGAATACTACTTATTTTTGTTGTCCTTGGAGCATGTATTTCTACCTGCAGAGGGTAACGACACAATGCTAAGCAGCCTTGACACATTGTTTTCAGCTTCTGTGTGATTGTAGCAACAGACAGTTTAACGTCAGAACTGTGCCGTTAGAACTCATAATATAGTCGTTTTCCACTCCGCCTTCCATTCAAAATCAAGACATCATTGCTGTTCGTCAGTCCAAAACATTGGATGGAGTAGTGATGATTGGCAATGTCAGGGCCAATTTTGGCACTTCCAGACTAGACAAGCATGAAATTGCTGTGGGGAAAGTAAAAGCTGAAAGAAAAACAAGCCTGCCAGACCTTTGGCGCTGCAACGAGAGTCTAAAATTATCAAGCTGATCCTGGTCCCAGTGTGTTCATGATGAGCCTGGACAAATGGATGTAGGAGAGGGTCTTTCAAGCCTGACGTGAATGCAATTACGAAAGTCTTTTCTTTGGCATTGATCTTTTTTTGATTGTGCCAGTCAAGGCTGTGAGTGGCAGTTGTAACTGTGGTCTCTCCTTTGCATTTGCATAAATGCATATGAGTGAAGTGCAATATTGTTTATTTTTTATTTTTTTAATATCCATTCTGTAGCCATCCATTTTCTAAGCACCTGTACATCAACAAATCTCTAGTACATGTAAACCCACTGTACTTGGCAATAAAGCTGATTCTGGATATGGGCCAGATTTACTAAAAAGGGCAAATTAGTTTGAGAGTGCAATTCCATAAAAATCTATCTATCTATCTGTCTGTCTATCTATCTATCTATCTATCTATCTATCTATCTATCTATCTATCTATCTATCTATCTATCTATCTATCTATCTATCTATCTATCTATCTATCTATCTATCTATCTATCTATCTATCTATCTATCTATCTATCTATCTATCTATCTATCTATCTATCTATCCATCCATCCATCCATCCATCCATCCATCCATCCATCCATCCATCCATCCATCCATCCATCCATCCATCCATCCATCCATCCATCCATCCATCCATCCACTGTGTATATATATATATATATATATATATATATATATATATATATATATATATATATATATATATATATATATATATATATATATATATATATATATATATACATACATTAAGGAAAATAAGTATTTGAACACCCTGCTATTTTGCAAAATCTCCCACTTGGAAATCATGGAGGGGAGGGGTCTGAAATTGTCATCGTAGGTGCATGTCCACTGTGAGAGACATAATCTACAAAAAAAAATCCAGAAATCACAATTTATGATTTTTTAACTATTTATTTGTACAGTTGCAGATAGACACCTGTCTATCAGCTAGAATTCTACTCTATTCTGACCCTCAAAGACCTTTTAGTCTGCCTTTAAAATGTCCACCTCCACTCCATTTATTATCCTAAATGATATGCACCTTTTTGAGTTAGCTGCATAAAGACACCTGTCTTTATGCAGCTAACTCAAAAAGGTGTTCGTTAGTTGCATAAAGACACCTGTCCACCCCATACAATCAGTAAAAATCCAACTACTAACATGGCCAAGACCAAAGAGCTGTCCAAAGACACTAGAGACAAAATTGTACACCTCCACAACGCTGGAAAGGGCTACGGGGAAATTGCCAAGCAGCTTGGTAAAAAAAAAGGTCCACTGTTAGAGCAAACATTAAACAATGGAAGAAGCTAAACATGACTGTCAATCTCCCTCAGACTGGGGCTCCATGCAAGATCTCACCTCGTGGGGTCTCAATGATCCTAAGAAAGGTGAGAAATCAGCCCAGAACTACATAGGAGGAGCTGGTCAATGACCTGAAAAGAGCTGGGACCACCGTTTCCAAGGTTACTATTGGCAATACACTAAGACGTCATGGTTTAAAATCATGCACGGAAGGTTCCCCTGCTTAAACCAGCACATGTCCAGGCCCGTCTTAAGTTTGCCAATGACCATTTGGATGATCCAGAGGAGTCATGGGAGAAAGTCATGTGGTCAGATGAGACCAAAATAGAACTTTTTGGTCATAATTCCGCTAAACGTGTTTGGAGGAAGAAGAATGATGAGTACCATCCCAAGAACACCATCCCTACTGTGAAGCATGGGGTGGTAGCAAAATAGCAAGGTGTTCAAATGCTTATTTCCTCACTATATATATTAGAGCTGCAACGATTCTGGCATACATTTTTAGTTTAAAATCAAGATTCTCAATTCTCACGATTCTCTCACAATTCCGTATAGACAATTAAACAAAATAACATGTAATTTACATAAGGCTCTGTTTTTTAGTAGTCTTGTTGAATGAATGATTCAATGACTAACTCATAAAGATTTAACTTATTTCATTCCTATACGAATCAGTGTTTTTAAATGAATCTCTTGAATGATTAAATTACAAATACACTTTTTAACAGTCACTTGTTGCTGTCTACATATAGATATATAATAACAAGCACAAGCCAAAGTTTTTAAAGATAATAACAAACATAAATACATTTTTCTTTGACTTCCAACACGGCAACCCAATCCCCATGTCAGTGACAGAATTACAAACTACACTGATGTTGAAAAGCCGAAGTGTACACCAATGAATAGTTCCTCACATGTACGATATGTCAGTACAGTGTGCAAAGTCTGACATTTGTTGTGTGTGTTTGTTTTGTGTAGATACCGACTATATCAGCACGGAGGAAGAGCAGAAGGTAGAACAGATGCTAACTTTGCTGACGGAGGAGTCCAAGCAGGCAGCTGCCAGCACAGCGGTGAGTACACATACCCACACAGGTTCATCAAACCACAACCAGCCTTCCCTCACCAGTTTGCTAAGTTAAAAAAAAAACATTGGTCAACTTAGAACTTAAGGAATCCTGCTAAAAGTAACATTTTATATTTTAAAGTGTACGTCCGGAAAGTATTCACAGCTCCTAATTTGTTTTCCATATTTATGGAAATTATTTTTTCCTAAATTCTACAAACAATACCCCATAATGACACCGTGAAGTTTTTTTGAAGTCTTTATTATTATTTTTTGATTAAAAATAAAAAAACACAAAAAAATCACATGTAAATAATTATTCACAGCCTTTGCTCAATACTTTGTTTGAAGCACCTTTTGCACCAATTACAGCCTCAAGTCTGAAGTCTGACATGATGCTTTGCCATTTAGGCCGACGAGTTCAATCTTAGTTTCTTCAGACCAGAGAACTTTGTTTCTTGTGGTCTGAGAGTCCTTCAGGGGCCTTTTGGAAAAATCCAGGTGGGCTGTCATGTGCTGTCTATTATCCAGGACTGATTGGTGGACTGCCGCAGAGATACATGTTCTTCTGGAAGGGTCTCCTCTCTCCACAGAGAAATGCTGGAGCTCTGTCACAGTGACCATCACATTCTTGGTCACCTCCCTGACTAAGGTCATTCTCCCCTGATCGTTTTGCCAGGCGGCCAGCTCTAGGAAGAGTCCTAGGGGTTCCAAACTTCTCCCATTAACGGATGATAATTTCATTCAATACACTGTGCTCATTGGGACCTTCAATGCTGCAATAATTAATCTGTACCCTTCCCCAAATCTGTGCCTTTATACAATCCTGTCTCAGAGGTCTACAGATAATTCCTTGGACTTCATGGTTTGGTTTGTGCTCTGATATGCACTGTTAACTGTGGGACCTAGGATTTCAAACAAAATTCTTTTACATTGTCATTACGGGGCATTGTTTGTAGAATCGAGGGACATACATTATGAATTTAGTCCATTTTGGAATAAGGGTTTAACATAACAAAATGTGGAAAAAGTAAATACTATTCAGATACACTCCAAGTATTCCAGCAAAATGTAAGGTCAAACAAATAAAACATGGTGTACCTGCTTCTACAGACCTTAGTGAGTGTAGCAGTCCAGATTTATGATTGTTTCTGTTTTTCATTTTTTATTATCCCTTTTCAATAAGGAGGAGATTGCAATTTGGCGCTTTTCCATTATATTGGAAGTTTGTGTTGCGCTCCAAATATCTGTCATTGAGAGTACTTAATTACAAGAATAAGTATGAAATTCAGGTGTTCTAGTTTTAAGGTTTCCAAACAGTTATGAATGAACTTGGATGAATTCTTGTGGGCTCTCGTTCCGCTACCATTACGCATCCAACAGGTCCTAAATAATTTTATGGTGGTTCACTACAACAACTTCACCATTGTATCTTACAGTAAACTACTACTTTATGGTCCTTCAAGTTCCTTAAGTAATAAATCCTACTGTAGCTTTTAACAGCATGACAGTGGGTGGCAATAAAAGCATGTTAGTGATTTTCTGAAGTGGAATCACAATGTTCCCAGAGGTTCCTGCGGTGTAAAATTAATGTAATAGATGCCCCATTCGGGTCTTTCCACAGCCAGTACTCTGAGCTTGACTAGCACGGTCCACCACAGCATTAGACAGCAGAAAGGGAAGTTCTTCCCCTGAGAGCTTCCCCCTCCACAGAGAAATTTGATCGCTCAGTGCCATCTTCCCACAATGCAGCAGCAGCCATCAGTACAGAGCAGGCAATTCAATTTCAAACAGATATTTCTGCTCTGTTTTAAATTGAGTTTTACAGTCTGCTGCACCAGAAATAAATGTCTTTATTTTCTATAATAACCATATAACCTATTGATAACCATATTAAACTAGGATATATTAGTAAATATGGGCAGCTGGGAAGATGTATAATTCTACTGTTCTTAAAGAAAGGACATTTTTTGTCTCCCCCCCTTATTGTTTGATTTGGAAACGTTTTGTCATGAATGTTACATTAATTCATTAATTTGTTCATTCGTTCGTGCCTTCATTCATTTGTTTTGTTTTGTTATGCTTTTTTGATGCTCACGTGCCCACAGTAAACTGCGATGCACGGTGTATTCTGACACCTTTCTATCAGAACTATTATTAACTTCTTAAACAATTTGAGCTACAGTAGCTCCTCTGTATGATCAGACCACACACCCTTTCCTCCCCACGTGAATCAATGAGCCTTGGCCGCCCATGACCCTGTCGCCGGTTCACCACTGTTCCTACCTTGGACCACTTTTGATAGATACTGACCACTGCAGACCGTGAACAGCCCACAAGAGCTGCAGTTTTGGAAATGCTCTGCTCAATTTTGGCCCTTGTTAAACTCGCTCAAATCCTTAGTCCTTATGCTTGCCCATTTTTCCTGTTTTTAACACATCAACTTTGAGAGCAAAATGTTCACTTGCTGCCTAATATATGCCATATATCCCTAATATATCCACGATGAAGAGATAGTCAGTGTTATTCACTGATTGGTATATATATATATATATATATATATATATATATATATATATATATATATATATATATATATATATATATATATATATATATATATATATAAATATATATGTAATACGGTTTGTAGATGGGAAGGAAGGAGGCGGGAACCGCCGAACGCTCAACAAACATTTATTTAAAGTAAAGAAACAAAATGAAAGTAAAACCGCGGACAGCCCCTCACGGACGACTGCCCGCAAACACACACAAAATAAAACGTGGGCAGCCCCTCACGGACGACTGCCCACAAACACATAAACAAAACTAAACATAAAATCCAGGCCTGGTCCTCTCTCGTCTTCCGCTGTCCTTGCTCCTCCTTATATGCTCCCGTCACATGGCCGCGAGACGAGACCGGTGTGCCACGCAGCTGGCACTCGTGAACGTTAATCACCGGCCCGCTCTCGCGGTCCCTCGCCCCGCTGCTTGCCACACCACATACCCCCATCGCCCCTCGCAGGCCGGGGGGCACTCCCGAGACGGCGCTCTACTCCCCCTCCCCCCCTCTCCCGGGGGGGGCGATCACGGCGGCCGCGGCACCTGGGGGTAAGGACAGAGAGGCGAGAGAAATGTAGACGGGAGCACGAGGAGCCCGCGGACGAGAGAGGGGAGAGAGGGAAAAAAAGAGAGAAAGAGAAAAAAAATTCTGGTCCGGTTCCCCGACACACTGCCGCTCAGTCCTCACCAGCCGAGAGGCTCTTCCTCGCGGTGCTATGCGATGGTGCTGGACGCCCGGTGGACGGCCCGATCCTCCTCCGCCCCCTGCCGGCCGGCGGTGGCTCCTCCTATTGAGGGCAGTCGGCAGCGAGCTCCGTGTTCCCTGCTCCTCCCCGTTCCGGCGGATGGCAGCAGGCTCCGGCCCACGGCGAACGCCGGCAACTCCTCCGCTCCCTCCAGGACGGCCGCCACCCCACCTCGACCCAGGGGCACGGCAGCGAGCTCGCCGTCCCACCGGTCTTCACTCGCTCCAGCACCACCGCCTCTGGCAGTCACTCGCGGTCTTTCATCATCCGCGCTGCCCGAACTCCTCAGCACCGCGATCCCCCTCAGCAGCGAGGGCTCTCCGACAGCGCGTCCCTCCTTCCTCCCGGGTTTCGGCACCAATGTAATACGGTTTGTAGATGGGAAGGAAGGAGGCGGGAACCGGCGAACGCTCAACAAACATTTATTTAAAGTAAAGAAACAAAATGAAAGTAAAACCGCGGACAGCCCCTCACGGACGACTGCCCGCAAACACACACAAAATAAAACGTGGGCAGCCCCTCACGGACGACTGCCCACAAACACATAAACAAAACTAAACATAAAATCCAGGCCTGGTCCTCTCTCGTCTTCCGCTGTCCTTGCTCCTCCTTATATGCTCCCGTCACATGGCCGCGAGACGAGACCGGTGTGCCACGCAACTGGCACTCGTGAACATTAATCACCGGCCCGCTCTCGCGGTCCCTCGCCCCGCTGCTTGCCACACCACAATATATATATATATATATACAGTATTGTTCAAAATAATAGCAGTACAATGTGACTAACCAGAATAATCAAGGTTTTTCGTATATTTTTTTATTGCTACTTGGCAAACAAGTTACCAGTAGGTTCAGTAGATTCTCAGAAAACAAATGAGACCCAGCATTCATGATATGCACGCTCTTAAGGCTGTGCAATTGGGCAATTAGTTGAATTAGTTGAAAGGGGTGTGTTCAAAAAAATAGCAGTGTGGCATTCAATCACTGAGGTCATCAATTTTGTGAAGAAACAGGTGTGAATCAGGTGGCCCCTATTTAAGGATGAAGCCAACACTTGTTGAACATGCATTTGAAAGCTGAGGAAAATGGGTCGTTCAAGACATTGTTCAGAAGAACAGCGTACTTTGATTAAAAAGTTGATTAGAGAGGGGAAAACCTATAAAGAGGTGCAAAAAATGATAGGCTGTTCAGCTAAAATGATCTCCAATGCCTTAAAATGGAGAGCAAAACCAGAGAGACGTGGAAGAAAACGGAAGACAACCATCAAAATGGATAGAAGAATAACCAGAATGGCAAAGGCTCAGCCAATGATCACCTCCAGGATGATCAAAGACAGTCTGGAGTTACCTGTAAGTACTGTGACAGTTAGAAGACGTCTGTGTGAAGCTAATCTATTTTCAAGGATCCCCCGCAAAGTCCCTCTGTTAAAAAAAAGGCATGTGCAGAAGAGGTTACAATTTGCCAAAGAACACATCAACTGGCCTAAAGAGAAATGGAGGAACATTTTGTGGACTGATGAGAGTAAAATTGTTCTTTTTGGGTCCAAGGGCCACAGGCAGTTTGTGAGACGACCCCCAAACTCTGAATTCAAGCCACAGTACACAGTGAAGACAGTGAAGCATGGAGGTGCAAGCATCATGATATGGGCATGTTTCTCCTACTATGGTGTTGGGCCTATTTATCGCATACCAGGGATCATGGATCAGTTTGCATATGTTAAAATACTTGAAGAGGTCATGTTGCCCTATGCTGAAGAGGACATGCCCTTGAAACGGTTGTTTCAACAAGACAATGACCCAAAACACACTAGTAAACAGGCAAAGTCTTGGTTCCAAACCAACAAAATTAATGTTATGGAGTGGCCAGCCCAATCTCCAGACCTTAATCCAATTGAGAACTTGTGGGGTGATATCAAAAATGCTGTTTCTGAAGCAAAACCAAGAAATGTGAATGAATTGTGGAATGTTGTTAAAGAATCATGGAGTGGAATAACAGCTGAGAGGTGCCACAAGTTGGTTGACTCCATGCCACACAGATGTCAAGCAGTTTTAAAAAACTGTGGTCATACAACTAAATATTAGTTTAGTGATTCACAGGATTGCTTAATCCCAGAAAAAAAAGAAAAAAAAAATGTTTGTACAAAATAGTTTTGAGTTTGTACAGTCAAAGGTAGACACTGCTATTTTTTTGAACACACCCCTTTCAACTAATTGCCCAATTGCACAGCCTTAAGAGCGTGCATATCATGAATGCTGGGTCTTGTTTGTTTTCTGAACCTACTGGTAACTTGTTTGCCACGTAGCAATAAAAAATATACTAAAAACCTTGATTATTGTCTCAGTTGCTTCAATGCCTTAAGGGGTCTGGTCCTGGTCAAGACAATTTCCTGCTCCAAACTCCAAACTGAATGTCAGAATGGAAAAAAAGGTGATTTAAGCTATTAAATTTGTTTGAAATATATATCAATTTGAAATGATTCGAACTTTGTGACATGGGGCATTATCCTGCTGGAATAGCCATCAGAGGATGGTCATAAAGGGATGGACATGGTCAGAAATACCGAGTCAGCAGAAGGGTAAAACTATTTTTATTTTCCTTTACACACTGCACACAGCAAACACTTTTAATAAAGCGGCCAAAACTGCCTGCCAACTAACAGACGAACTGACAATGGCTTTCTTATTTAGGTTTAAATAGCCTAAAAGTTAATGTGGTGGATAAACATTAATAAACTGTTTTCTCATAACATGTTAAAGCCGCGATCGAAACACAGAACATCATATATATAAAAGATTACAAATATAAAAAAGAACATTTTGATAAATAAACCTAAAAAAATACCTGCCTAGAGTGGAAAAGAACACTTTGAGTGCGTTTACATGCACGTTCTGAAGCCGATTGTGCCTAAAGTGAGTGAAGACGTACGGGAAGCTCAGCCCCGCGCGCCTCAGGATCTCACTCACACCGACACCTGACGCGCACATTATATACACGCAAGCTCAATTTTGAAATTGACTGACAGATGAGCTGCACGAAAGCGCTCTGTGGTGCAGCAGGATTTTAAACAACTTCCTGAGTGGCTGCGGACAGGCGCTGAATGCTTCCGCCGGTGTGTGTACACTCATTGAACGTGTTCTAATTTTAAAGGCGCGGTGCGAAGCTCAGCGCCCTTAAAGGGGTCGCACACTGATGCTCAGTTCAGCTCAGCACCGCGACACGTCTTTAAAATATTGAGCACCCCCATATTGCCAAAATGGTATGATCCTCGTTTCATTACACCAGCGAAGATTCGACCGTGAGATCGGTGGTCGAATCAGGCTCCGCATATCGATGCATCGAATCTTCGACTATTCGGGGTCACCCCTAAAGTAAGGTAGTAATTGGTACTCACGTCACCGCTGACGTTGTGATTTTTGGATCACACGTCACTTAAGGTGTATATATATCAGACATCAGACCTACATCAGACCTTCCCCCCTTTTAGTTTGGGACACTAGTCAAGGTCTTTTACCCTGGCTGTATGAGAACACTCCGAACAGGAGGCTGCCCAGTCATTTATAATGAATGTAAAGTGGGGAGAGTTGGTCAGTGGATTTATCTGAAAGATATATACATATACTTATTTGCAGCTGTATCATTTTCCTCACTGTATATATATATATAAATTAGATTGTAATTACTGTTCATGTAGTTTTCATGACACCATTAACCGAGAGATTGTAAAACATTTTTGTACTTGTAAAAGTTCCCCAACAATGACAAAATTGGGAAATAAGCCTTCGATATTGCAACAGTCGCATTTAATTTTCACCACAAGGTGTAAATTTTCACATTGTTACCTCAGAGATTTACATGTTGATTTCTGTGTTTACTTCTATATTCATCTCTTTTTATTTTATTTTATTTATTTATTTTCTTGGAGCAGATTGCAGCGTGTCTGACACTATATTTTTGGACAGAGCTGCATCATTTTAATGAAATCCCAAAACATACTTCAGATAATTGCTGATGTAATTAATGTCTTTTTTTTTTTTTTTTTTTTTTTTTTTTGCCATTACCCAACGGATGGAGAATTGCATCAAATTACGGATGCAATCATGTGGAAGTCTGAGCCTTAGATAAACTAACATTTGGTAAGATACTTAGGTAATTTGAAGATACTCAGGTAATTTTTTAAGTTGTTTTTGCCTTTGATCCCAATTATATAGACACATAAGGTCAAAATCAACCACATTGGATTTAAGAAATATTCCACATTTAATAAGTTATTAAAGCCAAAATATTGCATTTCAACTCATTACATGTCTTCAGAATTCAACTGGAACTGAAAACATAAAGTATGATCCAATACGTTCAGTCATCCGGTGGCAGATGTGCATGCAAATCCATTTGCGAATGCAAATCACATTGCTGCATCTGGTTAACATTGAGAGAACAGAACAGGATGGTTTTGCATATTTATCATCTGGCCAGAATAATAAAAAAAAAAATAGGAGCATTTTCTTGTCACATTATGGTATGCCTAATGGCGGCATGATTTGTTTTCATGTCACAATGCTGAACTTTAATAAACAAAATTGTATTGCTATTGTTCCCCTTGAGGTTTTGAGTGATGTACTGTAGCTAACGCAATATTGTTATTGTCTTTTGGTGGCATCGTTTATGAGTCATACTATTTATTGCTACAATTATCCTACTTACTCATAATATACATTAAAAGTTAATACACTGTGTTTCTATAGATCAGCCCTTGCTAACTGAAACAATGTTTTCTGTATAGACGTGACCTTTAGTTATATTCATTTGTAATGATTGATTGTGTGGGTGAGGAAACAAAGACTGAGCTTTTGAACTGTGCGTACATTATAATGGCAGAGATTTAACAGTAATTTTAATGGTGCTTTCATTTTTTTGTACATTACCATTCAAATATTTGGGTTCAGTAAGATTTTTTAAAATGTTTTTGAAAGAAGTCTCCATTTATTTGATCAGAAACACAGCAAATCAGGATTATTGTGAAATAGTACTACAATTTAAAATAACTGTTTCTGTGTGAATATGTTTTATTTTATTATTCTTGTGCTTTATATTTAAATGTAATTTATTTCTGTGATCATCAGAAACCATTCAAATATGATGATTTGCTGCTCAAGAAATGTTTCTGATTATTATCAATGATGAAAATAGTTGTGATGCTTTGATTTTTGCTGAAACCATTATATGTTTTTTTCAAGATTTTTTGAATAATAGAAAGTTCAAAAGAATAACATTTATTTAAAGTAGAAATATAACATTATATATGTCTTTACTGTCATTTTTTTAAATCATATTTTATGCATCCTTGTTCAAAGAAAAAAATACTGAATCCTGAAAAAATACTGACCCCGACATTTTAAAGGTAATGTATATAGTTTTTATTAAGTTAAGACAAGCTTTATTTTTTGGTGAATGTTGTTGTGTTGTGCTATCATTTGCTGCAATAATTGCCACTATTTGTTATAGTATACACTCTCAGAAAAAAGGTACAAAAGCTGTCACTGGGGCAGTACCTTTTCAAAAGGTGCACTTTTGTACCTAAATTATACACATTTGTACCTTAAAAGTACCTAAAGTGTAAGCATTAGTACCTAAAAGAAACAAAAGTGCACCTTTTAAAAAGGTGATTGGTTTATTGCACATTACGCCCAAAACACACCCATGACTCATTAAGAGAGTAGGTACAACCCTTTTGGACCGTGCGTCTGACGTGCCAGACATTTTTTCCGTCGTTAGGAAAAGTGGATTCGGACACACCCTAAATGCACCGGTGCCATGTGTTCCAGACCATGTGCTCAGATCGTTAAAATAGGGCCCTAGATTATGTTTTAGGCCTTAAGATTCTTTGCAAGAACAGCATTACCTCACTGAGGGAGTGTATTCATGGGGATGTTTGTTTCCATACTCGCTGACATTTGTTTACGCTCCTCTGCCAATTTCACATTGCTTCTGACGTCCAGGGTAACAAAGTGTGCACCCTGTCTTTTGTGCCGTAACGTTCTGATCCAGTAGCAGTCAGTGCATGTGTGTGTGTGCATTTGGACCCTCCACACATTTCTCTGTAAAGTGGTGTCTGATTACCAATCACTTTACTTGCCACAAGCAGCTCTTGCCTCCAACCAAGTCAGCAAAGCTCTCATCTGCACTTAGAGATGATCATTAACATTCCCTCTGTATGTTCCACATTTATCATTGTTAAAAGAGCGGAACAATAGAATGCCTCCCCTATACATGGATGTGTGATTTTTAAAGGTACCCTAAAATGAAAAATTGAATTAACCTTGCCATAGTGAAATAATAAGAGTTCAGTACATGGACATCATATACTGTGAGTCTCAAACACCATTGCCTCCTACTTCTTATGTAAATCTCGTAAATCAAAAACTCAACAGAAAAAAAGTGCTTCTCAACATAGACCGCTATATCTGAATTACAAAATTATTTTACACATAAAGTAATAAATGTGTTACACTTTACAATAAGGCTTAGATGGTTAACATTAGTCGATGAATTAGTAATCATTAAATAACAACATTTTTACAAAATCTATTAAATTAGATTCATGTCAATGTCAGTATTATTTATATAGTATTATATTATTTATGAATACTATCATATGTTGAATGAACATGTTATTTCATTTTAGGTTTATACATTTGAATAATATTTTTAAAAATATTTATTTAGCCTTATTTTTTATTTTAGTTTTAGTCATTTTAGTACTTACACTTATTTCAGTCAATATTTCTGTAAGATACTTTTAGCAAATACCATTTCTAGTTATAACCAAAATTACAAAAAAAAAAAAAATGTAAAGTATGTTAGCAGTGAATTCTTTTTTTATATATATAAAGTGGTGTAAATGTAAAACCTACATTTGCACTCTAAAAAATGCTGGGTTAAAAACAACCCAAGCTGGGTTGAAATTAAACAAACCCAGAAATTGGGTTGTTTGAATGGGTCCATTTACTAGGGTTCAAATAACCCAATTTCTGGGGTTGTCCATTTCTAACCCTGGGTTGTTTTTAACCCAGAATTTTTTAGAGTGTGGTGGTGTTTTAATATAAAGCCTAGTCAGAATAAATTCTGACTGAGGAATTACCTCCCAAAATTGTTAGATTACCAGCCCCAAAAATACTAATTTTCACAAAATGTGTTTCCTGTTTTAATTTTCTACTGAGTTCTAGGGTAAAGTATGAACAGTTAACTCTAAAAAATGCTGGGTTAAAAACAACCCAAGTAGGGTTGAAAATGGACAAACCCAGAAATTGGGTTGTTTGAACCCTGGTAAATGGACCTATTCAAACAACCTAATTTTTGGGTTTGTCCATTTTCAACCCAACTTGGGTTGTTTTTAACCCAGCATTTTTTAGAGTGTGTGAATACTACTCACATCTAGATTAATTTCTTCTAATGACTATACTTTTCTGGTGGTAGTAGCAGGCCAACACATTTTATATCATTTCTGTCGTACAGTAGGATGGAAAACATGTCAGTATGCAGCCAAATTGTCATGGAAATACTCTGTACTCTAAATAAGGGAATGTTGTTGCCTGAGCAGAGGTCACTTTTCTAACTTACTTGAATTGCTTTGAAGTTCCCAGACTTATTTCCTCTCTGAGCCTTGTCCTAGATTTCAGTTTTCATGCATGTTTGCTCCAAAAAAATAAAATAAATAAAAAATAAAAACAAACCAGTAATACTCTGGAGTAGTGGAGGAATATTTTAATTTTACGAATCTGTTGCTGCTGGATTCCAGTTGGGAAATCAACTCCTACACATATTTGACAAATCTCTGTCGGTGCGATTCACCACCACTGTAATCCATTCCTGCATGGACAAATCATTTAGCCGATCACTGATATTCATAACATAGTTATTTTCACTTCAGGAAACATGAAGTCTGATTACTCAGAATGGAGTTGTGGCATTTGTGACAGCACGTTGAGCTAATTCTCCTCAGGGAAGCTCGCTGCAATTACCTGACATTTTTCAGGGCACTTTAGCTGTGACGAGAGCTACAATTTTCACTCCCACAGCAAAAGTACGGCCTCCTCTCTCCACACACATCTCCAGCCGGCTTTAAAGTGAGTGGAGACTGACATTTCTTGGTGACCCAAAAGTCCAGAGAAGAATTACTTATTTATTTTGAAGATGCTGCCAGACTGTTACATAAGATGATGAATGAAAACGATGAGACAGTCCAGCAGCGGAGTTATTATTTTATACTGAAGCAAAAAATGAGATGAAAACTATTGATTTGCTTTGAAAAAAACATTTTCATACACTGAGATAAAATAACACCAAAATGAACAGTAATATATATATATATATATATATATATATATATATATATATATATATATATATATATATATATATATATATATATATATATATATATATATATATATATATATATATATATATATATATATATATAGCCTATATATTATATATATATATATATATATATATATATATATATATATATATATATATATATATATATATATATATATATATATATATATATATTAGGGCTGTCAATAGATTTTTTTTTTTTTAATCATGATTAATCGCATCCGTGTTGTGCGATTAATCACGATTAATCACAAGCTTATTATGAAATTAAGCAGTCGCCATTTATCTTATCAAACACATTCATTTTGTCATAATTTGCTATAACCAAAGTAAAAAGTACCCAAAACTGTATTTTCTGCAAGCTTCAAGGATCATTGAACCAGGAAACCAAATAACCAAATATAAGGAATCCATATAATTCTATTATATAATAAATTTGTACACCTAAATTTGTACACCCCCGATGCCGAAACACTTCTGACTTCGTGATTGGTAGGTAGGTGGAGGGCGAAACTTTAGACCAAAACACAACATGTCAACATCAACATCAGTTAAGGGCTGCAACAACAACTTTTACTAAACAAAACAACATCGCTCCCTCCGCTGCATGCATGCTCAATATATATCTCTGTGCTCAGAGTCAGTATCATCATTAGTTCTCTCTTAACAGTAGGTTTTGTTCAGTGTGCCGTTAACTGAATAACTTCGGGATGTTGGTTTATTTCGAGTCAGAGGGAGAGTCAGACGCATTAAAAAATGAATAACTTTATAAATGTGTGGATTAGCGTTTACTAGAGACACGAACTGTTTGGAATGGTTCAGTCCGATTTGGTGAACTGATTCACTAAAAAGAACCGGTTCAAATGAATGATTTGTTTGCGAACCGGTCATCACTAACGTTAAAGCAGCACTAGGTAACTTTTCAACCTTCATAATATATTTTCAAGACTCTTGTGATAATACATCGACTTACAATAGGTTGAATGACACGTCTGCCATAGGGGGTCTGTATCGTTTTTAATCGTACTTTTAAACTTTTCAGGTAGTAACCACAGGGTTTCAGGTAGTAACCCGAGAACAAAAAGAACTACAAAATTCGACTGCTTTACGGCATATACGTCACTTCCATCAACAACCACACTTCCTTAAATTCGGACGTGCGAGCCCAACTTTGTTCGTCGGATAATATAGTCATGTGCGAAGCAGCACAGACAAATAAGAAAGAAAAGGTTTTGTTGGAGGAAAGCAATAAGAGGAAACGAAAAAGTGCTAGACAGGACGAGGATCAACATTGGACCAGTGTTTGCTTGTTGGCGTGAGCTGGAGGAGGCGTGCCCGACCAATGCTGTCATGCTTGTTATGGTGATTACCTACCACTTAAACATTGAATTGATGTATCATATAGATTCTTAGCCTGACAAGCCAGACCCACATCAAGATCTTTGGTCTGGAAACTCACCATAGACAGGGCTCAATCCGAGGGGCCGGATAAACGGTTGTCTTTCAAACTCCCTCTGCACGCGATAGGATAGCGCTACACCAACCAGAGCAACGAAGGTGAAACGGAGCTTGTTGATAGATTAAACATTCACTGTATCTGGTCGGCTAAACTCCGAACACATCTTCCCTTTTTAAGAATGACTTCAGTGCCGTTCTTTGTTCTTTTCTCAGAGAAAAGCTTATCTCCAAGTCTTCCAGAGTCGCGGTCAAAGCTGATTCGAAAGACTGCCGCCGTTCGCCAGTTTCTGTGTTTACTAGAACCACGCAAACGCATCTCGGCCGTTGTCATTATGGCCCCGCCCGCCGACTCTATACATGTGATTGGCCCGTCCAGATTGAGAGGAATACAGCTCAGAAGGGTATTGAGAGTTCCTAGACGACACTTGCGGGCAGATTAAATTTGCTGCCGCTAGGGTGCGTCTAGATTTCTAGGCTAATAGATTCTGTAAAAAGGTAACCAATAGACTACTATAATGACGCTTGCTTGTAAACGTGAGCATCGTGATTATTTGGTGTTTGAAAAAAATAAAACCCATGAAATTATATTCATATGACATGCTGAAACATATGCCACTGACTGTACCTGATGAAGACATTTCACACGCGCCACCAGAAGAACACCCGCATGTGAACTCCTCCTGCAGTGTTCAGGGGAACTGTTAACCTTCATTTACACTGAACACGTGTGCGGCGCATTACAGCTGTGACACGGCTACCGGAGCTGATCGCGCCCAATCTAGTCAATGCTTGTGTTTACACCGGCCGCGATGCGGCGCGTTTCAGAAGCTTCCCAGAATCTTCGCTAAATATAGGTGCCTATTCTATTTTTGATGGACGCGCATCCAAGTCGCACCAGAAATACAAAATAAAAGTCAAAAATCCCTGTCAATTTCAAAATAAACACCCTGTGCGGACTCCAAAACGTATTGCATGTATATTGGCAATATATCCTTGGTAGGAGACAAGAAATGGACGTTGGTCAGGCAAATCACGTGGTCTCACGCATCCAGTCGCTCCGCTTCGGATATGCTCCCGGTGTGAGTTAGCACCGCGTGGAGGACGGATTTAAACCTTGTCGCAGCCGTAATGCGCTGCACACGTGTTCAGTGTAAATGAGGGGTTAGTGCTGCACCAACACGCTTTTATGAAATTATTTGGCCCGTCCCGCACCACTGTATATATTTTTACAACCCGCCCCGCACCCGTGACCATTAAATAGACATACAGGGTCCGCGGGTTATGAGACGACCCGCGCATCACTAGTTCAGGGCTATCAGGGTTGTCATGTCAACAAATTCACGCGTGATGGCATCCCCTGTTGTAGGATGAAAGAGCTTACGACAGTAGTTTTACATTTTAAATTTTTTGTAAAAAAAAGTAAACATTTTTTCCAACTGTAGGGGGACCCCGAGAGCAAAAGTTACCCAGTGCTGCTTTAACACATGACAAATAAAACATTATCCTTCCTGAGTGTCTGTGGAAACAACGCGAATGTACTGAAATGTACATGGATGCTGCGTGAGATCAGTGATCGAGAGTGCGTGCACGTTCTCTGTGCATCAGTGACTCACGTGCTTACTGTACGACACCACAATTGCTCTCTTCAGAAACAGTCGCAGAATATGACAGAGCTCGTGTTTTAAAGCAAAGCAAACACTGGAATGAACAATTCACTAAAAACACGCTGCGAGTCTCTATTCTCTCTGATGTATCAGCCTGGCCTTACATTAGCACTGTTTTGGACTGTTTGGATGAATTAGATTAACGTTACTGGATCACTGAACACTTTCCCAGAGTTTAATGGCTTCAACTCACAAACAAAGAATCAGGTTAAATAGTTAGAATGGAAATTTCCTCCTACCAGGGTTACAAATGCAGATGCTCAGCGTGATTGATAAACTCCCGACTTCTATGATGGACTGCGTGATTCAAATTACGTTAATGTCGCAGCTTCACGTACTTCACGTCGCCTTTGGCTTGGCTTGCTCAGTTGGGGACACTAAAAATATGATTAAAGTTATTCAACTTATTATACAAATAAAATATATGAATTAGGTCTTATTTAATTCTATAAACTATAATACTGATCTGCCAACATTGTCGCTATATGATAAATTAAAATAAGCTGATAACATCACTGTTTTCTCCAGTACGACTGTACAGCCAAATCTAATTTTGTCGCAATATTACCCTGTTTGACACTGTGAAGCTGCTTTGACACAATCGTGATTGTAAACGCGCTATATAAATAAAGTTGATTGATTGATTGACTTCTGTAATTTATTTGCGTTAATTGCGTTAAACTGTTTTAATGCGGTAATGACTTTTAATTAATCGCATGTGTTAACGTGTTTCACTCCCACAGCCCAAATATATATATATATATGGCTGTCAATAGATTTTTTTTTTTTTAAATCAAGATTAATCGCACCCGTGTTGTGCGACACTTGTACAGACAACATTTTAAACAAAGTTTTAAATTCCAACCATCACTGAATATATATATATTCAAACTTTGTTTAAAAGGTTGTCTGTACAAGTGTTTAAAATACAAATTTCCCCAAAGTAATTTTTAGCTAACAATTTTGTTAATAACGAATAACTTAAACTGTTTTCATTAATTGAAATAAAACTGAAAATGTCAGATGAAAAGCTTGAAATGTTGCTTTGGCAAACATGAAATAGACTGAAGTTGAAGTAATAGAATTATGAAAACTGAAATACAAATAAAGCTCAATATATGAAAAATAAATAAATAAAATGTATTTAAAATGACTAAAATTATTAAACAATTAAAAGATAACTGAATAACTAACTAAACTAAAGATAAGATAACTAAACAATAGTATACAAATAAACTAATACAAATTCACTCTTTTCATGTGAACAATCAAATGATTTTCTCTATTGACTTCTGCTGGATTTGAATACTGCTTCTTTTCATACTTGACCTATTTTCATATAATTATCAGTGAATTATCATTATTTCATAGAAGTATCAGTGTTGACAACTGACTGTTGACGATATTTTTATAGTTCACTGAAAAGCAGGCTCACGTCTGGCCCAAAATTTTATTGTATTTATTTATGTATTTGTAGTGCCCACCTAATACTTAGAGCCCTTGGTTAAACTAGTTTCATGATCTCAATGGTATTACAAAAGGTAGAGACAACAATCTGCTTGGATATGAATAATTCAGCTTTTTTGTGTGTCAGTAAATCTTTGGCTTAGCATCCAACTCCTTTAGTACAGCCGTAAATCTTAAATAAACAACTCTGTAAAATTTGAGGTATTGATATGAAGCATCTGTAAACAATTACTATGAATCTCCACACTGTCGGCTTCAGAATTGCGTATAGTTAACATGCATTGTGTACATTGTGTTCATGTTCAAAACATGTAAAAAACACAAATGGTCAAGAACCGCCACCATCCAGCTATTTCTTAAATATCACCCCGATACATGTAGTATATAGGGGCCTGTCAGAATATAAAGGTCATTTGTCATCGCTCAGGTACATTTGTCTCCCGCTGTGGGATGTTACTGCTGTAGTTGTAGTTCCAGTTACTGCTACAACGGCTGAGATGTGAAATGTACATATTGCTGATGTAGCTGCGTTTCCACATCCCTTTTAAGTTGAAATAGCACAGTTTTGTCATAATTTGATGGATTTCAAATGTCACATTCGATCACTGGGATTTTGTTGGGAATTCAGTTAAGTTTATTTATAACTTGACAGTATAACAGTAAATAAAGGACAACCTGACTTTTGTGTGTTCAGGAATAAAATTAGTGTTTACACCAGTTTCACGCAACATTCTCAGTAATAATAATAATCCTAAAATGTCAATATAATTTGAAAACACCACTGATCAGACTAAAATCAATAATTTAAATAATAATAATAAATAATGTAAATATTTAAAGGGATACTTCACCACTTTTTCATATTAAACTGTTAATCCCTTAACTAAGCTGATACATACCTCTTTAGTCTCAGTGCATGCACTTAATCTCTCTGACGCGTGGTGACGATCTGATAGCATTTAGTTTAGCCCACTAAGCCCAGTTCAGTCATTATGGTACCAAACAGAGATCAAGTTAGAAGCGACCAAACACCTCCACGTTCCCTTTCAGTCGGTCACGTTCGACGTACGTCGGACTTAGACCGATGAATTGGGATCTGACTTTAGAGACCAATCCTACTTCGAGTGTGTAAAAACAAGCCAATGAAATTTGGCATGCGATCCACGCATTCCACGCTCCGCAGCGCGGGTATAAATAGGAAGTAGAATGGTAGATCAGCGCTTTCTACTTCAGAGCCGAACAGTTGTGTTTGCTGTTTCCGGTTCCATTCTTCCCGGAAGTGCATCGGGAGCTCACGAAGTCCTGAGCAGCACCCTACAGCGCTCACCTGCGATCGACTGACTCCTCCGTCCTCACTACCCTTGATGGTGGAGCGGCTGAGGGCTACGAGGGGATCCCTCCAGTCGAGCGGTCGGTTGCTATGCACCTGTGTCCTAAGACCACTGCGGACTGGAGTCAGGCCCCGCGTTTCCCCTCCCGGGCGTGTAAGTTCTCATCCGGCTTGACAGGCAAGGCTTACACAGCCTGCAGGGAAGCCGCATCAGCTTTGCATGCCATGGCGTTCCTGCAGGTCCACTAGGCCAAAGCGCTCATGGAACTGCACGAGGGAAGTTCTGACCAGGGTGTTATGCAGGAACTGCGTGCGGCGACGGACCTCGCCCTAAGGGCAACGAAAGTCACTGCACGCTCCCTGGGTCGGGCGATGTCCTCACTTGTGGTCCAGGAACTGTGGCTGAACCTGACAGACATGCGTGACTCGGACAAGGTTCGCTTTTTGAACGCCCCTGTCTGTCAGGCCGGCCTCTTCGGCGACGCCATCGAGGACTTTGCCCAGCAGTTCTCGGTGGCCAAGAAGCAGACGGAGGCCATCAAAAACATCCTGCCCCGGCGGCCAGCTGCTGCCTCCACCCAGCCACCAGGGGCAGACGGCCCCCAGTCTGCTCGTCGCCGAGGGCATCCTCCGGCGTCCGCCTCTGCCCCTGCCAAACCCAAGCAGCAGCCTCCACCCGCGAAGCAGGGTGCCGGACGCGAGGGGGGCGCCCAACCGGTCCAGCTAAACCGGTCGGCAAGCACAAGGGGAAGCGGCCCTGAGACGGGCAGCCCAGGGAGAAGAGGAGCTGCTCTGAGGGAGATGATATCCGCATCCCTCCCCCACCCCCCGGAGGAGGACCGGGGGCCCCGGCTGGTCATATAACACCTCTGCTGCTGGCTCTCCGGAGTCCAGCGGTACCCACATACTCACAAAAAGAGCAGTTTCCTCTCTCTCTGGGCCCCAAGAGGGTCAGGTTGGCAGTGTGCGACGTCCACAGGCCTTGTCACTCCTTTCCTCTCCTCACTTCACCAGAAGGCTGCAGTGTGGGTCTCGAGGACTCCCCCAGGCCTTCTCCCCCACACGCTGCCTCTCTTGGAGTACTCAGTCAACACTCTGGGCCTCCCGAATCGGGGCTGAGTACTCCACCTCCCTGCCTCCAGGCAGTGGACAGCAGAGTGGGCTTCGAGGACGCCTCCGGGCCTTCTCACCTACCCTCTGTCCAGACCAGGAGTGCTCGGGCAACACTTCAGGCTGCCTCCGGGCCTCCCGAGTCGGGCCAGAGCATTCCGCTTCGCTGCCCCACCCCGGGCACATCTGTGCTGCTGTTGGTCCCGCTTGCTCTGTCCCTGGGGGCCTGGCTAGGTCTTCCCAGGCCTTCTCACTGGCTCATCCGTACCATCATACTCGGCTACGTGATTCAGTTCGCTCGCCGGCCGCCCAAGTACAAGTGCATCCTCTTCACCTCCGTGCGAAGCAGCGATGCTCACGTCTTGAGGTCAGAGATTGAGGTCCTACTGGCAAAGGACGCGATCGAGCCGGTTCCTCCAGCCGATATGAAGACGGGGTTCTACAGCTCCTACGTCATTGTGCCCAAGAAAGGGGGCGGGTTACGGCTAATCCTGGACCTGCATGTCCTGAACCGGGCCCTGAACAAGCTCCCGTTCAGGATGCTAACGCAGAAACGCATCTTCGAATGCATCCATCCCCGGGATTGGTTCGCAGTGATCGACCTGAAGGACGCATACTTCCATGTGTCTATTCTCCCTCGACACAGACCGTTCCTACGCTTTGCGTTCGAGGGGAAAGCATATCAGTACGAGGTCCTGCCCTTCAGGCTGTCCCTGTCGCCTTGTGTCTTTACGAAGGTCGCAGGTCTGTGGACGGGGCCGCAATTGCATTGGCATATCAATTGCCTCGAGTTACTGGCAGTACACTTGCCACTCCGCCGCCTCAAGGGGCCGCTAAGTGGCAAACATGTACTGGTCAGTACGGACAGCACCACGGCCGTTGCATACATCAACCGTCAGGGTGGTCTACGCTCCCATCGTTTGCTCCAACTGGCCCGCCACCTCCTCCTGTGGAGTCAGAAGCAGCTGAGGTCGCTTCGGGCCATTCATGTCCCTGGTGCGATGAACCAGACAGCCGACAAGCTCTCTTGACAGCCGACACCTCCGGGAGAATATACATATATAATGTATATTACATCATAATTATCATGATCTGGTTTTAACACCCACTGGAAACTTTAAATTAGCAATTAAAACATTACTTGCAAAAGCCTGCATGCTATACGAATTAAATTATTTAAAATAGACATCCCCATTAGAATCTGGACAAAGATATTTGATAGCGTCATCCTGCCCATTGCACTGTACGGAAGTGAGGTCTGGGACAAACACCCTGTAGAAGGCCTACATGTAGAGCTCTGTCGAAACATCCTCCACGTCCACAGAAAAAAACAGAACAACGCATGCAGGGCTAGGCCGACTGCCCCTTAATCTAACCATTAAAAAAGAGCCTTGAAGTTCTGGATCCACCTACACTCAAGTTCTAAAGATGATCTTCATTTTAGCCCTACAAACCCAGAAAAGTAATCTTTGTATAATGGTGTCAGAACTGATGAACAAAGCGTATACCACTGCACCTGTAAAATCTGCAAAAATGAAAGAAATAATGAAAAAGGAGAGAGAGGCATATATGCAGCATTGGAAACATCAAACCAAAGAGCAAAGCCGTCTCCAATGTTATCTGGGACTAAACAGAGAGTACAGTCTGGCTAACTATCTCATCTCAGTCAGAAACACAACATACACAGAGCGTTATTAACGAAGTACAGGCTGAGTGACCACACGCTGGCCATAGAAAGAGGGCAGCATTAAGAAAACATGGCTGCCGACAGAAGAGCGTATCTGTAGAGAGTGTAGATCAGGAGAAGTGGAGACGAAGGCACACTTCCTCATCCACTGTGATAAACACACCGCCCTAAGAGACACTATATGGTCAAATACAACACATTATCCCTGACTTCCAGTCACTACATGATCCCGAAAAACTGAAGGTCTTACTCGGTGAAGGACCTTCATCCACTTATATAGCACAGCATATCTATAAATGCCACAAATTGAGATGTACTGAGTGAGTGAGTGAGTGAGTGAGTGAGTGAGTGAGTGAGTGAGTGAGTGAGTGAGTGAGTGAGTGAGTGAGTGAGTGAGTGAGTGAGTCAGTGAGTGAGTGAGTCAGTGAGTGAGTGAGTCAGTGAGTGAGTGAGTCAGTGAGTGAGTGAGTCAGTGAGTGAGTCAGTGATTGACTAAGTGAGTAAGAGACTGAGTGAGTGAGTGAGTGAGTGAGAGACTTAGTGAGTGAGTGAGTGAGTGAGTGAGTCAGTGAGTCAGTGATTGACTAAGTGAGTAAGTGACTGAGTGAGTGAGTGAGTGAGTGATTGACTAAGTGAGTGAGTGAGTGAGTGAGTGAATGAGTGAGTGAGTGAGTGAGTGATTGACTGGGTGAGTTAGTGAGTGAGTGAGTGAGTGAGTGAGTGAGTGAGTGAGTGAGTGAGTGAGTGAGTGAGTGAGTGAGTGAGTGAGTGAGTGATTGACAGAGTAAGTTAGTGACTGAGTGAGTGAGTGAGTCAGTGATTGACTAAGTGAGTGAGCGAGCGAGCGAGTGAGTGAGTGAGTGAGTGAATGAGTGAGTGATTGACTGAGTGATTGACTGAGTGAGAGACTGAGTGAGTGAGTGAGTGAGTGAGTGAGTGAGTGAGTGAGTGAGTGAGTGAGTGAGTGAGTGAGTGAGTGAGTGAGTGAGTGGATGACTGAGTGAGTGAGTTAACAGCTTTTGTTTATTTACCAGTAAAGTAATTCTGTAAGGAGCTAATGCCAAATATGTGGGAAAATTACGTATTTTTTGAACATTTAAACATGAAAACCTGTTCTAAGTAGAGCCCAAAAACAAACTCAAGACAAGTCATATGGTCACGCAAATCCTTATTGGAATTACTTAATTTCACCTGCAAACTTTAGCCAAACAGCCAATGTGACCGCACCATAAGTCACACAGTCTCAGTCTTGACATTGACTGATTACTCTGTTAGTTTGCACTGACTAGAATAACTGAATTAATTGAGTAAAGCACATAGCGTTTTTATCAGGCCACCATGCACCAGAATGAACCAGGCCAGTCAAGGTCACTGTCTGCTCCTGCAAATTACCTTGGGATAGTGGATATCTTCCCTCATTACTCAGACACAAGATCTGAAGGTAATAGCTCAGAAGAGACAGACTTGGGAGGGAGTGAATGAGATTTTAGGGGGCTTGTATTTCCTTCATCTCAGCTTAGAGACCAAACAGAAATCCAATCATTGCCCTTGGAAAAAAGTTTGACTTTGAGAATGGAAGGACATTGGGGAAGACCAGAAATAAAAACAAAAGGCCCTGTTCACGTCAAAGAACCACACGAAAAACTGATGAAGAACCTGATAGCCCAGCTATCTACTTAACTGTGGATATATCAATGGTTTACTTTCCAAAATTGCTTGCGTCAGTGCAATGCCCTTTTAAATGAACTGAAGCTCTGCTTTCCAATGCACATTCTGTTTTTAATCAATTTGGCTGATTTGGCTGAGTCTGACAGTTAAACTATTCATGTAAAAAGCACTCTAGTAACTTTAACCTGTCCTCTGTGCCCTTGGATTCCTTTCGTACAGGTCCATCAGAGTCAAGCACTGTCAGTCTACAACATGCAATCATAGTTGAGGTCTAAAAGAATTGTGGAAGGGATTTGAGTACTAGAAAATATAGATCGTGATATAGATTGGTCAGTTTAATTTGAAATAATTTCCACACATCATTTATTGAATATTTTTTACTTAATTAATTCTTTCACTACCAAAGTGTCAAGTGCTCACAGTGGTATACTGCAATAGATCATCGCTGTCAGGCAGAAACCTTGTATTCCTATATTTTGACATTTTTTCCCTCATAAATAATTACTATTGGTCACACTTTATGTCTGTCTGTGGGTTTTGCAAATTTTTAATCAATGAAACGTAATATCGTTTTTGACTTTAACTTTTCCATTTGAACTGTCGGAAAAACCTCAACTCCTTCCCACCTCTATCGTAAATGAAGTACTGCACACATTTTTGAACATCTCTACCTATTTGTAATGCAAGGGTAAACAACTGTTTTTTGAATAAGTACAGTGTTTTCTTTACTCAAGAAAGACTAGTAAGGCTATTGTTTATTTATTTCAGGAGCTGAAAAGAGGAACTTAGTCTAGCATTTGTCATTGAGTCATAGCCAATACTGTCTTAAATTGCCTGTGCGTGTAACGGTGGGTGAGCCAGGAACAGGCTGAAGTCTCAGAAGATCAAAATACAAACTTAAACTTTAATAATGACACTCAGGAACAAACAGAAGGGCAGGAAAACACACTGCAACACAACAGTGCCTAGAAAAAGACTAACCGTGAGGGTGCCGCTTAAGTAAAGATTAGATACAAGATGATTAACTAAACACAGCTGAATCAAACTATACTAACGAGGGAGTGGCAGGAAACTGTGCCAAAGAAATATATGACAAAAATCAAAACACAACAGAAAGACCAAACACACAGACAGACATGTGACAGTGCAAGAGCCCACATAACTACCAAACAAAAAGTTCTAACCTGTAAAGGCTGCAACATACTCCGCAAGAACAGAGAAAAAAGTTCTCGCTCCCAGGGCTGCGAGAACAAAATGACGTCATTTTGTTCTCGCAGCCCTGGTTTGGGAGTTCTCGCTGCTTGTTCTCGACACATCGCCTGAGCAGAACTTTTTTCTTGCGGGTGTCCGAGAACTATTGTGTGATTGGTCATACATTTAAAGTGGGCGGAGAAACGCAGATGACCGGCACCTGCTTTTCTCGTGAAGTATGAATGTACTGGCCTGAACGAACTTTGTTCTTGTTCTTGCCACCTTGAGAAAACGAACAAATTTCTTTGTTCTTGCAGAGTATGTTCCAAGCTTTAGTGTAATGCAATGCCACATCACGTTCTAATGATGAGCACATGTCAGAAATTCTCAGAAATTGCTTGTCAAAAACCTTGTCCATTTGAACTAATCTAATGACACATGAACGTGTCTGACCGTATATGATGCCACAATATCAACTTTGATAATGCAGTGTTTAATTGTTATTATTTTTAAATACAGTGTTTTTTCCCCATTTGAATAATATATAACCCAACAGCGACAATATATTCCCATATTTAAACCTGTTCCATTGCAGATTTCAGTTTCAGCCGCTAAAATTTACACAGTGCAACTTTTTCTATTTTCTGCAGAAAACAACTCATTGCAGTTGCACCTTTAACCCTTTTTTATTATTCAGGTTGGGTAAGGTTAGTCTAATCTAGCCTTACCCATAAAGTACTCACAAGTCAGCAAATTTAAGTCCTTCAGGAATGACTTATAAGGCTCAGTTTAATAACAAATAATATGCAGTTAATGCAAAATAAACTAAACTTAAAAACAGCTTAAGATAAAAAGCTGTATAATCTAGCCTTAACCAGCAATATTGGAGATGCTGTTAAACGTCCCTCGTTAGGGTATCAGGTTTACCTCAGTTTCAAGTGTTTCACTGGTGGTCACTTTCAGAAGTTGTAGTGATGCTTTCTTTTCCCAGAAGGAATGTGAAAAAATATGGCTATATTATTTTTGTTTGTTTTTTAACATGCATTTCATTTTATTTTACATTTGTAAATTATCGTATCGAATATATCGCATTATTTAACAAGTTATCGCATATCGTATTTTTCTTCAATATCGTGCAGCACTTGATGACAGTATATGATTCTGGCTGGTTGGCAGGGTTGGAGTCCTGGCTGCTCTTCTGTCATTGCAGGTTTTTATCCACACACTCTCCATGAAGACAAAGAACTTAATTAACACTTGTAGCCATGTTCCTCTTCTTCCCAGCTGAGGAAAGCCTTGGAATGAAATGGTTGAGATTATGAGATATTCATCACCCTTTGGTGTGGCTGCTTTGGTCTATTGGGAGTCAGCATTTTTGTAATTGCTTGCCAAAGATCTACCACCAACCACATAGCAACCAAATAACAACTAACAAGTTTGCTCTAAGTTCTTAATTCATGTTTGGGCCACTTGAACAGATTGGCTTCATAGAGAGAGGTAGGTGTTTAATAAGCATATAGGTTCAGGGCATCAGATTTGATTCCTCTTTTCATAAATTGTATTATCAATAAAATCTTCCATTCTCCAATGTTACATACAAAAATGAGTATGTCTGGGTCACCAAAAGAGAATAAGCATCTTAAGACTTCCGATGTCTTTGTCCATGTGTGTTCTAGTTTGTTGGCATTTCTGCAGTGTTCTCTCCGTGTTGAATTCATTATCTAGTGTGTCATCCCCTTGGGATGAGGGGAGAATGTTCTTTGCAGCTTTGTTTGAAATGTCATGTATGTTGAATATGTGACGGCTTTAATGTGCAGCTGCATATTATGAATAAGTAAACAGCATCTGAATGCATAATAAAAATAGATTTTTTTTTGCCTGCCAAATCCATATCACACATTATATATCAAAGCGGTTAGCTCTATTAGGTATCTAGTATTCATAAATTGTGTTGTTTGTTATAATATGCCTGTATGTTATACATATTTATATTAAAATATGAATTCATTATATTTTGGGAAATAAATCACTCACAATTTTTCACCCATGTGTTGCTCCAGTCAATATACACCGATCAGGCATAACATTATGACGTAATATTGTGTTGTTCCCCATTTTGCTGGCCAAAACAGCCCTGATCCGTTGAGGCATGGACACCGCTAGACCCCTGAAGGTGTGCTGTTTTAGCAGCAGATCCTTTAAGTCCTGTAAGTCGCTTTCATGGATTGGACTTGTTTGTTCAACACATCCCACAAATTGGATTGAGATCAGGGGAACTTGGAGGACAAGTAACACATCAAACTCGTTGTGCTCCTCAAACCATTCCTGAACCATTTTTGCTTTGTAGCAGGCGCATTATCCTGAAAAGAGGCCACAGCCACCAGAGAATATCACTTCCATGAAAGCTTGCACATGGTCTGCAGCAATGCTTAGGAAGTTGGTATGTGTCAAAGTAACATCCACGTGGATGGCAGGACCCAAGTTTTCCCAGCAGAACATTGCCCAAAGCATCACACTGCCTCGGCTTGCCTTCTTCCCATAGTCCATCCTGGGGCCATGTGTTCCCCAGGTAAGTGACGCACACGCACACGGCCATACACCGGATTAGACTAGGCCACCTTCTTCCATTGCTTTGTGGTCCAGTTATGATTCACATGTGCCCACATGCAGTTTTTTGGGCGGTGGACAGGGGTCAGCATGGGCACCCTGACTGGTCTGCAGCTATGCAGCCCAAAAAATACACAACAAAATGTGATACACTGTGTATTCTGACACTTTTCTATCAGAACCAGCATTAACTTATTGAGCAATCCAAGCTATAGTATCTTGTCTGTTTGATCAGACCACATTTATGGCCTTCACTCCCCACTAGCATCAGTGGTCATAATGTTATGCCTGATCAGTTTTTATACATAAACTCATTAGCCACTTTATTAGGTACTTCTTTCTAGTACTGGGCTGGACCCCCTTTTGCCGTTAGATCAGCCTTAACTCTTCATGGAATAGATTCAACAAGTTGCTGGAAACATTCATCAGAGATTTTGGTCCATATTGACATTGACACCACCCAGCAGCCTTTATCTGTTAATACAAGGCAAGACAAATCTATGCTTTCATGTTGTTTATGCCAAATTCTGACCCTACCATCAGAATGTCACTGCAGATATCGAGACTCATCAGACAAGGGAATGTTTTTTCCAATTGATTGATTACATTTTATTAGATCCCAGTAGGGAAACTGGTTTGCCACCAATTTAGACCATACGGCCAACAAACTCAATACACAACTAACAGACAGATAATTTAAGAGACTATTAAAACCTGAGTTAGAGCCAGTGAGACATGATACAATTTTACAATTCAAAAGTACAGAATGCAAGAATAATAATAATAATAATAATAATAATAATAATAATAATAATAATAATAATAATAATAATAATAAACTTATTTATAAATTAATAATTTAATTTATAAAATAAAAAATAATTTAACAGTGTCCATTGAATCTTTTATTGTCTAGTTTTGGTAAGTCTGTGTGTATTGTTTCCTGTTCTCAGCTGACAGGAGTGGCACCGGTATGATTGTCTGCTGATGTTGTTCGTGATCTGCTTCAAGGTTTGATGTGTTGTGCAATCAGAGATGATCTTCTGCAGACCTTGGTTTTAACAAGTGCTTATTTGACTTATTGTTGCATCAACACGTAATATTCTCACATAGAACTGCCGCTCACTGGATATTTTCTCTTTTTTGACCATTCTCTTTAAAACCAAGAAATGGTTGTGAGTGAAAATTCCAGAAGATCAGCAGTTTCTGAATTACTCAAACCAGCTCGTCTGGCACCAACAACCATACCGTGTTCAAACTCACTTAAAAAATATTTCTTCCCCATTCTGTTACTCAGTTTGCACTTCAACAGCTCACCATTTAATCTTCATTAAAGTGGGTCATACAACTTAAATTATTCCTGAAATCAGGATTTTTTTTAAAGAAAAATAAATTAATGGATCACTTAATGGATCGTATTAAGTGTAAAAAAAAAAAAAAGTTTTACCATTGTTGTGTTTTGCATGCTGAATTTTAAAGTCTGTGTGTGACTCAAGCATGGTCAATTGTTAGATATTGTCACAAATATACTCTCTTCTGCCTTCAATTGTGAAATTTCCTCACTACTTAATATTTCACAATCAACTGCTGTTGGTATTATAACAAATTTATAGCAACAACAGCAACTCAGCTTTGAAGTGGTAGGCCACGTAAAAATCACAGAGTGGGGTCAGTGCATGCTACAGACCTCCAAACTTTGTGTAGCCTTCAGATTAGCTCAAGAACAGTGCATAGAGAGCTTCATGTAATGGGTTTCCATGTCTGAACAGGGGGTCTTGGCCCCTTAGTCCCAGTGACAGGAACTCTTAATGCTTCAGCATACCAAGACATTTTGGACAATTTCATGCTCCCAACTTTGTGGTAACAGTTTGGGGATGGCCCCTTCCTGTTCCAACATGACTGCACACCAGTGCACAAAAAAGGTCCATAAATACATGGATAAGCAAGTTTGGTTTGGAGGACTTGACTGGCCTGCACAGATAGATCCCTTTTGGGATGAATTAAAGTGGAGACTCTCGCTCAACATCAGTGCCTGAACTCATAAGTGTGCTTCAAGAAGATCTTGTGGAAACCCTTCCCAGAAGAGTTGAAGTTGTTATAGCTGCAAAGGGTGGGCCAACTCCATATTAAACCCTACTGATTAAAATGGGATGTCATTAAAGTTCATGTGCATGAAAAATCTTTTTGCAATATATTGTATTTCTAATATATTTTGAGATGAGATGAGTTTAGCATGTACATGATGATGAGTCATTCAGTTTATGATTACTAAAATACTATTAAACATTTGCTATTTTAGCTGCTATAGTGGAAAGTAAAAAATCACAAAAAGGAAAAACCTTACGGAATAGTTGTTTTATTCAACATAAAATGATTTCAAAGTCACTAATATACAGTGTGAAAAAACCCCAATGCACCCAGTGCTTAATGTCCTTCTAGATATCATCTTTCTCTAGTTGGTTTTCTGAATAGGACGATATTGATTCAGGAATGTCTTTCAGGAAGTCAGCGCACAATGTATTTGTTCTGAAAAGGATTTAATCACAATCTTTTTCCTTCACAGCCGCCTAGTGAGGACGATCTCTGCCCGATCTGCTATGCACACTCCATATCAGCCATCTTCAAGCCTTGCTCCCACAAATCCTGCAAGTGAGTAGTTGCCAACACACTATTAATGGCTCCATTTTTTCCATTCATTCTGGCATCAAGGAGATCAATACCATGCCGTGAAATGCTTTTATTCATTACTTACAGTATATATATATATATATATATATATATATATATATATATATATATATATATATATATATATATATATATATATAGTCACATTGTACTGCTATTATTTTGAACAATACTGTATATATATATATATATATATATATATATATATATATATATATATATATATATATATATATATATATATATATATATATACAGTATTGTTCAAAATAATAGCAGTACAATGTGACTAACCAGAATAATCAAGGTTTTGCGTATATTTTTTTATTGCTACGTGGCAAACAAGTTACCAGTAGGTTAAGTAGATTCTCAGAAAACAAATGAAACCCAGCATTCATGATATGCACGCTCTTAAGGCTGTGCAATTGGGCAATTAGTTGAATTAGTTGAAAGGGGTGTGTTAAAAAAAATAGCAGTGTGGCATTCAATCACTGAGGTCATCAATTTTGTGAAGAAACAGGTGTGAATCAGGTGGCCCCTATTTAAGGATGAAGCCAACACTTGTTGAACATGCATTTAAAAGCTGAGGAAAATGGGTCGTTCAAGACATTGTTCAGAAGAACAGCGTACTTTGATTAAAAAGTTGATTAGAGAGGGGAAAACCTATAAAGAGGTGCAAAAAATGATAGGCTGTTCAGCTAAAATGATCTCCAATGCCTTAAAATGGAGAGCAAAACCAGACGAGAGACGAAAGAGAGACGTGGAAGAAAACGGAAGACAACCATCAAAATGCATAGAAGAATAACCAGAATGGCAAAGGCTGAGCCAATGATCACCTCCAGGATGATCAAAGACAGTCTGGAGTTACCTGTAAGTACTGTGACAGTTAGAAGACGTCTGTGTGAAGCTAATCTATTTTCAAGAATCCCCCGCAAAGTCCCTCTGTTAAAAAAAAGGCATGTGCAGAAGAGGTTACAATTTGCCAAAGAACACATCAACTGGCCTAAAGAGAAATGGAGGAACATTTTGTGGACTGATGAGAGTAAAATTGTTCTTTTTGGGTCCAAGGGCCACAGGCAGTTTGTGAGATGACCCCCAAACTCTGAATTCAAGCCACAGTACACAGTGAAGACAGTGAAGCATAGAGGTGCAAGCATCATGATATGGGCATGTTTCTCCTACTATGGTGTTGGGCCTATTTATCGCATACCAGGGATCATGGATCAGTTTGCATATGTTAAAATACTTGAAGAGGTCATGTTGCCCTATGCTGAAGAGGACATGCCCTTGAAATGGTTGTTTCAACAAGACAATGACCCAAAACACACTAGTAAACTGGCAAAGTCTTGGTTCCAAACCAACAAAATTAATGTTATGGAGTGGCCAGCCCAATCTCCAGACCTTAATCCAATTGAGAACTTGTGGGGTGATACCAAAAATGCTGTTTCTGAAGCAAAACCAAGAAATGTGAATGAATTGTGGAATGTTGTTAAAGAATCATGGAGTGGAATAACAGCTGAGAGGTGCCACAAGTTGGTTGACTCCATGCCACACAGATGTCAAGCAGTTTTAAAAAACTGTGGTCATACAACTAAATATTAGTTTAGTGATTCACAGGATTGCTTAATCCCAGAAGAAAAAAAAATGTTTGTACAAAATAGTTTTGAGTTTGTACAGTCAAAGGTAGACACTGCTATTTTTTTGAACACACCCCTTTCAACTAATTGCCCAATTGCACAGCCTTAAGAGCGTGCATATCATGAATGCTGGGTCTTGTTTGTTTTCTGACAATCTACTGAACCTACTGGTAAATTGTTTGCCACGTAGCAATAAAAAATATACTAAAAACCTTGATTATTCTGGTTAGTCACATTGTACTGCTATTATTTTGAACAAGACTGTATATATCATAAACACAGCACATTTGTGATGCTTTCACTGGTTACTTTATGGTTTCAACACTGCATTGAAGATGTCACAATAGAAATGATAATATACATCAACACTGTGCTCTCAAAATCAATTCAATTTTCTTTGGTGGTTTTTGTTAGAGTCGCTAACATCGTTCCTGTGAGGCGAAGCACTGAAAACACGTGGTGTGACGTGACTCAGCACTTTTTAAATGATTAAATGTCACTCTCCCTCCCTCTTTTATTTCAGGGCCTGTATCAATCAGCACTTGATGAATAACAAGGACTGCTTCTTCTGCAAGGCCACTATCACTGGAGTGGATGATTACACCAAACCAGCCAGCTCTTAGTATGCCGTACACACACACACACACACACACACACACAGCAGACACACTCACTCACTCACTCACTCACTCACTCACTCACTCACTCACTCACTCACTCACTCACTCACTCACTCACTCACTCACTCACTCACTCACTCACACACACACTCACTCACTCACTCACTCACTCCCTCACTCACTCACACACTCACTCACTCACTCACTCAGTATTCAAACATTGACATTATGTACACTTTCCCCAAAGACTTGACATATTCAGGTTGGACTCATACTGTTGTACCCACAGACCACCACGTCTATATAAGGTCACCCTCCAATTGCTGTTGGTTCTGCCAGCGTTGCCAGTCTGTGCTGGCGTATCTTAACATTTTTTGTCCTCTGACGAATGGAACGACGCCTTGCAAGGCAATAGTTCTTCCATGAGTCTTTGTGATGAATGGATGAGATCCTGTTTAGAGTCGCTTATGGTGCTTCTGAAGGAAGCTGATGGAGAGAAAAACTGCTGGGAAACATCTAATCTCTCGCCACTGTCTCAATCTCTTCTCGTTTCTTTTTCTAATTTCATCTCCTCCCTCCTCTTCTCTCATTTTATATCATGTCTTTTCTCAACTTGTCCCTTGCCACCTTCATGTTTCATCTCATCTCTTCTATTCTTATATCACCTTTTATGGGGCAACTTGTTGACACAAACCAGGTGAGACACGACCAATCTAAAGTATCCAGAGAGAAAATCGTTGCCCATTCTCAATGGAAAAGGGCCCAAGCAACATCGCTCTGCAGCATTGCTCAAAAAGTTGCCCCATGGATCATCACCAGTCTCGTCCCACCTCGTTTTGTCACTTTTCATCTCTTTTCTTTTGTGTGTTTGTCTCTTCTTTTCTTGTCTCATCTAATTTCTCTCCTCTTCATTATCTGCTCACATCTTCTCATCTATTTTCATTTCCTTTCCTTTTCTGTCCTTTCATCTCATCTATTTTAGTCTTCCTAAGTTATCCTATCCTTTGTCTTGTCTTTTCTTTTGTTTGTCTCTTCCTTTTTTGTCTTTTTTTCCCTTATGTTTAGTCTCTGCTCATCTGTTTTCATTTTTTTCTCATTTCATTTCTCCCCTGTAGTTTCATCTAATTTCAGTTTCCTATTTTCTTTTTCATTTTGTTGTCCCATATTTTTTTACTCATATCCATTTAAACTCATTTCCTCTTCTCTATTCTCCTATTACTTTTATCTCATCTTGTCTCCTTTTGTTTAATGTTTTTCTCTTGTCTTTTTGTCTTGCCTCATCTTCTTTCACTTAATCTCAGCTCATATTCTCATCTATTTTCATCTCCTCTTCTCCTTTCATCTAATCTTTTTAGCCTCTTTTTTCATGTTTTTCTCATGATGTCTAGTCTAATTTTGTGCCTTTTCTTATCCTGTCCCTTCTCACCTTCATGTCTCTTCTCTTCTCTTCTCTTCTCTTCTCTTCTCTTCTCTTCTCTTCTCTTCTCTTCTCTTCTCTTCTCTTCTCTTCTCTTCTCTTCTCTTCTCTTCTCTTCTCTTCTCTTCTCTTCTCTTCTCTTCTCTTCTCTTCTCTTCTCTTCTCTTCTCACAAACTCTGGTTAAAATAGTATCATATCAGGAAGTCAGATATAAACTCAATACTAGTGAGGCAGTTTTTCACATCACTCTGTGTATTTGCTAATGTTTTTATACTCGATACTGACAGCCATATTTGACATGGATGACAACATGTGGTATCACACTAAGCAGAACCTACAATCACTTATTGTACATGATTTTCTACATCAAAAGAACCAAGGAAAAAGAAATGCATCTTCTCAAAACTGTAACACACGCCTGTCATACAGTATATGTAATAAATGTGTTTTATTAAGGATTTACAAAGCATCATACAAGATAAGAAGACACATGGAGCTATATGGATATATAAATGCAGTTTGATCAATGGGACAGTGATGATAAGTCTGTCTATCAGAGTTATGAGATAAATGCTCTCATAACTCTGTTTGAGAGAAATGCTCTGATTCTCTGACAACACTTGTTCGTTCTGCTCTCCGCTACATTTTTTCCATGCCAATGGCTTCCATGTTTGATCTGTCTATATAATGGAGTATGTGAAACAACCCTCAGCCTTCTTCATACAAGATCTTTCCTTCAGTCTGTTCCATTAGGAGTGCCTAGACTGCTGTTTTTGTTACTGAACACCAACAGACATCTAGATTTAAGTGCTTTGCTGTTGTGTGCATGGGGTTATCTTACCCAGAATCCTTTTGCTAATGGATTATGTTGCAACTCAGGCTCTGCCTGCACTCAGAATCCATTGCCTCACCACAGTTCCCTTATAAAAGGATATTCAGCTATTGACAAAAGCAATTTTCTACACTGAATAAAAGTTTAGTGGTGTGACTTGGGTTTAAAACCCACAAATAATTAGATGGAGTGAGCCAAGATTGGTGGTGGACCTCACAATACGTAATTGTTAAAACAACTTGTACAGGATTTCTTCCAAAGTTATCATTCGCTTCTTACACAGACTGTTTATTTAAAACACAGCCAATTTGCTACGACTGATAAACCACTGAACTTCCAAACACTGTACAGAAGTGATAATGAGTATGAATTATCAAAACCAAAAGAGTATTTGGGTCACTACTTCTCTTATTTGGACTGTTAAAGCATTTCTCACAGTGTGGTGTAATATTGTTTTTTAAAAAGGGGGTGCATGATATGAAATTAGGATCCCTCTCTATAGTTATGAAATGTGTTTGTGTGTGTGTGTGTGTGTGTGTGTGTGTGTGTGTGTGTGTGTGTGTGTGTGTGTGTGTGTGTGTGTGTGTGTGTGCGTGTGCGTGTGCGTGTACGTTTGCGGTGAGTGTGAGCTGACGACTTTAATTTAAGGGTTTCCACTCTCAGGCATCTGCTATTGTTGTCAAAGGGAATTTTAGATTAGTTAAGCAATATTTAAAGGACTGTTGATGTTTTGTTTTGTTTTGTTCAGAAAGAGGGGACATGGCAACTTTTGGTTCTTTCACTTTTGTGAGAGTGTACATGTATTGATGTAATATTAGCATTAAATTATTTATCCTAAATGTTGTCTGGTTTTCTTACCCTGTAGGTACTTTCAAGGGTACATATTAGATTATAATATGTTTCCTACATTCATTCAGCCCTGTTATTACATGGTTTCCACCATGTTTAAAGAACACTGAACAACCATTGGGTCCTTTGCATTGGATGATGAAAGGTCACTAAAATCTAGGTAACACTTTTATTTACAGTGTTATTTCCTTGTTACATGCAGTTACTTTGGTAATAACTATAAATGATGCATAGCTACATGCAACTAACCCTAACAAAACCCTAATCCTAAACCTATAATATGTACATAGTGTAACCAAAGCTACATATAACATATACATTTATATCATAACAAGAATATAACAATCTGTTTGTTCAGATATAAATATAACATTTTGTTTGACCTCCTGAGAATGAAAAAAAAAGAAGAAAAAAAACATGTTTCAGTTATACATTGTTGTAAAATGAATGTACTTTTTTGAAGCCTTATTTTTACCCTATTTGTTAAAGGTCTCTAAAATACCCCTCTGCCATTATCAGATGATGTTTAACAGTATTTGGTGTTTAGTTGTTTAGCAATTGATTTGTAGTGTTTTCTTTCTTTAGCTTTTGTTCATCTCAGACATTATAGAGTTCCAGCATATCTGTGTCAGACAGTACCACATTTAATTTTAATGACAGCAACCTTGGCAATGCACAATAGTTGGTGGGGAAAACATTTCTGCTGTCTGTTCCAAAACAGGTTTTGCCAATTTAATGTTGTAAACGAGAGAAGGTTTTTTGTATCCCAAGGAAAACACATGCTCTTTGAACTTGCCTTTCTTCCTGACCAAGCTCCAATCATACTAATCCTCTTTCCTTGAAATAAGGTTGGTTCAACATTGTATATTAAAGAAATGTCAGCACCAAGCTTCTCTGAAATTATCTCCTTTCTTGAACTTATTGAGCTGTGTTTGCCAAGGTTTTTGCTGTGAAAGAGCCTTTGGTTTTGGAAGGTGCGCAGCAATGAAGGATCAATTGTAAAAGTGTATCTATTATCTAGGCTTTGCTGGGCCGCATCACCTTTGCCCCAGCAGTCTTGAATTAAAAAGTGGTAATTTAACAGCTTACTTATATACACCTTGTGATAAGGTTTATAAAAGATGAGACCAGTATGCCAAATTACTTCCTTTACAGGTTTTTTAAAATAATGTTTTTCTTTTTCTTTTTTTTTTAACCAAAAAGAGTTTCAGATTTCAATTTCAGCATCCAACATGATTTAAGCAGTACACTGTCAATTCTAATAAGTTGATAAAAATTCTGATTGCCTTATTTTTACAAAGCAAACGTAAAGAAAAAAAAATCAGCTGAAGGTAAAGAAAGCTACTACCTCCCAAGTAAATTAAGTATTAAATATCAAGTCAGTTTAATGCCAATTCTTGCTAACATACTCTAGATATTGACTATTCTTACTTAAGATTTAATAATAAGATTACTTGAGTAATTCCATTTAACTAACAATGTTACATTATTTTCTGCAAACATTTTAAACTGTTATCTCAACATTTTAATCTGTCATTTTCAGCTATGGTGACAAAAAATGGTGAAAAAAAGGGCAAGTGGAAAATGGAGTTTGTGAGTGGAAAGACTGAATGCTTCTCAAGAGATGAATTATTTTACTTGTAATATTTAAAAATGTGTGTAATAAGCAGAGTGTACACACGTGCACGTCTATAGGGGCATATTACTAACGCTCTCTTAAAATAACACAAAAATACTGTGCAGTCGTTTTCAGTTCCTCAAAATAGCAAAGCGCCAACAATGCACCTGAACACACTGGGTTTTCAGACCAGCGTGAACAGATTTTGGGTTTTATCCAACACTTATCTGATTTAAAGGCATGCTTCAAGGGAGCATGTGATTGGATAACTATGGAATAATGATCCAGTATTTTATGTAGAGACAATGTTAGGCCCTGTTTTCACCTGGTGTTAAGATGCATTTTAATCCATCTCTTTTGTCCACTTTCAACCACTTCTGTCCTGATTTCCTTGACGGGAGGAATGGTGAGAAAACATTGTGCTTGGTTCGTTTTTCATCTTCAAACCAAACTTGGGTCTTCAGCTGGAGTTTAAATCCCATCTAGCTAGTGCGCTTCCCGTAATGTTTACGCATTTGGTCAGTAGGCGGAGAATAGACTGTCTTTTGTGGCTGTTCGAATATTTTCAACCACATGAATGCTTACACTACAAAAGCAATCTGGTCAAATGTGTTTACAACTACCTCTGGAAGTGGTGGAAAGTGGACAAGCTCAAAATGTTTACACCTGTATGTAGGTTGTCCACTTGTGAGCCGCATCTTAATACCAGCTGTAAACATGGCCTTAGTGTCGGCATCTAAAACGTAAACTCGTTTACTTATGTACAAACATAAACGTAAACTTATGTACAAGCATTACATTACAAACTGCATAAAATATTTTGATATTTGTGACCCTGGACCACAAAACCAGTCATTCTTTTTTTGTCCAAAATCATTAGGATATTAAGTAAAGATCTTGTTCCACGAAGATATTTTGTAAATTTCCTACCGTAAATATATCAAAAATGTATTATTAGTTTAGTAGTAATATGCATTGCTAAGGACTTCATTTGGATAAAGTTTTATTTGTTTGCACCCTTACATTCCAGATTTTCAAATAGTTTTTGCTATCCTAACAAACATCAATGGAAGGCTTATTTAGCTTTATTCAGCTTTCAGATGATGTATAAAAAAAAGGTCCCTAATAATATGACCCATCTTAAACCTTTTACATATGAATACAATTAGAGAAATACTTTGTGTTAAAATCTAATGCTTAAATGCTTTCAACAACTTTAGAGACATATAATACTGTACAGTCCCTAACAAAAGTCTTGGCTTGTGTACAAATTGACCTAAAGTGCCGCTGAAATATATTTCTAATCAAGATTTTTTTTACAAGAAATGGCTCATTTTAATCCCACCAGCTTTTGTGATAATGTTTCAGTGAAAAACTAACCTTTCAAAAAGTATTCTAATATTCACAGCTTGGTAAAGCCCATTGAGTCTATTTTTGATCCATAATTGATCCATTATTAGTCACCTGTGACTTTTTTGACAAGCCCAGGTCAGGCTCGAGAGGACCGTTTGTTGGCTCGAAAATCCAAGGCCAGCCCATTTTCCACTGCAGCAGAGCTCCACGAGACCTGGTCACCTGAAGTCCCTGTGTCAACCAGAACAGTTTGTCGGATTCTATCTCGAAATGGCCTCCATGGTCGAAACAGTGCCAAGAAGCCAGCACTAAACAAAAGACAATTGAAAAAAAACGTGTAGCATTTGCCAAGGCCCACAGCCTGCTAAAAGGATGGACGCAGGAAAAGCAGGATTTTTCAGATGAATCTTCAGTTGAATTACACCACAGTCCCCGCAAATATTGCAGGAGACCTACTGGTGCCCGAATGGATCCGAGATTCACCCAGAAAACGGTGAAGTTTGGTGGCGGAAAAATCACGGTCTGGGTTTACATCCAGTATGGGGGTGTGCGAGATCTGCAGGGTGGAAGGCAACATCAATAGTCTAAAATACCAAGAAATCTTAGCTACCTCTTATATTCCCAACCATAAAAGAGGCCAAATTCTTCAGCAGGACGGTGCTCCATCGCATACTTCCATCTCCACATCAAAGTTCCTCAAGGCGAAGAAGATCAAGATGCTCCAGGATTGGCCAGCCCAGTCACCAGACATGAACATAATTGAGCATATGTGGGGTAGGATGAAAGAGGACGCATGGAAGACGAAACCAAAGAATATTGACGAACTCTGGGGGGCATGCAAGACTGCTTTCTTAGCTATTCCTGATAACTTCATCAATAAATTGTTTGAATCCTTGCCAAACCGCATGGATGCAGTCCTTCAAGCTCATGGAAGTCATACAAGATATTAAATTTGGATCTCAAAACACCACAACTTAATTTGCTGACATATTTTTGTATTTGCAGTAAATTTGTTCGATTTCTGTATAGGTGACAAAACTTTTGTCTTGCCAAAATTTGACCTTTCTGTCTTGATTAAATGATAAATATTTTTTCTGTGAAAATTATTTGTTTCAGTGCATTAAACATCATTTGGGAGGGTTTTAGCTTTTCATATGAGCTATTTCTAACACCAATGAATTAATTAAAAGTCAGGTTAATATCAGGTATTTCTAGAAAATAGATAAGCGACAAGACTTTTGTCAGGGACTGTATGTTGCTATTATACATTTTAATACAACACATCTAATTCTAACTTATTCTAACTTTTAAACACTTTTTTTAAACTTTCATTGTAAGTTTTATTGGATTGAAGTTTTAGCTGTAATATACTGATCTTCAATTTCTTAATGTAATGTATGTACAGAACTTTAATGATATATTGTGCATTTTAGGCCCAGATTTACTAAACAGGGCAAATTAGCGAGAACGCAATTCCAAAAAAGCGAAAGTTCAGCGAGTGACCTGTTGATGTGCAAATTAAATAAATTTTCCAAAATTACCAACACAATCTACCAAGAGCAGCGCAAATCAGTGTCTGTTTTAAGACACACTTTTTTGGTGGTAAATAATGGTGCAAATACCAGTAAATTGACGAGTACAAACCTTTGTAAATCACCTTACATTATTCATTTAAATACAAGTTTTGCATCTGAAAGTGAAACTCCTACAAATGCATATGCAATAATGGCAGCCACAAAAATAACTCTGTCCACACCTTTCAGCTGTAATTTATCACTATCACTAATAAAAGAGTGTTTGCATTGGCACAGGCAGTTAGTAAATCTGGCCCTTAAGTGTCGACATCTAAAACCATAGCATTTATCCTCTGCTAGTTCCCGACTAAAAGACACGTTTGAGTTAGGGATGCACGATATTATCGGCACGACATCGGTATCGGCCGATAAACGCTTAAAATATTAAAATCGGCATCGGCCGATATGAAAACATTATGCCGATATGCCTTGCCGATATGATAACGTGTTGATATGCGCTTGCAATAACTCACGTGTGCAAGGAGTGCTACAGCGATAAGACCATGTCAGCACTGCTGTCATTCTTCAAGTGAAAACAAGAAAATACATTGCATGTACAGTGATTTATATTGACTGTTTTTAAATGCTGCCTTGAATTTCTGAACGCACGTACAGAAGGACGTGACCGTCAGCAGCAGATTTGCCACGTTTTCACAACAAAACTAGCCCAAAACAAGCCCAATCGCATCTCCCCACTCTCTAGCGCGTGCGGCAGCCTCCACAGCAGCAGAAGCTCCTCCAGGTCCTAGTGCCCTCCAGCTAGACCGCTACATATTTATACCATAGACCGTAAAAAAATATGGACGACTCGACATCATCTGTTTCCGCTTGCCATATTTGAAGCTTTCAGGCGGGGGTGCACGGCGCTGACATCTTGGGACCGAGTCTGCGCAGTAGCGATTTCGGGACCTGAGTTGCGCAGTAGAGCGCAGGAAGTAGAGCAGGAAGGACAGCTGCGCAATCAAAAGCCCGCCCACACTCTCGCAGATGCAGAACAATTAATTATGTTGGTGTGAAATAAACAGTTATGGAAATGTAGAAATTAAAGCTTAAGCTCTAATCTGCTCCCAAAAATTCCGAAAAAAGTCCGTTAGTGCCTCAGTGACAACTTCACTCAGAGAAGCCGTCAGTCTTAGCTGTCAATCATGACGTCACACCCCCTGCTTTTAAAGCGTCAGATAACTAACTAAAACTAAACTTATTTTAAAAACGAACACTTGAAATGAAATCATCGTGATGATAACTGCCTTCAATGACATAAACTAACTTTGGGGGAAAAATATTTGAAGTGTAATTTTATTATTTAGTTTGCCTCGCGTCCATTAGAAAGCACAGAGGGGCGGCTATACTGGGACCGGTCACCGGGGGGCGATCGAGGCGCGAAAGCTTCTGTAAATGAGAGGGAGACTGCAGGCTTGATTTATACATGTAGTGGGGGCGCTGTTGTTACACTAATACAATGAAAAGTAGAATACACAAATAAATTGAAGTTACTTCTGTTCTGAATAAACAAATCAGTAATGATGTCATAAATCACAAGCATGACACTTGTAAATTAAATACTTTTATATACCGTGTATTAATCTGTAATAAAATTTTACGAAATGGATGATGAAAAATAATCCAAGGAGCTCTACAATAATTGTAGAATTAAAAGACAGCATCAACGGATGTCATGCCACCCCCACTTCATGTGCACAAACGTTAAATCCAAAAATACAATATTTAGGTTACAGCTGCATCTGGGGTGAAAAATTACTGACTTTATTATTGTTATTTTCAGAGCTTTTAATATACTCTTATCATAAAAATAACTTTATTAACATTTATTTATCTTCAACAAGAGTCATTTTAGTAAGGATACCTCAGAAATCTGAAACCAGAATGAAAAAAAATAGTTTTTGCTCAAAATGGTGTTGTTTCCAAACAAAGGGAAAAAATAAACATATATCGGCATCGGCCAAAATGAGCTGAAAAATATCGGCATATCGGATATCGGCAAAAATCCAATATTGTGCATCCCTAGTTTGAGTTCTTTTAAAGGGGGGGTGAAACACTCATTTTCAGTCAATCTCATGTCAATCTTGAGTACCTATAGAGTAGTATTGCATCCTTCATATCGCCGAAAAGTTTTTAGTTTTATTATATTTATAAAAGAAATATAGGCTGTACCGAGTCTTTCCGGAAAAAAAACGAGCGCCTGGAGGCGTATCGTGTGGGCGGAGCTAAAGAATGACGAGTGTGCACAAAGCGGATTCCACATCCTCAAGCGTGGAGAAACCCATGGCTATCGATCTCAGCTAATAGATATATGAATCCAGAATCAGATCCAGAGGCTGAAATAAATTGAACAGGAGAAACAGCAACAGCAGGACGTCCGTCTCTGTGGTATGTACTGTATTTAGTGGCCTGTCAACATTTGTATGTCTTTACTCGCAGTTAATGAGGACATGATTTGGTTTATGGACTATTGTATGCGACTAAACCTTAGCCGTAGCAAGCAAAGCCGTTTTGCACGTCAGACTAGTGTAACGTTATACATAGAACAACAATGAAGTAACCGCGCATTTGAATGACGAAGCACGCGATCGTGTCGTTTACTGATGTTTACTCACGCGACGGTAGCCAACAGCATAGACATTTGAAGCAGTTTTACTCTCCGGCTGCTCCCAAAGTAGGACTGAACCTTTATCGCTGGGACCGCTCCGTCAAAAACACACTTCTTTGGTATGATTTGGTGAAGTCCTGTGACAGCAGTGACTGTGGAAATCCACTTTGCGACTCGACTGAAGTGATGCTTTGAAGCTTCATATCATTTCTGCGTTCAAATCGGTTCAAATGCAGCGCTGCCTTCCTGAAATGCTGTGAAGCGTTGAAGTCACTTGATGTCACCCATAGGAATAAAGTGGAGCGCGGCACAGACTATAACGACATGTGTTCACGGACGAGTGGATCTGCACCTGAGCGAGTGTTTATGGGCGTGCATTTCCTCTCTCGCTCTAGTCACGCGCACGCGAACCCTACCGGGAGAAGAGCCCGTACGGCTCATACAAGGACCTTCCGCTCTATCGACGTCAAGCCGACCCATACTCGAAAAAACTCTCCGAAACTTGTGAGAAACCGGAAAGAGTATTTTTGACACAGAAATACTCCATCAAATGTCCAACATTAGTTTTTGAAACGTTGTCTATGTTTAGGATGGGAATCCAAGTCTTTAACAGTGTGCTCAGTATGCATGAAACCGCATCCCCCCCCCCCCTTAACTGAAAGCAACTTTGCCCTGATATATCTTAAAATATGTCAGTGCTGTTGTTTTGTCTCAAGTTGTACATGTACATGTTTTGTACATTTATAAAAGCTACTTAAATGCCCTAATTGAACTAAGGCCTAATCCTGACTTAGTCGAAGCCCTATCTGTGAAACCAGGCCTAAATGTACAAATAATGACATAACATACATTGATAATATAAGTATTGTTAGACAACTTTAAGAAATGTACAATACATCTCTATTGAATGTTTCAGTGTTGTTATCTAAACCAAACTCTTGACAACTTTTTACATTGTACAATCAATTATATTATAATTTTCAGTGTTAAAATCAAATATCTAAATGCTTTCATAAACAATGTAATGCAATGTGATATTGTACATTTTAGTGAACAGTACAATACAATAACATTTTAATTGTAATTAGGGCTGGGCGATATGACGAAATATATCGTCTAGACGATAGAAAATGTCCATTATTTTATATTAGGCTCTATCGCTTACGCCACGATAAGGCGTTTACGGCAGAATTTTACGTCAAGATGCACCTCACGCCACGGCATGCCCATGCACGCTGCAATACATAAACAAACATGGAGGAAGACGGTAGTAGACGCGGTTCAGACCAGGGTAATTCTCAGAGTAATTATGCCAGAGTGGTGGCATAAGCGCTCAAAACAAACTTCAGACACAGGCGCTGCAACGGGCTTTTACGCGTGGCACACCATATAGCCATATATTGAAATATTTTAATGGCAGGTGTAGGGATGGCGAAAACTAAACATTTTCTTGACCGACCACCGAGCCTCATTAGCAGGTTGAAACCGGTTAACCGATTAGTTTAAAATATGCTGCGCTATTTGAAATAACAGCCGCGAGCCGCGCTCCCGCTCCCTCTCTCTCTCACACACACACACACACACACACACACACACACACACACACACTGTCCTAGCACTGCCGCCTCCCTTCCACTCACGTCACTTTTTTAAAATCCCCCACAGCGCGAAACACGAGTCCCGCAAACGCGCCGCCGAGGAGCTTGTTTGTAATCTGAGGACAATGGCTCCTTAGTTTCGAAATGGTTTGGGTACAAGGTGATCGCGTTGAAAATAAAGGCATTTGTCTAGCGTTAGAAGCTCATTTGAAACATTGCCGCGGCTCATTTAAGAAAATGACCGCTCTGAAGAGACGCCGCTTTAGTGCTAACAATAATAAAGAAAGACGATCAACACCTTATGTGTTACCACTGAAATGTAGATGTAATATATTTCCAAAGGTTAGCCCATTTTAAGCGAAATGCACGCTTCATACTGTCGTCTGCCCTGGTTCTAACCTCGAATGTTGTAGCCTGTTTACTTTTTGCAGTGTTTTAACCTTGTGAGCGCGCAAACCCAAACGCTGTGACCTCGCGTCAAATGTTTTTATTGGTTTATTAAGTACAAACAGGCGAGTTATGAAAAATTGAGTGCGAGGGATATGTTTTTGTGTTACACTTAACACAAAAATATTTTGGAATGAGATGGCTAACTGTAGTGGCGTTTAGTCCACTGTCTATAATAGCCTAATTTAGAGATCACTTTTTTTTTTTAAACCGACAACTTTGATCGGTTAACGTTGGTAGTGACCTAACATCCCTAGGCAGGTGTTAACTTTACCAACAGTCTTGCTTGAAAAAAAGGTTCTAAATAAAATAAAAATGTAGTCCATACTACCTTTATTTGTTTTGTATATCATTTCAAACTGCATTTCCACATTGCAATTTTGTATAGACTACAGTCCCTGACAAAAGTCTTGTCGCTTATCTATTTTCTAGAAATACCTGATATTAACCTGACTTTTAATTAATTAATTGGTGTTAGAAATAGCTCATATGAAAAGCTAAAACCCTCCCAAATGATGTTTAATGCACTGAAATAAAAAATTTTCACAGAAAGAAATATTTATCATTTAATCAAGACAGAAAGATTACATTTTGGCAAGACAAAAGTTTTGTCGCCTATACAGAAATTGAACAAATTTACTGCAAATACAAAAATATGTCAGCAAATTGAGTTGTGGTGCTGTGAGATTCAAATTTAATATCTTGTATGACTTCCATGAGCTTGAAGGACTGCATCCATGTGGTTTGGCAAGGATTCAAGCAATGTATTGATGAAGTTATCAGGAATAGCTAAGAAAAGTCTTGCATGCCTCCCAGAGTTCATCAATATTCTTTGGTTTCGTCTTCCATGCGTCCTCTTTCATCCTACCCCACATATGCTCAATGATGTTCATGTCTGGTGACTAGGCTGGCCAATCCTGGAGCATCTTGATCTTCTTCGCCTTGAGGAACTTTGATGTGGAGATGGAAGTATGCGATGGAGCACCGTCCTGCTGAAGAATTTGGCCTCTTTTATGGTTGGGAATATAAGAGGTAGCTAAGATTTCTTGGTATTTTAGACTATTGATGTTGCCTTCCACCCTGCAGATCTCGCACACCCCTATACTGGATGTAACCCCAGACCATGATTTTTCTTAAGTTCACTTAAATTCACACTTGGCATGTTTGGTCGGATTAAAGCGAACCCTGGTGGGATTGCTGTGTTAGCGTGGTTCATTTGAATAAGTCTGAACGCAGCCATCCGAACCCTGATGCCGCTTCCAAGCGAACTCTGATGCCGTTCAAATGAAATATGAACGCAAAGCAGACTGAAGACATGTAAATGAACCAAAAACTGGATTTTTTTATTGAATGAGTGCACTCAAAAACATCCACTATGGCTTCACTACTAATGACTGTCCCCTCAAATAGTGCACTATTGACAGCTATAGGGGGCGATTTATATTGTATAATATAATGTGCAACATGAATCCATTTTCCAAACCGTGTTTTTGTCTTGAATCATTATGGTGCACTTATAATAAGGGTTTATATTGGGACTATTTCAGACCGGTCTGATAGGAACCGCTGCGGAGGAGCACAGTCCCGGCGTGACTCGCCATAGACATAAACAGAGAGAAGTAGCTCCGGCTGTAATGTTCTTCCGCAAGAATGCAGTTCTAATTATTAACTGCTAGAGCACAAAAAGTTACGGACTGCAGCATTAAGTGGCCTTTAATTTGATTAATATTGTATATTATTTACAGTACAAGTCTATTCAATACAGTTGTGCAAATGGATGCTTTACATACATACAGAAGTGTGCTTCTTTTTCATAAGGGCACAGTTTCTTTTTTTTTTTTTTTTTTTGATGTACAAAATCAATGAATAATAATAATTAAAAAAAAACTATTCTGCTTACTGGCCAAACTCTCATCCTCATTACTGAGCATTGCCACCTAGCAATGTCCTAACCACCCAGTACAATCTGGACACTACAGAGCAAAAACACTTAAAGGTCCCGTTCTTCGCGTGTTTTCGAAGCTTAGATTATGTTTACAGTGTGCAATATAACATGAGTTCATGTTTCGCGTGTAAAAAAAACAGTATTTTTCACACAATTTACTTATCTGTACAGCGCTGTTTTCTCTGTCCTAAAAACGGCCTGATGATTTCCTTGTTCTATGAAGTCCCTCCTTCAGAAACACGTAACGAGTTCTGATTGGGCCAGCACTTCCCGTGTTGTGATTGGACAGCAGCTTAGCGCACTTTGCCCGGAAAGGTCCCGCCTCTTACCATAACGGGGAGATGCAAGCGCTGAATGCCGCTCTACTCCCCGTGGGGGAGCAACGAGACCACGCCCCCTATTTTGCGTGTTCTTGTGGGTGGAGGATTAGTCAACAACAGACGGTTCTAGTGACGTCATTACAGCAGGAAGTGCAGGGCTGTAGTCCAAACCGGCCGTTCGCTGTAGGCTTTGAAAGGGAACTTATGTTAAATAAAATATCTCGCTTGGCATTGAACTTTGAGCTTTATAATTTTACAGGTATTATTTTTGCTCTAACAGCAACATTACACACTAACTAAAGTTTGAAAGATGGAATCGCGAAGAACGGGACCTTTAAAACACCGGTAACACTTTAGCCAGAAGATATTAATTGCCACACATCCAATGTTCCAAATGTTTATTAAGCCCGCACACACACACACACACACACACGCACACGCACTCGCACACGCACGCACGCACGCACGCACGCACACACACACACACACACTCATTGATTACGTTTACATGGACAGCAGTAATCTAATTATTGACCTTATTCTGAATAAGACAATATTCTGATTAAGGTGTTTACATGACTTGCTTTTTGAATAATTGTTCACGCTCATAGCGTGACTTTGGCAGGTCTGTTAAAATATAATGGGCTCGGGAAACCCGCTGTAACTTCAACTGCGGGTGTTGCTGTCGGACAGTGTTACTTTGCATTAAAAAGTATAAAAATCACTTGTTTTTATGTTTTATATACATTCACATTATTTTATTTTTGTAATATCTAGTCTCTTTCAGTATTTATGAAGGGACTCTGCCCCTCTTTGCTCCTTCTTGACAGCCTACATTTAGATTAATAGCTCTGATTAATGATGAAAAAGGTTTAAAAATCGTGACTGTTTGGATTGTTTTTCCTGCCGTCGAGCCACAGCGTTCACTGAATGACCCATCTGGTTCGTGATTACAGATACAAACTTATTGTGTTTTACTTTTACAACGAGCATAATAATTAGAACAAAAATAAAAAATATAGAGGACGCAGTGTTCATAATGAACAGTCAAGCAAAACACACACCACCCATAGCAGCGCGTTATGGCAACGACATTTCAGACTTACAGATACGTAAAAGATAAACGGAACTTTTCCGCCATTTGTTGTTTTGTACACGTTATATTAATTATAGTTAATCTACTGTTTTATTGGCCACATTATTATTGATAATTGTTTAAAGGGGCACTTTTGATTAATTTTCAAAAAGGGCAGGGCTCGAATCCTCAAAGCCCTCCCCTTTGCACTAGTGTGTGCGTAACGTTATGTGTGCTGTCACAAAATCCGGCGAAATCTCCGACACAACGTTAATAGTTAAATAAAGGTTTGTACATGTCTGTAATGCTCTCCGATAATGAGACTAAAATAGGCATACTCCACGTTTCTTAATCTTTGTGGTAAATTGTATTATGACTTTAATCGGATTATTAGAAATCGTATTGTCTTAATCAGATTAATATCGGAGCATTGTTGTCCATGTAAACGTACTCACTCACTCACTCACTCACACACTCACTCACACACTCACACACTCACTCACTCACTCACTCACTCACACACTCACTCACACACTCACACACTCACTCACTCACTCACTCACTCACTCACTCACTCACTCACTCTCACTCACTCTCACTCACTCACTCACTCACTCACTCACACACACACACACACACACACACACACACACACTCACTCACTCACTCACTCACTCACACACTCACTCACTCACTCACTCACTCACTCACTCACTCACACACTCACACACTCACTCACTCACTCACACACTCACACACTCACTCACTCACTCACTCATTCACTCATGTGTGTATGTGCTTGGGTCTATAATTGCAGATTGCACTTGGGGATTCTCTCTGGGTTTCTTAATCCAGCTCTGATTCTCATTCCGACACAGGAACACATGAGGGCTCAGCCAGATCCAATGGAAAATACTTTTTGAAGAAAGCACTCATTTTCTTGTCTTTAGTACTTTCTGAAAAAATAAGAAAATAAATAATATGTTATTAGAAACATCACTGACCACAGAACTGAACAACTAGCTGTTAATGACGTTAAATGCAGTCGTCACTCCTAAAACTTTACAGTGTGTGTGTGGACAAATGCTCTGTTGACATTCACCTTCTGGGCCGCTCATTTCAGGAGAAGCATCACTAACATCAACCTTCCAACCAGACACAGGTTCAGTGTCAGGCGCATCCAACGGGAAATACTTTTTGAAGAAAGCACTTATTTTCTTCTTTTTAGTACTTTCTGAAAAAAGAAGAAAACAAATAATATGTTATTAGAAACATGACTAACTGCAGGTCAAAAATTAATAATTAGTCTAACTTGAAAGAAATTTCTGTTTGCATCTCAATCGTTCTGCACACACACAGTTCAGTAATGTACAGCAGTGTTGACCACATTTACTCAAACTACACTCAAGTGTGTACGGAACAGAACTGAACAACTAGTTGTTAATGACGTTAAATGTGGTCGTCCCTCCTGAAACTTTACAGTGTGTGCGTGGACATTGTAATATTGCATCTCAAATGCTCTGTTGACATTCACCTCCTGGGCCGCTCATTTCAGGAGAAGCATTCACACCATCACTGACATCCACCTTCCGATCTTCTGCAGACACAGGTTCAGTGTCAGGCGCATCCAACGGGAAATACTTTTTAAAGAAAGCACTAATTTTCTTGCCCTCAGTACTTTCTGAAAAAAGAAGAAAACAAATATGTTATTAGAAACATCACTAACTGCAGGTCAAAAATGAATTAGTTCTGCACACACACAGTTCAGTAATTTACAGCAGTGTCGACCACATTTACAAAAACTATACGCAGTGTGTACGGACTGAACTGAACTGATAGTTATTTAGGGTGCATTCACACTTGTCATGTTTGGTTCGATTAAAACGAACCCTGGTACGGTTGCTCGGTTAGTGCGGTTCATTTGAACATATGTGAACGCTGCCATCCGAACCCTGGTGCGCACCAAACAAGCGGACCGAGACCGCTAAAAAGATGGGTCTCGGTCCGCTTCCAAACGAACTCTGGTGCGGTTCGATTGATATATGAACGCAACACGGACCAAAGACGTAAACGGACCAAAAACCGGACGTATAATGTCACAAGATGCCACGCATAATGCAGCTGATTTGACGACGCGGAAAGATCGGCGTATCCAAAATGAGTAACGTTAGAGGGCAAACGTAGAGCAACGAGGAAGAGCCTCAATATTTGGTCTGACCAGCATGTTTCGAAAATGCTAGAAAAAACACACAAAAAGCATACCTGGCTCTTCTCATCAAAGTTCCTGTGTTGCCTATTATTAGCAGGTACAGACGACAGAACGGCCGTCTCTTTTGCATAAGAGACGCCCGACTCTTTTCTGCACAACGGAGGAAATCCTGCTGCTGTTTTGAATGTTTTGAACATTTTATGAGCTCTTCATGAGTTCTCAGCGGGTAAAAATAATGCCATATGTGTTACACGCATAAAATGATCGCGTTTAATCCAGCACACAGCGTTGTTTTGAACATTTAATGAGCTCTTCATGAGTTCTCTGGTAAAAAATAATGCCATGTGTTACACGCATAAAATGATCGCGTTTAATCCAGCACACACCGTTGTTTTGAATGTTGTGAACATTTCATGAGCTCTTCATGAGTTCTCTGGTAAAAAATAATGCCATATGTACACGCATAAAATGCCCGCGCGTGTAATCCGCACACAGCATTGTTTTGCATGTTCGGTAAACGAGCTCCTACGTCATATAAGCCGACCAATCAGGTTGTGAGCGTCTCCCTGTGCCTTTGGTTCGGTAACTTTAGGTTCGCTGTTAAAAATGCCCGTGTGAACGCTAAACGGACCAGGACTATTATGTTTGTTTTTGTTTTTTGGTCCGGACCAAACGAACCAAACGAACCGAACTACAAGTGTGAACGCACCCTTAATGACATCAAATGCAGTCGTCACTCCTGAGACTTCACAGTTTGTACGTGGCCATTGTAATGTTGCATCTCAAATGCTCTGTAGACATTCACCTCTTTTTGGGCTGTACTTTTCGATCCCACTGCTGCTCCCTTGCCAGCCGACGCTAACCAGATCCATTTCAGCTGTTGGCTCTGGAACAGCCGGATCCAACCCAAAAAGCATTTGGAAGAATTCATTAATCTTTTTCACCATCCACTCTGTGGTAGTTTCTGAAAAACAAATAATGTGTTATTAGAAACATCTCAAACCACAGATTAGACATGAATAATTAGTCTGGCTGGAAAGACATTTCTGTTTGCTTCTCATTGTAAAGTTGCATCTCAAATGCTCTGCTGACATCAGGGTTGGGAAGGACACTTTTAAAGTGTATTTCACTACAAATTACAAAATACATGCTTTAAAATGTAATTTGTAACATATTTCATAAGATATCACAAGTTTTGTAACTTAATCTAAATAAATACTTTGGCGATATTTGCGTCACTGGAGTAATTTTTCTAGAAATAAAATGCATAAATCTCTCGTCTTAGGGGGATATGAGAGGGGGAGCACGATCATTCAAATATACTCCAGGGTTTCTACTGATAGAAAGCCATATGCTAATCGCTGAAGTAACCCTTTAATTAAGGCACGTAACACAAAGGGAACACCAAACATAGGACTGGGTTTTCCTCTGCAAATTATTTTAAACAACATTAGTTGTCCACAATATTTACGGAAGCAAAAAAATGCTGACAATCTTAAGAAATAAAATAAAATAAAAATACTGCTCAAGAAGGCAACATGACGCATTACGATCTGGGGTGTGTAAACTTTTTGAATTGAATTTCTGTTTGCATCTCATTCGTTCTGCACACACAGAGCAGTAATGTACAGCAGTGATGACCACATTTACAAAAACTATACGCAGTGTGTACGGAGAGAACTGAACAACTAGTTGTTAATGACGTTAAATGCGGTCGTCACTCCTGAAACTTTACAGTGTGTGCATGGACATTGTGATATTGCATCACAAATGCTCTGTTGATATTCACCTTCTGGGCCGTTGATTTCAGAAGCATCACTAACATCAACCTTCCAACCAGACACAGGTTCAGTGTCAGGCGCATCCAACGGGAAATACTTTTTGAAGAAAGCACTTATTTTCTTCTTTTTAGTACTTTCTGAAAAAAGAAGAAAACAAATAATATGTTATTAGAAACATCACTAACTGCAGGTCAAAAATGAATAATTAGTCCAACTTGAAAGAAATTTCTGTTTGCGTCTCATTCGTTCTGCACACACACAGTTCAGTAATGTACAGCAGTCTTGACCACATTTACTCAAACTACACACAGTGTGTACGGAACAGAACTGAACAACTAGTTGTTAATGACGTTAAATGCGGTCGTCACTCCTGAAACTTTACAGTGTGTGTGTGGACATTGTAATATTGCATCTCAAATGCTCTTTTGACATTCACCTCCTGGGCCGCTCATTTCAGGAGAAGCATTCACACCATCACTGACATCCACCTTCTGATCTTCTGCAGACACAGGTTCAGTGTCAGGCGCATCCAACGGGAAATACTTTTTGAAGAAAGCACTCATTTTCTTGCCTTTAGTACTTTCTGAAAAAAGAAGAAAACAAATATGTTATTAGAAACATCACTAACTGCAGGTCAAAAATTTATAATTAGTCTAACTTGAAAGAAATTTCTGTTTGCATCTCAATCGTTCTGTACACACACAGTTCAGTCATTTACGGGAGTGTCGACCACATTTACTCAAACTACACTTAGTGTGTACGGACAGAAGTGAACAACTAGTTGTTAAATTATGTTAAATGTGGTCGTCCCTCCTGAAACTTTACAGTGTGTGTGTGGACATTATAATATTGCATCTCAAATGCTCTGTTGACATTCACCTCCTGAGCCGCTCATTTCAGGAGAAGCATTCACACCATCACTGACATCCACCTTCCGATCTTCTGCGGACACAGGTTCAGTGTCAGGCGCATCCAACGGGAAATACTTTTTAAAGAAAGCACTCATTTTCTTGCCTTCAGTACTTTCTAAAAAAAGAAGAAAACAAATATGTTACTAGATACATCACTAACTGCAGGTCAAAAATGAATAATTAGTTCAACATGAAAGAAATTTCTGTTTGCATCTCATTCGTTCTGCACACACACAGTTTAGTAATGTACAGCTGTGACGACTACATTTACAAAAAATATACGCAGTGTGTACGGAACAGAACTGAACAACTAGTTGTTAATGATGTACAATGAGAGATATAAGAGATGACAGATGATAAGACCAGAGATTTATCTCGTCTGTATTTGCAGTGCAAGAAATCCTAGGGAAAGTGGTATGAGCCTTGACTTATTTGTGTTGCCAGATCTTGCAAGCAAATCAGCAGAAAAGCTCATAAAAAAACTAAATAAATTAAATACTGAAACCCACACCAGAAGACATTAATAACGGCATAAACTCGACCGCTGTATGAGCCAAGCTTAAATAAAATGAAATAAAAACTGCTTGGACATGGCAACACAGCGAGAGTGCGCTCTGAAGTTTCAGGAGTAAGTTGTGGTCCGTATACACATGGAATGATCATTTTGGGGACTCACTCCTGCACTTAAATGTATTCATAACTCCTGAAACTTTACAGTGTGTGCGTGGACATTGTGATGTTGCATCTCAAATGCTCTGCTGACATTCACCTCCTGGGCCGCTCATTTCAGGAGAAGCATTCACACCATCACTGACATCCACCTTCCGATCTTCTGCAGACACAGGTTCAGTGTCAGGAACGTTTGCATCTGGGACACACGATTCCTTGGGTTCAGGCAGATCCAATTCAGGTTCCGTCACGGGATCACACAAAGGCTCAGCCGGGTCGATCGGAAAATACTTTTGTAAGCAAGCACTCATTTTCTTAATCACTTTAGTAAAAAGAAGAAGAAAACAAATAATCTTTTATTAGAAACATCACTAACCACAGATCAAAAATGAATAATTAGTCCAACTTGAAATACATTTCTTGAAATACATTCTGCATCTTATTCGTTCTGCACACACACAGTTCAGTAATTTACAGGATTGACGACCACATTTACAAAAACTACAGACAGTGTGTACGGAACAGAACTGAACAACTAGTTGTTAATGACGTTAAATGCGGTCGTCACTCCTGAAACTTTACAGTTTGTACATGGCCATTGTAATATTGCATCTCAAATGCTCTGTAGACATTCACCTCTTTTAGGGCTGTAGTTTTTGTTCTCTGGCACTTCTGCTGGCCAGCGGACAGTAACCAGATTAACTTCAGGTTCAGGAGCCGGATTCATCCAAAAAAGTGTTCTGATGAATCCACTAATTTTTCTCGTCATCCACTCTGTGGTAGTTTCTGAAAAACAAATAATGTGTTATTAGAAACATCTCAAACCACAGATTAGACATGAATAATTAGTCTGACTGGAAAGACATTTCTGTTTGCAACTCATTGTAAAGTTGCATCTCAAATGCTCTGCTGACATCAGGGTTGGGAAGGACACTTTTAAAGTGTATTTCACTAAAATCTATTGATTTAGATAAACAGGGTAAATGTACTCTTTTTGTCTTCTGGGAAACATTGTTATCAGTTTCTGAGAGCAGTACTCAATGAAAAAAAAAAGATCTTTAAACAACAAAAGATAAATGTACACATCATATCACTAAATATAATAATAAAAAAAAGGTAATTGTTACTATTTATCTTACAATTCTGCCTTTTCTCAGAACCGTGAGATTTAAACTTACAATTGCATGTTATAAAGTCAGACATAAATAGACATTCTGAGATAAATAGTTTTATTTTTATAAATGTGTACAAATTCAGTAATTTTGTCTTGTTGAGTATAAGTAAGCATCTGTTATATGAATTGGCTTATTCAGGACTGTCCTAAATAAAAGTAACATGCAATTTTTATGATCCTAGAGCCCTCTTATTTTGTTAATATTATAATGAAATGAATAAATGAAATGTTGCATATTCTGCAAGGAGAATGAAAAAGTATGAGCAGAACTGTATCTTAGGATGCTTTTGCAGACTGTCAGAGTCTGAGAATCCCCAATTGCTTTTTACATGAATTGCCGTTACACTTTAAATTAATGTTTAAATTAAATAAATAACAAGCAATCACTGTGGCAATCTAAAGAAAATATTGGATGTGACATTAACTAATTTAATTACCACCCATTTAAAATATAAATGTTGCATTTTAAACACATAACTAAGTTACATCCCGATCCCAGGTTGACATTCGCATTCAATTTATATTTATTTGTAGATGTGTCTACATTACAATTTAGATTAAACTGCTATCAGATGTGACTGTGTCTAAGACCCTGTTTACACCTGGTATAAAGATGTGTTTCAGTCGATCAGATCACAAGTGGACGACACTCATTACAGGTGAAAACAGTTTGAGCGTGTCCATTTTTGACCACTTCTGGAGGTATTCAGAAACACATCTGTCCTGTTAACATTATGGGAAGCGCAGGATTTAAACTTTTGAGTAGAGACCCAAGCTTGGTTTGAAGATGAAAAAACATACCAACATACCACAATTGGTCGCGGTTGTCAGAGCAGAAATGAAAGCTGCTGCTCTGCGAATGTTCTTTGGTTTTATCTGGTTGGTTTCATATGTAAATTGTGTGAGCATATTTCATCCAAAACCCACCCACAGACCCTCCCCTCAAAGAAATCAGGACAGAAGTGGTTGAAAGTGGACAAAAGAGACGGATTCAAACAGGGTGTAAACGGGAATGTGTCTCCCTCGTATGACGAATGACCAGAACGCATCTTAATACCAGGTGTAAACCGGGCCCAATTCATGTCCATATGTCAGAAATGTACATTATACAAATCATGCAGTTTGCTAACATCATGTATTCATTTAAGCAGAAATAATGATTTCATTAAAAAAAGTTGTGATCATCGTAATGATTACAGCAAGTTATATGGAAAAGTTGTGAGTGGTGCATATTGAGCATTCACCTGTCGAGTTACAGATTATGTCGATCTGCAGATCCTCGCCCTCTAAAGCGGCATGACTGACTGACATGCACTCATCGCTGTCCACCTCCAGCTGTGCGGTTATGTCGCCCGGTAAGCACCCGAGAAGCTCGTAAATGCTGTCGGTGACCATAAAGTCCACCTGCATATTCTCCTCATCCGGGACCCAGACACTGTCAATTAAGAGCAACTCGCCGTTCACGTAAACCTCCAGAGGCACCTCTCTGTAGTTTGAGATTGAAGCCATAGTTTTGTAAACTGATCAAATCAAATCCAACAGAAACGGGTGATATCAGATCAGATGTCCAAAACTGTATGTGTGATGCACAGCACACTGTGTGTGGCTGTACAGTGCGAGTCTATATTCTGTGGGTATGCACGCGCTGAATGTAGACTCTATATAAAAAGATGGTGCTTGTAAAGTTGTTTCTAAAGTTAATATCGGTAGGTTATTGCTGTAAAATATCGGTACGTAGTCAGATGTGTAGCTCAAAATCGCTCGGATTTTCGCTGTGCTGAAGAATCTGCAAGTGAGAGTGTTTATAGTAAATGCCGTCTGTGACGCAAGTGCTGTCTGTGACGCAATCATACATGACGCTCCACGGTTGCCATAAAAACGGATTGATTGACAGTAGCAGGTTTATGTTGTTACTCACCAATGATCATCTATATATTATTATTAATGTAAAATAACTAATTTAACACAATTTCCTATACTCAGATTACATTTACTGACTGGATTTCAATCACCTTAGGGGTGGGTAAATAGAAAATGTAACGTTACCAGTTTTCCAGTCAGTCAGTGTTTGCGATGCACTCTCCCTCCAGCGCCACCATATTTAACACACAAAAAAAGAAACAAAACATTTATTTACTAGACTTTTTAAAGGCTGAATTGTGAAGGCTGAATTAAATGGGATGATAAAAACATCGCGTAAATCAATAAGTTGCCTTACAAGTTGTCCAGTCCTCCTCGCGAGCTGCGTGAACATCAAAACAAACAAGTGTAGTCCGATTCACGAGCAAATGACTCATTTGAGCACATTCTTTTCATGACTCGTTTTATTTTCACTCACGTAACGTTACACTGGTTTTAATCTTGAATCAGCTCTAACGAATACGAAACGAATCCTTCTGAATGAACTTAAGGAATTCGTCAAAGCGATTAAATTAACATTTGACACACTGAACCGATTCGCAAGTTAAAGAAAGCTCTTTCACCACAACTACATAGTAACGATAAAGTTCTAAAAATCTCTCTCAACATTAATGAATAGCAGAGTTCACACCATCTAGAACGATGAAGGCAGAGATAATCTTTGGAATCACTTGCAGAACAATTTTTTTTCCAGGTGAGAAAAACATTGACAATCGAATACCTAACGACCTCGAGCATTTAAGCGCCACTGGTGTGGACGGAAATACAGGTCCTTCTCAAAAAATTTGCATATTGTGATACAGTACATTATTTTCCATAATGTAATGATAAAAATTAAACTTTCACATATTTTAGATTCATTGCACACCAACTGAAATATTTCAGGTCTTTTATTGTTTTAATACTGATGATTTTGGCATACAGCTCATGAAAACTCAAAAAAATAGCATATTTCATCCGACCAATAAAAGAAAAGTGTTTTTAATACAAAAAAAGTCAACCTTCAAATAATTATGTTCAGTTATGCACTCAATACTTGGTCGGGAATCCTTTTGCAGAAATGACTGCTTCAATGCGGCATGGCCATAGACAGTAAAATAAATGGACAGAGCTATCCCATTGACTTCTACGGCGTTAAGTGAAGTCAGTAAAGGAACACTCACTTCCTGATGGCTGAGCGAACTGCGCAGGCTCAGACTGAGCTTGACGATGTAGATGTGACATGAGCCTCCTGTCTGACAGCTGTAGGTCTTCTAGTAGTTGTGGAAAGTGTAATCTGAATCACGTTGTTTAAATGTTTTGTCCCGTTGCTTTTGGCTCACTATGGGCTTCTCCCCATTCTTCTCCCTTGATTTTATCAGACTTTATGTCTCAACGTCCCCCCGACTGTCTCATAGACAGTAAAAGATTGCCTGCGAGCGTCTCCTCAGGTCTATACGGTAATTTCTCAACTGTGCGACAGAGTCGCGTTGGTTATGACGCAATAGTTAGCCTATTTTTACAAAAACAGCTTCTGCGGGGCGATAGTGTAAGATACAAGGTAACAGAGCCTTTTATATATTGTCGTGTTTCTTTAGAAATAAACAATGGACAAATGGAGTCTTTAAAGGGTCATGAAACCCCAAAACACTTTTTTTGAGATGTAAACAGATATGTATAGGCTGCACATCATTGAAAACACTAAGGGTACTCATTAATGGTATGCATATGTGAAAATAGTTATTTTTGCATTTTTCAGAGCGATTTCTGTCTTCCGGTTTGAAAAGCTTAGTCGCAGCAACGTCACAAATGCTGACGTCGGCGCGGCCTTTTCGGTCCAAGTATGGGCTGCTGGGCACATGCTGACGTCGACCGCTCCGAGCGATTCTCGATATATATTCATGACATAAAGCTCATTCAGTCCAATCCCTGCGCTGTAGTATGCATACAAGATAATTTAGTTAATATGCATGAGACAGTCACTTCTGTCAGGCTCGTCTTCCATCATTATTGTAGAGATATGGTGGGGAAGTTTTGGAAGCAGCATGCGGAAAAGTCAGGAGGAAAGCTAGGCGTTGTGCTGATACGAAGTAACGTAAAGGGCGCCGAGCGAGCTGTAACCGGCGCCGTCTGTGGAAGTCTTTGCTACAAAGGCTCGGTAAAGTAAAATTCACCTGAGGAATCACACGCCGAACCTGCAAGCGTTGACTATCTATGTCAGGAGTGCAAAATAACCAATCTGTAATCTGTAGGCTAATGAACAAAAGCCACGTCCTCTCCGTTTTATTTGTCGTCACAGCCATGCACTAAACCGCATGTGTTCGGGCTCTTAGTGAAACAGTGTGCATATTTGGACAAATATAGATTTAGCTGCCGAGTGATAGACAGCGCGGATCGTCACGGCAATGCGCGGTCGAGACTAGCCTCAAACCTCTTCGCTTTTACACCGATCTAGAATTACACATCTCTATCACATCGCATGTTGGGTGGTTCACGTTCTCTTATCACGTCGGCGCGTTGTTCATCTTGCCAAACAGCGTGCATATTTGGACAAATATAGTTTTATCACGTTTGCAAAATATTTCGTCATGCAGAATAACATTTATTTTCATTTCTCACTGAATTATGCTGATTTGAAGAGCTGAATGATTTGCGATCTCTGCTGCACGCCACTCATAGCTCTCTCATTCGCTGTACTCATCCCTCATTTAATCTCACTGTGGTAAAAACAATGCCAACGTGAACTAAGAACATGTCTCAGAACCGCTGTAACTGCTGCTGTTGTCATCACTAATCTTAATGCACCTACTGACACTCCCCTATTTATGCAAACATTCCCTCTTTCCACACAATACCATCCCACCTTTTCACAGTCGACCACCCCCCTTTTAACAAGCTTTTTCAAATCGAAAGTGTGAAAAAACACTGCTGCAGCAGGGGGGTTTCATGACCCTTTAAACGCCTCTGATGTAAAGTTATTCACTGTCAAAGTGACTCAAAAATGAATGGGAGTCAATGGGATGCTAACAGCAGGTGATGGCTTGGTTAGCAATGGCAGCCCCTATGGAACGCTTTCCGAGTGCTAGATTACCCCCTTGGGCGTGGCATGGAGGCGATCAGCCTGTGGCACTGCTGAGGTGTTATGGAGGCCCAGGATGCTTCGATGGCGGCCTTAAACTCATCCATAGTGTTCGGTCATGCGTCCCAACTTTCTCTTCACAATATCCCACAGATTCTCTATGAGGTTCAGGTCAGGAGAGTTGGCAGGCCAATTGAGCACAGTAATACCATGGTCAGTAAACCATTTACCAGTGGTTTTGGCACTGTGAGCAGGTGCCAGGTCGTGCTGAGAAACCAAATCTTCATCTCCATAAAGCTTTTCAGCAGATGGAAGCATGAAGTGCTCCAAAATCTCCTGATAGCTAGCTGCATTGACCCTGCCCTTGATAAAACACAGTGGACCAACAACAGCAGCTGAAATGGCACCCCAGACCATCACTGACTGTGGGCACTTGACACTGGACTTCAGGCATTTTGGCATTTCCTTCTCCCCAGTCTTCCTCCAGACTCTGGCACCTTGATTTTTGCTTTCATCTGAAAAAAGTACTTTGGACCAATGAGCAACAGTCCAGTGCTGCTTCTCTGTAGCCCAAAAGTGTCTTGACCTGGGGAATGCGGCACCTGTAGCCCATTTCCTGCACACACCTGTGCACGGTGGCTCTGGATGTTTCTACTACAGACTCAGTCCACTGCTTCCGCAGGTCCCCCAAGCTCTGGAATCGGTCCTTCTCCACAATCTTCCTCAGGGTCTGGCCACCTCTTCTCGTTGTGCAGCGTTTTTTGCCACACTTTTTCCTTCCCACAGACTTCCCACTGAGGTGCCTTGATACAGCACTCTGGGAACAGCCTATTCGTTCAGAAATTTCTTTCTGTGTCTTACCCTCTCGTTTGAGGGTGTCAATGATGGCCTTCTGGACAGCAGTCAGGTCGGCAGTCTTACCCATGATTGCGGTTTTGAGTAATGAACCAGGCTGGGAGTTTTTAAAAGCCTCAGGAATCTTTTGTAGGTGTTTAGAGTTAATTAGTTGATTCAGATGATTAGGTTAATAGCTCGTTTAGAGAACCTTTTCATTATATGCTAATTTTTTGAGAAAGAAATTTTGGGTTTTCATGAGCTGTATGCCAAAATTAATACTATGCCAGTATTAAAACAATAAAAGACCTGAAATATTTCAGTTGGTGTGCAATGAATCTAAACTATTTGAAAGTTTAATTTTTATCATTACATTATGGAAAATAATGAACTTGATCACAATATGCTAATTTTTTGAGAAGGACCTGTAGTTCTTTATAGTTGTCTTTAAAGATATTGTTCTTGTGTGAACCGTTGTTTCAACGATGCTCGTATCAAAAGAGTTTAGGGGAGAGTGGGGCACAACCTATAGCCTAGTTGACTGTTTCAGTTTGTGAGGGTTCCGATCATTTTTCACCACATTTATTTCTCAAATATCTAGTACAATTGTGTGGTTTTGTTTCATTAATACAGTGTATACTTGTTTTCTTGATTTACCCAAAAGAGTGGAAGTGAAGTAGTGGCATGCCTCATAGGCTGGAGTAGGCTGCCTACATACAGTAAAATGAGCATATGACAGCTTAAAATGTGATCTCATATAATCCCAGAAATATCTAAGACAAACTTAAATATTTTGTCTATAAAATACAATTATTATTATTTTTTAAAAGTAAAGTAATAGCATTTTAAAATAATTAGCCTATTAATAATAATAAATAATAAGATCCATTTCATTTAGTAGAGATATCAGTCTTCCTTCAGTATTTGTAGTATCAAGTAGAAAGACTTTCAGGGCATCATGCGTATGTGCAAGAGCTCTTGTACCTCTCACTTTACCTCTGCCACTGATGTACTGCACATTTATATAGTGTACCAGTAGGTTTCTGTCAAAGGAATAGTTCACTCAAAAATTCAAATTCTGTCATAATGTACTCATGCTCATGTCATCCCAAACGCTGCTGGCTTCTTTCTTCGGCATAAAAAATAACCTGTAACTTTCAAGCTCCCAAAGAGAACTTAAGTTCACACTTGGCATGTTTGGTTGGATTAAAGCGAACCCTGGTGGGATTGCTGTGTTAGCGTGGTTCATTTGAATAAGTGTGAACGCAGCCATACGAACCCTGGTGCCGCTTCCAAGCAAACTCTGATGCCGTTCAAATGAAATATGAACGCAAAGCAGACCGAAGACATGTAAATGAACCAAAAACCTGATTTTTTTATTGAATGAGTGCACTCAAAAACATCCACTATGGCTTCACTACAAATGACTGTCCGCTCAAATAGTGCACTATTGACAGCTATAGGGGGCGATTTATATTGTATAATATAATGTACAACATGAATCCATTTTCCAAACCGTGTTTTTGTCTTGAATCATTATGGTGCACTTATAATAAGTGTTTATATTGGGACTATTTCAGACCGGTCTGGTAGGAACCGCTGCGGAGGAGCACAGTCCCGGCGTGACTCACCATAGACATAAACAGAGAGAAGTAGCTCCGGCTGTAATGTTCTTCCCCAAGAATGCAGTTCTAATTATTAACTGCTAGAGCACAAAAAGTTACGGACTGCAGCATTAAGTGGCCTTTAATTTGATTAATATTGTATATTATTTACACTACAAGTCTATTCAATAAAGTTGTGCAAATGGATGCTTTACACAATTTTTTGCTTTTCACACAATTGACTTATCTGTACAGCGCTGTTTTCTCTGTCCTAAAAACGGCCTGATGATTTCCTTGTTCTATGAAGCCCCTCCTTCAGAAACACGTAACGAGTTCTGATTGGGCCAGCGCTTCACGCGCTGTGATTGGACAGCAGCTTAGCGCACTTTGCTCGAAAAGGTCCCGCCTCTTACATTAACGGGGAGATGCAAGCGCTGAATGTGCACTCTTCGCCACGTGGGAGAGCCAGATCACGCCCCCTATTTTGCGCGTTCTTGTGGGTGGAGGATTAGTCAACAAACGGTTCTAGTGACGTCATCACAGCAGGAAGTGCAGGGCTGTAGTCCAAACCGGCCGTTCGCTGTAGGCTTTGAAAGGGAACTTCTGTTAAATAAAATATCTCGCTTGGCATTGAACTTTGAGCTTTATAATTTTACAGGTATTATTTATGCTCCAACAGCAACATTTCACACTAACTAAAGTTTGAAAGATGGAATCGCGAAGAACGGGACCTTAAAAACGCCGGTAACACTTTAGCCAGAAGATATTAATTGCCACACATCCAATGTTCCAAATGTTTATTAAGCCCGCGCACACACGCACACACACACACACACACACACACACACACACACACACACACACACACACACACACACACACACACACACACACACACACACACACACACTCACACACTCACACTCACACAACACACGCACACACACACAACACACGCACACACGCACGCACGCACGCACGCACGCACACACACACACACTCACACTCACACACACTCATTGATTACGTCTACATGGACAGCAGTAATCTAATTATTGACCTTATTCTGAATAAGACAATATTCTGATTAAGGTGTTTACATGACTTGCTTTTTGAATAATTGTTCACGCTCATAGCGTGTCTTCGGCAGGTCTGTTAAAATATAATGGGCTCGGGAAACCCGCTGTAACTTCAACTGCGGGTGTTGCTGTCGGACAGTGTTACTTTCATTAAAAAGTATAAAAATCACTTGTTTTTATGTTTTATATACATTCACATTATTTTATTTTTGTAATATCTAGTCTCTTTCAGTATTTATGAAGGGACTCTGCCCCTCTTTGCTCCTTCTTGACAGCCTACATTTAGAATAATAGCTCTGATTAATGATGAAAAAGGTTTAAAAATCGTGACTGTTTGGATTGTTTTTCCTGCCGTCGAGCCACAGCGTTCACTGAATGACCCATCTGGTTCGCGATTACAGATACAAACTTATTGTATTTTACTTTTACAACGAGCATAATAATTAGAACAAAAATAAAAAATATAGAGGACGCAGTGTTCATAATGAACAGTCAAGCAAAACACACACCACCCATAGCAGCGCGTTATGGCAATGACATTTCAGACTTACAGATACGTAAAAGATAAACTGAACTTTTCCGCCATTTGTTGTTTTGTACACGTTATATTAATTATAGTTAATCTACTGTTTTATTGGCCACAATATTATTGATAATTGTTGAAAGGGGCACTTTTGATTAATTTTCAAAAAGGGCAGGGCTCGAATCCTCAAAGCCCTCCCCGTTGCACTAGTGTGTGCGTAACGTTATGTGTGCTGTCACAAAATGCGGCGAAATCTCAGACACAACGTTAATAGTTAAATAAAGGTTTGTACATGTCTGTAATGCTCTCTGATAATGAGACTAAAATAGGCATACTCAACGTTTCTTAATCTGATTTGCGTTAAGTTCGATTATGACTTTAATCGGATTAAGGTCATTAGAAATCGTATTGTCTTAATCAGATTAATATCGGAGCATTGTTTTTATTTACGTACTCACTCACTCACTCACTCACTCACTCACTCACTCACTCACACACTCACATTCACTCACTCACTCACTCACTCACTCACTCACTCACTCACTCACTCACTCACTCACTCACTCACTCACTCACACACTCACTCACTCACTCACTCACTCACTCACTCACTCACTCACTCACTCACACACTCACTCACTCACTCACACACTCACTCACTCACTCACTCACACACTCACTCAATTCAATTCAATTCAATTGTGCTTTATTGGCATGACATACATGGGTACATATTGCCAAAGCATTTCACAAAGCAAAACAGAAACATACATCAAACATATTCACATTTAAATTTATATATATACACATAATAAGCAATATTTTATTAATCAGGATGTGTTCACTCAGTACATCTCAATTTGTGGCATTTATAGATATGCTGTGCTATATAAGTGGAAGCAGGCCTTCACCGAGTAAGACCTTCAGTTTTTCGGGATCATGTAGTGACTGGAAGTCAGGGATAATGTGTTGTATTTGCCCATACAGTGAGTCTCTTAGGGCGGTGTATTTATCACAGTGGAGGAGGAAGTGTGCCTCTGTCTCCACTGCTCCTGATCTACACTCTCTACAGATACGCTCTTCTGTGGGCAGCCATGTCTTCTTATGCCGCCCTCTTTCTATGGCCAGCGTGTGGTCACTCAGCCTGTACTTCGTTAATAACGCTCTGTGTATGTTGTGTTTCTGACTGAGATGAGATAGTTAGCCAGACTGTACTCTCTGTTTAGTCCCAGATAACATTGGAGACGGCTTTGCTCTTTGGTTTGATGTTTCCAGTGCTGCATATACGCCTCTCTCTCGTTTTTCATTATTTCTTTGATTTCTGCAGATTTTACAGGAGCAGTGGTATACGCTTTGTTCATCAGTTCTGACACCATTACACAGAGATTACTTTTCTGGGTTTGTAGGGCTTTAAACTGAAGATCATCTTTAGAGCTTGAGTGTAGGTGGATCCAGAACTTCAAGGCTCTTTTTTTAATGGTCAGATTAAGGGGCAGTCGGCCCAGCTCCGCCCTGCATGCGTTGTTCGGTGTGTTTCTGTGGACGTGGAGGATGTTTCGACAGAACTCTACATGTAGGCCTTCTACAGGGTGTTTGTCCCAGACCTCACTTCCGTACAGTGCAATGGGCAGGATGACGCTATCAAATATCACTCACTCACACACTCACTCACTCACTCACTCACTCACTCACTCACTCACTCACTCACTCACTCACTCACTCACTCACACACTCACTCACTCACTCACTCACTCACTCACTCACACACTCACTCACACACTCACTCACACACTCACTCACTCACACACTCACTCACTCACACACTCACTCACTCACTCACTCACTCACTCACTCACTCACTCACTCACTCACTCACACACTCACACACTCACTCACTCACACACACACTCACTCACTCACTCACTCACTCACTCACTCACTCACTCACTCACTCACACACACACTCACTCACTCACTCACTCACTCACTCACTCACTCACTCACTCACTCACTCACACACTCACTCACTCACACACTCACTCACACACTCACTCACTCACTCACTCACACACTCACACACTCACACACTCACTCACTCACACACACACTCACTCACTCACTCACTCACTCACTCACTCACTCATAGGGCTGGGCAATATGACAAAATATATCGTCTGGACGATAGAAAATGTCTATCGTTTTATATTAGGCTCTATCGCTTAAGCCACGATAAGGCGTTTACGCCAGAATTTTACATCAAGATGCACCTCACGCCACGGCATGCCCATGCACGTTGCAATACATAAACAAACATGGAGGTAGACGGTAGTAGACGCGGTTCAGACCAGGGTAATTCTCAGAGTAATTATGCCAGAGTGGTGGCATAAGCGCTCAAAACAAACTTCAGACACAGACACTGCAACGGGCTTTTACGTGTGGCACACCATATAGCCATATATTTAAATATTTTATTGGCAGGTGTAGGGATGGCGAAAACTAAACATTTTCTTGACCGACCACCGAGCCTCATTAGCCTCATTGAAACCGGTTAACCGATTAGTTTAAAATATGCTGCGCTATTTGAAATAACAGCCGCGAGCCGCGCTCCCTCTCACTCTCTCACACACACACACACACACACACACACACACACACACACACACACACACACACACACACACACACACACACACACACACACACACACACACACACACACACACACACACACACTGTCCTAGCGCTGCCACCTCCCTTCCACTCACGTCACTTTTTTAAAATCCCACACAGCGCGAAACACGAGTCGCGCAAACGCGCCGCCGAGGAGCTTGTTTGTAATCGGAGGACAATGGCTCCTTAATTACGAAATGGTTTGGGTACAAGGTGATCGCGTTGAAAATAAAGGCATTTGTCTAGCGTTAGAAGCTCATTTGAAACATTGCCGCGGCTCATTTAAGAAAATGACTGCTCCGAAGAGACGCCGCTTTAGTGCTAACAATAATAAAGAAAGACGATCAACACCTTATGTGTTACCACTGAAATGTAGATGTAATATATTTCCAAAAGTAAGCCCATTTTAAGCGAAATGCACGCTTCATACTGTCGTCTGCCCTGGTTCTAACCTCGAGTGTTTTAGCCTGTTTACTTTTTGCAGTGTTTTAACCTTGTGAGCGCGCAAACCCAAGCGCTGTGACCTCGCGTCAAATGTTTTTATTGGTTTATTAAGTACAAACAGGCGAGTTATGAAAAATTGAGTGCGAGGGATATGTTCACTTAACACAAAAAGATTTTGGAATGAGATGGCTAACTGTAGTAGCGTTTAGTCCACTGTCTATAATAGCCTAATTTAGAGATCACTTTCTTTTTTTTTTTAACCGACAACTTTGATCGGTTAACGTTGGTAGGGACCTAACATCCCTAGGCAGGTGTTAACTTTACCAACAGTCTTGCTTGAAAAAAAGGTTCTAAATAAAATAAAAATGTAGTCCATACTACCTTTATTTGTTTTGTATATCATTTCAAACTGCATTTCCACATTGCAATTTTGTATAGACTATTCATAAACTGAATTAACAGAAAAATTGCTATATCGTTATGTATATCATTATCGGGATATCAAATGAGCTATATCGGGATATTAAATTTTGGCCATATCGCCCAGCCCTAATTGTAATCGTACCTTTTGATACATGGATAATTTGTGTTTTATTGACATTTTATGTTTTTGGGATGTTGATTATTGTACATTTCGTAGCAATAGCTTTAAATACGACCAAGATCATCCTGCAACATCACTGTGTTTTCTCTAGTTTTCTTTCTTTCTATGACAGATAAAAGACTAAAAGATTTAACCCTGCAGTCAAAGGTGGAGAAAAAAGAAAGGGTCTTGATTGAATCTGCAAGTGGGATAAAAAGCAGAGCCTCTTCCTATCCCACCCTCATTGCGCTCAGTTCTGCAGCTTTCCATTGATCTACTGCCTAGAAACTGAACCCCAGGCCGGCGGGGTGCTTGGTCCTTATAGATCGCCTTCAAAAATAGCCTCGTCGGAGGGCAGGAGGACGGGACAAAGGGTCTGGCAACGAGAGAATCTTCCCTCCCCAGGCAGGCCAACGATAGCACCCCGTGTGTATTTATAGATGAACGACAGCAAACCTGAACCTGGATCGATACGCTATGGGACGTGACATGATCATGCAGACAGCCTGGCTGAGAATATTCGACCCCTGGGACAGAGAGCAGGGAGAAACCTGCGAGAAAAGGAGAAAAAGGGAGAAAAGTTCAATGGCAGAAAGAAAACCACTGTTATTTGTATTTACGTTTAGCAGTGCAAAATGGAAGTTTGTAAATGGACAGTTGCACTCCTGCCTGCTGATTGGTCAAATCACAAATACTGATTGTGTATTTACATTGTGTAGAAGCTATATCATTGTATTTTATGTTACTCCTTTAGCAGATTTGTCTATTTTCAAAAGTTGTTTGCAAAATATAGTATGTAATACACTAATCTTGTTGAGCATACGATGGTAGTCCTGAAAGATTTCGTTTGAGGCTCACACTTATCATTCTGGTCTCAACACACACATGTAAACAAGCATCAATATATGTTGACTTGTATGATGCTTCCCTCTAGAGGTAAAGATAAGAAGTGCGTCCCTGATCTCTCTTGTGTTGCGGTCCACATTAATTTTCCTCCTTTTAACGGATGCAACCATTTATAACTTGAATGTGCACGACTTCCGGTGTCGTTGGCTTACAGATATTTTAGATGTAGCCTACACAAAAAAGCAGTCCGTTATGCTGCTGGATATTGCAAACTGGTGTGGTTTGTGGCAGAAATGGTGTTACTGGTCACTGCACTTTCTTATTCTTCTAGTTATTTATACCAATGACAGATAATGAAGCAGAAGTCTCGACAATCACAGGAAATTTTACTTCTGCATTGCAAAATAATGTGGATATTGCGGTTTAAAGCTATGGAGACAGCTCAGCCTCAATAATAATACATCATAAGTTACATTCAAATGAAATTATTTACATTTATTTAGGTAAGATGCATATGTGTGCGCATTGGGGGAAATATTTAAGAATTGTGTTTTGAATTTACGAATCTGATTTTGTAAATGTCATTTGTCCAGTGCATTTACGAATTTTGTTTTGTAAATGTATTATTATTGAGGCTGATCTGGCTCCATAGAGTGAGGGTTGCGATGGCATGTCAAATGAGTTTTTGTCTTCCTTATTACATAACATAATAGACATTACATTACAAATTAGATTTGCTGCCGCTATAGGGTGCGTCTATATTTCTAGGTTAACATTACATAGCTAAACACGAAAAGTATATAGTCAAAACAAACTAGATTATAACTCTGACAGAATGTGCTAAGATACTTGGTGTGATGACCCTGATCGTATCCAAAATAGTAGGCCTATCGCTTATTGTGTCAGCATTACATTTACAAAAGATAATGAACACTTTAAATAAATAAGTGTACACATTAGGCTATATCACAAACTACAGTTTCATCTTTAGAATAGCCTATAATTATTAGCATATGATGGTCTGGACACCAAAACAATTAATTAATTAAAAACTGTAATGTCGAAAGTCACTGAATAGGTTACAGGTTACACACAAAAAAAGTTATTTTAATTGTCATCTCTGGTAGCTGGTAGGGTAGGGTCTGGTTGCATCTTAATAGTTACATGCTCACTTTTTAGTGTACTTGCTATTCAAGAAAAATATATATTGTATGACATACTAATTCTCAGTTTCTAATAGTTTTGTCCTTTATGTCATAATTTCAATTTTTGTCATACTTATGACATTTCAAGTCATAATTTAGACTTTTCAGCTAATAATTATGACTTAAAAGTGCATGATTTTTATGAACATCCATTAGGACTGGGATCCAATAACATCTATCATAACATATTTTATGCATGATGTCGGCCTATAAAAGAAACTTGATTTCTGCATAGACCATGGTATATAAATATGTTACTCATTTGGTGCCATAATATCCAAGGTTTTTTAACCTTTTTTTATTTTATTTTAAAATCTAAATCTTTATGGCTGTCTGTTGTTAAATAAGGTGAATCTCACTAACGTGATGTAGCATTAGTAGTGGACTAGAATCATTTTGTTCAGACACAAGGGTATTTATTAAAGTCAGCATTAATTATAGGCAGGACATATGGGGAGAAATGTGCTGACTAATATTTGCAAATGATTAAACTCAAGCAATGCAAAAACTGCTATGATGCAATAACAAACTCATATAACTAATCACAAGCTCATTATAAATAATCAATTCTAAAATGATCACTGCATGAATAAAAGGTGAAAGTGCTGAGAATGAGGTATTCAGTAGGGTGCAGCGGTTCATGATCGGTGCTGTCCGTGGTGCTGAAACAACACCATCATTAAAGCCAGAGTTTCAGACTGCTGTTTCTCTACAGCCTAAACTATCACCAGCATACTTCAAGAGCTCCATTAATCTACATTTATCACTAAAAGACAGTCACAGTGAAATTACATTATAAACGCACACACACACAAACCTGATGGCATCATGGGTTGTGGGTTTAGTGAGATTTCATTGGTTTTATAGGCTATACTTGTTTGTTGTTCTTTTCCTTTCCTCAAACTTAATATTTTTCAATAGGAAATGCATCAACCTCAAGCCATTTCAGAAGTCATAAATGTTCTGCTCATGGCAGTTTGTTTGATATTTTATTGGAATGACACAACTGATATTATGAAAAATGTTTCTCCTATCATTTATTTTTTTATTTCTAAATTAGCAAATATCTTTTTTGAAAGAAACAAGCCTAGGACCAATGCAGACGATAAACCTGTCAGATCAATATACACCAATCAGGCATAACATTTTATATATACATAACATAACCCTTTTGCTGCCAAAACAGCCCTAAATCTACTAGATCCCTGAAGGTGTGTTGTGGTATCTGGTCATAAGATGTTAGCAACAGATCATGTAACAAGTCCTGTATGAGGTGGAGCCTCCAGGGATCAGACTTGTTTCTTCAGCCATCCCACAATGCACGGTTGAGTTGGGATCTGGGGGATTTGGAGACTGAGTCAACCCCTCAAACTCATTGTGCTCCTCAAACCCTTCCTGAACGATATTTTTTTTTTTTTTTTTTTTTTTTGCTATGTGGCAGGGCACATTATCCTGATGAAAGAGGCCACAGCCACCAGAGAATACCGCTTCCCAAAAAGGTGCACATGGTCTGCAGCAATGCTAAGGTTCATGCCAAAGTAACATCCACTAGGGTGGCAGGACCCGAGGTTTCCCAGCAGAACATTGCCCAAAGTATCACACTGCCTCCGCAGGCTTGCCTTCTTCCCATAGTGCATCCTGGTGCCATGTGTTTCTTAGGTAAGCGACACACATGCACCTGGCCATCCACGTGATTTAAAAGAAAACGTGATTCATCAGACCAGGCCACCTTTTTCCATTGCTCGGTGTTCCAGTTCTGAAGCTTACAGGCGCTTTCGGTGGTGGACAGGGGTCGACATGGGGACCCTGACTGGTCTGCGGCTATGCAGCCCCATATAAAACAAACTGTGAAGCACTGTGTATTCTGATACTTTTCTATCAGAACTAGTATTAACTTCTTAAAGAATTTGAGCTACAGGAGCTCCTCTGTATGATCAGACCACACAGCCTTTCCTCCCCACGTGCATCACTGAGCCTAGGCCACCCATGACCCTGTCAGGTCCTGCACTATTACTTCCTTGGACCACTTTTGATAGACACTGACCACTGCAGACTGGGAACAGCCCACAAGAGCCGCAGGTTTGGAGATGCTCTGACCCAGTCGTCTAGCCATCACAATTTGATGGCTTGATTAGAATTTGATCTCTTTCAGAATATTGTTCTGAAAGAGAAGTTAAAGGGTATCACAACACCTGGCAAAATGTGATGTCAGGCATGACGCTAGTGTTTTTACTTAGTTTCAGCCCAGCGCAATTATCATTTTCTTGTCCAGTGGCACGTTGTTTAAATGGCAAATGCACTTGCGCCCATCTATTCGCCCATTAGCACGCTGGTCTGAAAACGAAGTGTGTTCAGGCACATTGTTGGCGCATTTCTATTCTGAGGAACTGAAAACAAACTGAAAATGCTGTATTTTTTTTGTTATTTAAAGGATGTGTTAGTAATATAATTCCGCCATATAAATAGCAAACCCACCATGGTGTGAGCACAACTGGCTATTAAAGGGAATGCAAGATGAGACTCTGATGGGTTTATTGCATGTGTATCCCAAAACACATTCAGGACTTAAAGACACTGGGTAAAACCTTTTTTTTATTACTTGGCCCGTCCGACCAATGGATATAAGCATTAACCACACACTTCAAACATCAATTCAAGAGAGTGAACAATGCCAGAAATGAACAAGAAATTAATGTTATTTCACTATTTAAGATTCACCGGCTTACAGACGTGCTCACATTTGGTAGCCCGTCTGGAAAACACATTGTCCCGAGAGGTTGGGCTTTATGAGCCCTGAGACTCTGATCCGGAATCGCGAAGAACCAACAAATAAAGGATTCTCCAGCCTGTGACAGCCTGCTAAGGTATGTTCTGTTAAACATGTACACATAATCAAATGAAATGTAACAAAGCAATACTATCACATATAAAAACTTGTTTTACTCACATAAGTGTTGCACCTTTCCTGTCGGATCCAATATACAGTAGAAGGAACAGCATTGTGTTTTAATCTCAATATGTCTGCAAATCCAGTGTTCACCTGTGTCTTGTTTAAAGACGATTATCTTGCTATCTTCAGCATGTTTTTTGCTCATTTAGCTCCATGAGTCTGTGGGCTATAGAAGCAGGCATACACATCTATCTGTAGAGGCGGCGTTTCCCCCTTCTAACACGTCATTGGTTTGAGAGCCTTGTTTTCTGGGCCTGGTGTAAATAAAAGCTTTTCTTTTACTAACAAGGAAGATTTCAGCTCTGAAGCTTACAGGATAGTCTTATATTACCATGATCTTTTATATATCAAAGGCTCAAGGGCAAGTTGATTTCTCAATTTATCACCTCTTTTTTTTAAAGGGAAAAAAGAAGGGTATATAGCATTACAACAATAAATGGTAAGAAAATGATAGTTTAATTTTCACTTTAATGTGAACTAACCCTTTTAAAATAAGATAGGTTACTTGATTATCTTTTGTTTAAGCATTGAGCTCAAACTGAGGCAGTGAAGAAGAGCTACAGCTCTAGACTGAGGCCATCATGAGGGATTTTTCTCTTTTATGTTTCTTTTATGGGAGGATTATGGCTGTAGGAGATGATAAGTGGCTTTATTGCTTTCCACTTCACAGGTAATAATAGAGGAGTTGAATATGATCAGTCTTCAGAGAGACTGACAGGGCTGAGAGAAGTTACTGCAAACCTGCTTGGTAACACTAACATGAACAATACAATTATTTATTAAGGTTATACCACATTACAGTGTTTATGAATAATACATTTTAATACAGTTTTCATTCTATTCTCTTCTGTATGTTGATGTCACACAATCATCCTCCGCTGAACACTTACCTGACAGATAGTTTATTAATGTCCAAACATGCCATCGATTCCTGTTGGTTACCGTAAGATGTTTAGCCGAATATTGATAGGTCCTCGTCATTTCCATATGCACAGCACGACAGATTTTCAAACAGCGTCTCCAGCAGCGTGGCCTCATACAGCGCAGAGGATAATTGTAGCGATAATGCAGTGACTCCCTTAGGACCACATTGCATTATGGGTGGAAGGAAATTAATGAGAATGATGTAACGGCTGCCTAAGATAAAGCCACTGAATATTTGGATTTGAAATGTCACATGACAAATGTTCACGACACAATGACTTCTCATAAGGTGAATTCAAGCAACATCACTGGCAAGCTCAATGGAAAAAAAGAATAATTAATGATTGTGGAGAAGCAATAATAATGCTGATTTAAAAATAAACTTCAATTGATACTGAAAGCTATTAATAAACTTCAGTGATCAATTATAGTTATATCAATTATCTGATCAAATTAAAGTAATAATAAAATAGTTTTTGATACATTTTCTGTTTGCTGGAGGGGGGGGGGGGGGGGGTACTGTGCTCGATTAACTGAATACTAGACGTGTTATATTTTACAGCTATAACAGTTTCAACTCTTCTGGGAAGGCTGTCCACAAGGTTTAGGAGTGTGTTTTTGGGAATTTTTGCCCATTCTTCTAGAAGCGCATATGTGAGGTCAGGCACTGATGTTGGACCAGAAGACCTGGCTATATAATAATTCATATAGCGCTTTTCTTGGCACTCAAAGCGCTTTACATATAGAAGGGGCAAATATATCGGGTTTAGGGCAGGACTGTGCAGTACAGTCAAGTTCTCCACACCAAACTCGCTCATCCATGTCTTTATGCACCAGTGCACAGTCATGTTGGAACAGGAAGGGGCCATTCCCAAACTGCTCCCATAAAGTTGAGAGCATGAAATTGTCCAACATGTCTTGGTATGCTGAAGCATTAAGAGTTCCTTTCACTGGAACTAAGGGGCCAAGCCCAACCCCTGGACTTATTTTTTAATAAGTATAGTTTTAGTTAGTTATTTGATGCTATAAAAACGGGTGTGTGATGACATGATTGACAGCTGAGATCGACGTCTTCTCTGTGTGAAGTTGTCACTGAGGCACTAACAAACTTTTTGGGGGATTTTTGGGAGCAGATTGGAGCTTTAGCTTTAATTTCTACATTTCCATAACTGTTTATTTCACACCAACATAAATAATTGCTCTGCATCTGCGAGAGTGTGGGCGGGCTTATGATATCGCGGCTGTACTTCCTGCTCTGTACTGCACAACTCCGGCCCCGAAATCCCTACTGCGCAGACTCCGGTCCTAAGATGTCAGTGCCGGCGGTCCATCTGAAAGCTTCAACTCTGGTCAGCAGCAAGGATGAAGTCATCCATATTATTTTTTACAGTCTATGGTGGCAACCTATCACGGTCCCACGCTTGAATTCACTGATCTCCTGAGAGCGACCCATTCTTTCACAAATGTTTGGTATTACAAATGTTAGTTTATATAACAAATATTGTATAAATGCCTTGGTGCTTGATTTTATACACCTGTGGCCATGGAAGTGATTGGAACACCTGAATTCATATTTTTGACAATATAGTGTATGTATTTAATAAACAAACAATATGTAAATTGTTCTCTGATATCTACATAGAGGGTATGTGGCTTATTTAAGGGCAAAAATTGTCCAGATACAGTTTTACAGGTCCATTTACAACCCTATAAATTGTCCCTAGGATGTAATGCTCTGTTTTTGCCTTATTTGGAAGATTAATGAATATTAATGTTGAGCTCTGCTCTGATTGGCTTATTTTCAGATAGTCCGTACATGAGAGAGAGCTCATGTGCATATGGTTGCCAGATTGTACATGTTTAGGTAAAACATCGGATAGTATACGTGTTCTTTTCACAGAAAAGCTTTCTTTGTGGGATTTAAATGGGGATGATTCAGCTGCGTCAGTTGTGCCAATTAATGAGCATGTTTAGACAGATGCAAATGTTGGGGCGTACTTGCGTCACGGTTGGCCTTATGTTGAGAATCACTTATTTTTCTGTGGTGTTTTTGATTCACAAGATTTACATAAGAAATAGGAGGCAATGATGTTTGAGACTCACAGTATGTGATGTCCATGTACCAAACTCTTCACTATGGCAAGGTTAATTCAATTTTTCATTCTAGGCTTAGGGCAACTTTAAGAAAATCCAGATTTTTTTTTTTAAAATATAATTATCATTTAGACACTTTTGTTTGTATTTTTATTCAATCATACATTTGTTTATAACTTTAACATAATTAAACCCTAAATACAGATAATAACTTTTGTGTCAATAAAGAAAAATTATGCACAAGATATTTTGAACACTATAAAGTGATTCATTGATGTACTGGCCAATAAATCTATTTCTTTTAAAAAAAAAAAATTACAATCCATCTTTACTTAATAGCTCAATAATTATCCTATAGTGTGCCACTGCTAAAGGAGATAACAAATAATAGTAAATGTATAAGAGGTATTAAGTTAAACTGTTTTATCAGTTAATCTTTCCTTTACAGATCTTTCTATTCTGGTTCCACTGGACCAAATCTTAGCTCGTCCCACAAGATAGGCTACATGTTGACATCCCTCTGCTGTTAAAAGGAATGGGTCACCCAATCACAGGCCGACACGGTTACGGTTCCAATGTTCTGCGCTATGGAGCAGGACGCCGTCTCTTTCCAGACGGCAGTATTGGTGTCTTCCCTCCATGAAATGTAATGGATAGTCAAGACTTGAAAACTTCATGCTCTCTGAGCGGAACCAGCCTCTGTGTGGGCCAAAGAGAGGCAATATCCTGCCTGGACACCCGGCTGACCCTGATGATGGCTGAATGAAGGTGTTTTTAAAGGGGGCTGTTACGACCCTGAAGCCTTGGAGAGGTTGGGAGGCGTCACAGCCAAGGCTTTTATTTGGACAATGTGAACCATGATTCTAGTTTTGCATGAAATGAAGTGACTGTAGTAATGGCTAGTCCATTTTTGTCTTCAATAAAAATAACTTAAAGGGATAGATTACCAAAAAATGAAAATGTGATGTTTTTCTGCTTACCCCCAGTGCATCCATGAGGTGTCTTTGTTCTCACAGAAACCGATTGGTTCCTGTCTTAAGACACCAATGTGTCGTCACGAGCAACAGAGTTTTTGTGCATGTTGTCTATGCATGTTTTTTTTTTTTTTTTTTTTTTTACTCTTATAGAGTTGTTACCCATTCATATGCATTATGACTGGCAGATTGCAACGGTTGGAGTTAAAAATCTTCATTTTTGTTCTACTGTAGAAACAAACACACCTACATGTTGGATGCACTGGGGCTAAGCAGATAAACAAAATTGAAAATAATTCAATTAATTATTCAATGCTTTATTATGTTGCAATGCTCAAGTTGTAAGGCTACTTCTGCACAAGCTGTGACTTGAACTGTCTAGCAAGGCTATTATAGTTTGGAGTTTACCACGTGTAAATACCTCCGATTTTCTTTCAGATGTAAAACTAGTTTCACACAGTGCAGTCCAGCTATTCTTTTCGGGTCACCTCGCGTTCGTAATGTATTCTCCATCTGTTGCTGAAAACAAGATTATAAATTTAGCTTCGGGTGCTTTTCAAACAACTGACAAATGCTTTCAAGAAATACTGCAAGGGCTTGTCTGCCAGGATCCCCAGCATCCTGATACCTCGTGAAAATGACGAAACTACCAAGAAACTTGACATGACGTCGCATATATCACATCATCTTTGCGCATTGTCACGTAGTTACCCTTCTGTCTGCCTTTCAAACGGAGGACGGCAGATGGCGCTAGTGCGCTTCACAACATGGAAATCCTCCCGTGCAGAGTTGCTGTGGAGAATAAGGCTATTATACGGAGGATTCGGAGGACATTCAGTCAGGTAGCGCTCAGGTTGAGCTGTGAGCGATGCTTTGATGCTGGAAGTGAGCTGGGAAGCGATGTTTTCTTATAGCACCAGATGAATTTGATCCTGCTTATGCAAGCAGCCTTGAATGCGCATTGGAGTGGGAGGCGAGGAGCCCTGAGGAGACTTCCGGCGAGAGCCGCTCGCAATGCAGAGCTGTTTGTTTACGTTTAGCATCTGAGAGGATGCAGATGTGCCATTAATACTGCCAGAATCCCTCAGAATCATCTAGTGTGTCTCTGCGTTGTTGAGGAAATAGCAAACAGGTTCATGGACACAGACATTTTTGTGTGAACGAGCCAGTCTTTCTTTTTTTCTTTCTTTCTTTCTTTCTTTCTTTCTTTCTTTCTTTCTTTCTTTCTTTCTTTCTTTCTTTCTTTCTTTCTTTCTTTCTTTCTTTCTTTCTTTCTTTCTTTCTTTCTTTCTTTCTTTCTTTCTTTCCTTGAGTTGTGACTGCATTAAAAATATGCAGTTGCTTTAAAAAATAAAGCGGTTGCTGTGCTTTCGAACATCTTGCTAGTGTGTTTGCAGACCAATAATTGTGCCCAAATACATACTCCTCCACAGTCTCAATAACTGTCTCTTGAACAGTTTGAAGTGGAGGGAGCCTTTTCCTAAAATTGATCACAATATCTTTTGTTTTAAAAATATTTAAAAATAGAGAGTTTTGGTAAGTTAATTAATGAACAGTTAGACAGTGACTGACACAATCATTAGTATATATAATAAATAACAATGGTGATAAGTATTGTACTCCCGTACTTTTGTACTTTGTACTGGGTACTCCCATGTTTGTCATCATAGTTCTTGACTGACTATGACCTGGCCTCACATACTGCTGTCTGCCTGTTAAAAAGTCTTGAATCCACTTTACAAGAGTGAGATTTATGCCCATGTTTGTCAGCTTCTCTATCAACATGTATGACTGAATGGTCTTAAAAGCTGAAGAGAAGTCAGCAATCTTGAAGCCAAGCTAAATTAGCTGTTTGGAAGACCTGTAGAATGGCTGTTGATGGGAAAACATAAGTGTATTGCAAATTTTTACTGCTTTGAATCGAGAATCAGAGTTGAACACATATTTTATCAAATGACAGATATATATATATATATATATATATATATATATACAATAAGGTCCAGTTTTATTATAGTTATGAAGTAAATTGAACCCAGTGGCCAGCGCAGCGCATTCCGCATCCTGTGTGAAAGGCCCATGAGGCAGACCAACCTAAAAATGTAAAATTTGACTTTTGTCATCCTAGCAACAGATCGATGTGTAATGGAGTACAGCAGAGCAGCAGCAAGAACTGATAAATGTTCATGATAAAAAAATAAAAATTCTATTCCACATAATTTTTTGGTTAATTTGGGAACATGTTACTGATAATAAAAATATTTATTTTTATATATTATTCTTTAATACATTGGTTGCAATCATTTAAGGATTGCAGGGGCATGCACTGAACATGGGTTTTAAGAAAACATTCTGTTGCCTCAGAGGGTTAAATTTGTAGACCTATTTCAATTACAGTTTTTTTTTGGATTGCTTACATACTATAATTAAAAGTACTACACTTTTAAACCTTACACTCAAAATGCAAAACATCAGCCCATATTTGCACAACTATAAGCACATTGTCAGCCTCACACTTGTTGCAAAACTCTAAAAACACTTAACATACATTACACACAAAAATCTATCATGAAGTCCTTGCAATACCAAAGCACTGACTGTCAAATTACCGGACTGTCCAACCAATTTGTTCAATACAGTCCTTAGGTGTGCAAACACTTGTTTGCTTAATTGTAGACACACCAATCAGGTGTATAAGCACTGCAAAAAGCAGCAGGTGAGCTCATCGGTCTTCAAGCACAATGGAAAGAGTCAGAGAAAGTGAAGATGAGGAGGACAAGGAGGAGGCCTGTGACCAGCTGGAGGAGCAGCAATGCAAGGATGGATTCGTCATTCAAGATGTTTCTTACCAAGGTCTTATTCAAGATGTTTGGGAAACCAGGGAAAGCAAGAATTGACAATAATGTAAAATGTGTACCTTGAATGCAATGTAAGTCGCTTTGGATAAAAGCGTCTGCCAAAAGCGTAAATGTAAATGTAAATGCGCTGTTGATGAAACTCTCTGGCCAGATCCAGCTAGGCAAAAAGACAATTTCTAGGGGTTTTGTTTTTACAGTAAACTTACAGTACAATAAAGAGGCACTTTGTTACAGTATTATGAATGTACATGTCAACATTTTGGGTGTGTTGAGAAATAAATGAGTTTCTTCAGTCTGCAATATTGGTCTTGTGTAGTGTTTGGTGGATTTTCATGTATACATGCCTACTCTAGCCTACTCTAATCATAGGGAAGTAGAAGTGCTAAAAGTGATTTAGGTTTATCACAGCAGAGTGTAACTCATGCAAACATAGTATAGTAATGTGAAACGTGTCATATGGTAACAAAGTGTGTTTTTTAAACAGACGTGTATAGGTTTTACAAGTGTTTAATTATGCAAAGGATCTGTAGTGTTTTGCTAATTGGGTGTGTGGTTGTGCTAATTGTGTAGTGTTTTGAAAACACGGCCCTGTTTTGAAAATAATGCTTAAGCAATCCAAAAAAACTATAAATTAAAAATTTTTTTTTTTTTTTAATTTATTTGATTATATTAAGGCCATCACAGTCCTGTTTATAAATACATTTAATAAAGATCATAAAATTAAATAAAAAGTAAAAGAAATAGACACCATGTACAAGAATATGCTTGAAGGATATTCAGTCCCGTTTTGATGTTCTTCTGAGGTGAGGAACTGGGGATTTGCTTCATACCAAAGACGCTTTTTGAAAAGATGATAACAGGAGTCTCTTTCAATTATCTTTTGACATTGTTTGAGTGCTTTGTGATACGTTTTTTTTTCTTCTATTGTACAAGATGCTTTGAAATTTTCAGAAAACGTCTTCTAAACAATTGAAAAGTAACATAGACACTTTTACTGAAAGCATTCAAGGACACTGGAAAGAAGGGCAGTCAAACAAAAACGTGTGACTGAATGTCAGGATTCCTTGAATTCAACTTTTTTTTTTTTTTACCTGAATTTTACTGGAATCTTCCTTAGACTTAATCAAACTGCCATGTCAGTGTCACATTTTTGGAACAGTTAAATCATATTTTAACACTTTTTGTATAATTAAGCAAAAGAGGGAATGACATTCACACTGTCAAAAATAAAATTTCTCTTCATCACAAAATGTTTCATATTTCACCTCAAGCTCTTCCCTTACAGAGTCATCTGCCTAATAAGTACACTTGTGACAGAATTGCAAATTTTTACATGGATATATAGAACATATATAGATAAAAATATATACAAATTTGAATTTAAAATTTGTCAGGGACGAGTAAAATAATAAAAGGCTTTAAAGAAAATATATAAATGGTATTAAAAGTGGGGCTCATATAACCCTACTGCTTAAAGGGTTAGTTCACCCAAAAATGAAAATTCTGTCATTAATTTCTTACCCTAATGTCGTTCGACCTCTGTTCATCTTCAGACACAAATAAAGATATTTTTGTTGAAATCCGATGGCTCAGAAAGGCCTTCATTGACACCAATGTCATTTAATCTTTCAAGACCCATAAAGGCACTAAAGACGGCGTTACAAAGCCCATCTCACTACAGTGGCTCTACAATAATTTTATGCAGCAATGAGATTAGTTTTTGTGTGCATAACTAACTAAATAAAGACTTATTTAGTAATGGGCCGATTTCAAAACAAAGTTTCGAACGGTTATGAATCAGCGTATTGAATCATGATTTGGATCCTGTGTCAAACTGCCAAACTGCTGAAATCACGTGACACTTGGCGATCTGATTTATGAATCGATACGCTGATTCATAAATGTTCAAATCTTAGTTTTGAAATTGGTACACACTATATGCAGGCCATTGGGGGTGTGGGGATAATCGCGCTTGGGCAAGGTACAAGGCAACCATGCCTAGCACCCTTCATCACAACTTCTCCATTCAACTAAAGGTTCGTCCACCATAACTTCACCCCGGACAGCCAGGAATCTTGGAGTTGTGATTGAAGATCAGTCCAGAGAGCACATTGCTTGAACTACCCGATCCTGCATAGTTGCCTTATTCAACATTATGAGGATCAGGCACTTCCTATCAGAACATGCTTTTTCTATTGTAATGCTCTCTTGGCAGGCCTTCATGCACTGTCAAATCTCCAGCAAATGATCCAGAATGCTTTCAGCAAGAATGCTCTTTAATGTGCCGAAGAGAGTGCACGTCACACCTCTCATCAATTTGCACTGGTTGCCAATGGTCACATCAAATTCAAGGCATTGATGTTTGCCTACAGAAAAACCACTGGCTCTGCACCCAAATACCACTAAACTCACTACTTCGGACTTATGTGCCCTCCAGAAGCTTGCGTTCTGCTAAGTGAACAGCGCCTTGTGGTGCCATCCCAAAGAGGCACAAAATCAGTTTCACAGATCCTGACTGTTCCTGCTGGGGGAACGACCTGCCTAACTCAACCCGAGCTGCTGAGTCTTTAGCCATTTTTAAGCCTATGATGCATCTTTGTCATCAACACTTAATTCATTCATACTGACACTTACTATTCTATATATAGACATATTGTGTGTTTGCATTTTTTTTTGTGGGCAGACACTACCTGGTGGCAGAAAAGGACAGTTCTGCAGGAATTTGCGGAGTCTGTATCTCACAGTTCTGACTGTTTTCTGGCAAATCTGAGTTTATATCTCACAGTTCTTATAAAGGATAAACATAATTGTGAGATTATACTTGTTATTCTGACAATTTTTCACTCAGAATTGTGATATAAACAATTGTGAGTTATAAAGTCCGAACTGGAATATAACATTGGGTTACATTGACCCATATATGTGATGACCCAGCAGCTGAGTTACAGAAAAAAAAACCCAGCAGACTGAACCCAGAATTTGGGTCAAAAAAATAACCCAGCACATGGATAAAAATATGAACAATAACCCAATAAAAGTACTTAGCAGGCTGAACCCAGAATTTGGGTAAAAAAACCAACAAAAAAACAGCATTTTTTAGAGTCTAATACGCATGAGCATGATGTCTGTTTTTGTAGTTTACATGGAGCTGGTAAAGATCCAAATCTTCAAAAGTTTGACTTTCCAGGGCCCCAAAATACTGTTGTCATATAAATTAACAACCAAAAGTTTACACAACCTACTGTAAAAGTCCCATACAGTAAAAACCTTCAAAAACCTTCATACAGTATAACACAAAGAGAGAGAATTTGTTTTAATTTTAATAATAATCAACCTCTGGGACATAAAAGGTCTTACATTCAGGATATTTAAGCCCTTTGAAGTCAAGTTTGAAGTTGTCAGTCATAACTGAATATATTACACATCATTATCTGCAGAAAGCACCCACCCTGAGACTGCGGGTGTTGAAGCAGAGTGCAGCGGGTGTTATCAGTACGGATGATGAATGGCCACACTCTGCCGGACTGACATATGCGCGGTGTGGCAGATGGGACCCAGGTCAGTTGGCGGAAGACGTGGCTGGACAGAGAGCATGTCCTTCCGCTCCCAGCTATAAACGACGTGCAACATATTTGGTGTCATTGTGTGGCCTGCGGTATTAGCAAATGCCACTATATGCTAACACTAATAGATCCACACACTCTCATACGCTGGTAGTTTTTCTAATACCTAAACATCTTTTAATACGTCCAAGCATTGAACAGGGGGAGAACCCATAATGCTCTTTTACGTTCAGCTGTCTTTAGCATGTCATGTTGCTATTTGACCATAAAAAAGGTCTGTGAAGTTACAAAGAACAAATTCACTTTGAAGGAAATTATTCTCTATATCAGGAATCACTTTTTCGGAGCCTCAGTGCACATCTACCATTGGTCCATAATTGCCACAGACCAATGGTAGTACAAACGTGTTTTACCAGAAAGCTTTTCTGGAAAGTTCGCTTTGGTAAGCTGTTTCGAACTCCCAAAATAAACTTTGCCTGGTTTTGTTCATCCGCTCATTCTTTGATTCCGCTTGAAAAATATCAGGGCCTTTAAACTACAGCAACAAAAACAGTCTGATTATAAGAGCCAGAAAGAAGGTAAACATTTTTGTGTGTGTGTGAAAACCTGTATTATTTGGTATATAAAGCCTCAAATAGTGGTCTTCAGGAGAATAAATGCAGCCATTATTTTTTTTTGCATTTGGTGGTGCAGAAATTACACAGTAATTTTTGTTCTTCGGCTAGGTGGTTTTTAAATGGAAGTATATAAAAGAGTTTTCTTTCATCCATGTCATTATGATCGTTTGCAATGCAATTTAAGAAGACAAAATTGAATTTGTTTAGCCTCAGAAACTGCTGAGATGGACTGCTATTGGATTTCATACTATTAAAGCTTGTGGATTGGTATCAAATTATTTTTTCCATAATTTCAGAAGCAGGTTTATGGCACTCAATTAAGAATAATAACAATAGTGCTTTTGAGAGTGTTGCAGTGGCATCTAGGCCTACACCATAGCGATATTTCCAATTTTCCCTTAATGCTAAATCAATATCAACACATGAGCAGCCACACTTACATACTAAGATGCAGCCTACTATACATAGCATACTAAACCAAACAATAAATTCTAGGTTATATGAGAAATTTTTTGAAGAACACAAGCTTGAGTAATTTGAGCCTCTTGTCATACGCAGCATTAAATCAAATGCTTTTTTTCAGGCTCTAATATTTCTCTAATGATTACAAACTATCTTTATAGCTCTGTCAATTTATTTTGTATGGAATCTTGTTTCTGCCACGGAATAAAACAATTTGTAAGATAATTGCGACTATAAGTTTATCTGACTTATAACGTCAGAACTGCATGATATAAAGTTGCAATTGTATGATATAAAGTCAGAATTGTGAGTTATAAAATTAAATTCAGAAATTATGGTTTTATAATGCTGACTTTTTTCTCAAAATTGTAGCTTTATATCACACAATTCAGACGTTATAACTTGCAATGTAATGTAATGATGTAATATCGCAATTGCGAGAAAAAAAAGTCTGAATTGTGAGTTAAAAAGTAAATTACCTATATATTTTTTTAACTTTATATCTCAAAGTTTTTACTTTATTTCTTGCCATTTTAAGTTTAACTCAGGATATAAACTCAGAATTGCGAAAATTACATTAAAAATATCAGAGAAATAAACATCTGTAAAAAAAGAGAGAATTATGAGATATAAACTTGAAATTGTGAGATTTAAAAATGTATTTATTTATTTATTATAGCATTTATAGTGGCAGACAACACAACTTCAATGCACTCATAATTAACAGTGTAAAATTGAGTTGGTATGGACACTAAATATAGAAATGCCAGAAAAAGTCTGTTGGATGTTTTTCACTTTTGACAGCTCAAGGGCTTTCAGGAAAACTACAGGTACTTCCTCATTTTTGCATCCTGCCCATGAACTGTTGAATTAATAGAACAGTTCATATAAGGTAAGATTTATCACTGGAAATGTTATCCTACTATGGTAAATGGACTGCATTTATATAGGGCTTTTAACAGACCCTATGGCCATCCAAAGCGCTTTACATATTGCCTCACATTCACCCATTCATACACCGACGGTGGTGTCTGCCATGTAAGGCACCATCCAGCTCATCGGGAGCAGCTCAAGAACACCTCGACACTTGGTCAGGCGGAACCGGGGATCGAACCTCCAACCTTTCGGTTTGTAGTCAATCTACATGAACCACTGAGCCACTGCCACCCCTAATGCATCCTACAGCATTATTGTAAAACAGAACACTATGACAACATCGTTTTGCTTTGGGTAGACTTGACTGAGCGTCCAAAAACATTGTGTTCCTGGTCATCCAGTTTGAAATGTTGACTACAAACACACAGGTTTTACAGCTTGTCCATTGTGGCAATTTCTCTGTATTTATGATTCTCAGCCTTCTGTCCTTCAAAGCAAAGGCAGTATTTAACTCTGGTATGAATATAAATAGCAGACTGTTGGGAGTGGACGGCAACATGCTCATTTCATTATGGGTGTTGAAGTTTACCTATCTTGGCAAAAGATAATTTTTTTCTAATGAAAATTATTTCTACTGTTATAGGTATCCAGGTTTTATTGAAAGCATATTTTGCCAGCAGTGAAATGCCCCTTTAAAAGTTCAGAAGTCATATGATAGCTTTTCGTTACATACAGAATGATATTTAATCATTATTTGCCGGGTATCCAGTGAGCTGTCATGAACTGGCTTTTAAAAAAAAAATGTATGCTGTTGTCTGAGGTCAACTAATGACGTTCGCTCAGCTTTTACTTTCAAAAACATCATAATGAATAAATAATAGACTATTTTCTACCCTGGTTTTCTGCCTCTCTCATTCAATGCTCAGTTTTAATGGGTGTGCCGCACTGAAGACATGGAATTAAAGGCCCACGCATTATATATCAATAAATGTAACAATGTAATACTATCACATATCACTTTTTTTTTTACTTACATAAGTGTGTTTCTTCATTCATTCATGTAATCTCATCCTGTCTGCAAATCCAGTCTCTTTTTTACTAACAAATCTGTGGTAAAATAAAGGAACAAATGCACAATGTCTTCCCCCACGTCAGCTGGATGTTCATTAAAAATAAAGTTCATCCATTCTTTCATAATATTGCAATCGGAAATTATGCTTATGGGGTAATTTTATTGCTTAGAAGTTGGATCCGGTTTAGCTCTATGCAGGCTCATTGTTTAGCTCATGTCAGGTGGGTGGGGCTTAGGGGTGTGAAAATTAATTGTTTCTTCGATGCATCGCGATGCAGATGAGGACGATTCAGTATCGGTTCAATAATAGACCATAACCGATTATAATGTACTGATTTGTTTCTGACATCATTTGTAACGTATGTGCGTTGTCGCAGTAGAGGGAGGCGGGAGGCGAGACGCGAGTGTGTAGTAGATAACATGCTCCAACTACTTTAAAAGTTGACATCTGGCCACATTTCGGCTTTTATGAACAACCTGGTAAGAAGGATCTGGAGAACACGCGCCGTGTGTAAACCAAAGCTGATTGATCAAAACAATTTCATTTACACTTAGGCACATACATGTATCTCCACAAAATGGATATAATTCCGGTCTTCAATGGAGTTCACGTCACCAAAAACAACAGATATGAGCTGCATTTTATTGATCATCATAATTTCAAAATCGAAGACCGCAATAGGAGAGAGCGCGGAAACAGCACTGGTAAAGATCTGTCAATTTCTTTACTTTTAATGAAGATTATTGTGTGTTGAGCATCTGCGACTTACTTTCAGTAGTTTGTGCGCTACCTTGATGAAGAGATACGCAGCTGCTCGCCTGCAGCGATCTGGCCATAACATGTCATATAGCCCATAACACGTTCTCACACATTACATTTTTTTGCATTGTTGCGAGAAATATAATTGGCATATGTGGTTTCAACAACCTGATGCATTTAGACTTAGTATTTGCGCATTAGTTCTAAATGTTCCTGTTGTCTTCTGTGCCCAGACTTGAGTTCCCTTTCGGGGAACTCGAGCTGCGTCGAAACGCTGTGAGAACGCCTCTGCGTTAATGCGTCGTGAAGCGCCTGTAGAACCATTCCATCGGGAGATCGATCATCGCCGACGTGATGACGTCATCAACCGGAGACTATAAAAGGTCCGCGAACACAAACAGGAACTAGCTTCTGAGCCTTCAGCAAGCGATCTGTGTGAACCTGTCTGTCTATTTGGTGTTTTTGTCTGTCTATATCCAGAGATTTTCCACCCTTTTGTTAAATATTGCAGTATATATTAACAAACAAAGAGAAAATAAAATAGATAGAGTAAAATGGCGAGTGAAAGCAGCTTTAAGAGGTGTGTTCATCCCTGCCCACGCTACATCACGAGCGGGGATACACACTCTCTTTGTGTAGCCTGCTTGGGAGCGCAGCATGCCCAGGCAGCCCTGCTTGCGAGCACTGTGAGCGTATGCCACTGAGAACGCTGCGCTCCCGCCGGGCACTCTTCGAGGAGGGTGCCTCGGCTCGTGTTCCCCGCGGCTCTGGTCCCGCTGCTGCCGAGGCAGAGCGGTGGCTTCAGTCGTGGGGTTCACACATGGACTTTACAGAGGGGTTTGAGACGGGCCCAGCCTTATCTCAGCCCTCACCTGTATCGTCCAGTGTCTCGTCTCGGGGTTTGGAAGCCCGCTCTGCGGTCTCTTCCTCCCTGGGCGGGGCACCGGTGCTCCAACTATCCAGCTCTGAGGAGGTGGACGTTGAGAGCATCGCGACTGAAGACTCGCCACTTCAGTCACCCGCTAGTGAGTTGAGGTTCTCACGAGAGCTGTGGCCAGGTTAAATATAAAAATAAGGAATGACTGGCTGGCTGAAATATCTGAATCCCATTGAAATCAGAGAAAACGAAATTAGATGAGCGATTCCTGCCCTCTCGTGCAAAGCATCAACGTCCTGCCATTCTTCCCTGACCTGCACACCGAGGTGTCTAGGTCATGGAGGAAACCGGTATCATATAGAGTGTTCAGCCCACATACATCTGCATATAGTAATATATTTGGGCTGAGACACTATGGTTATGGGGCGATGCCGAAGATCGAAGAGACGCTTGCGAGCTATCTCTCGCCTTCAGCTGCATCGTCCCTGGCATTTCCCCTCCGAAGGAAATCGGTGCTTACCTCAGCACACGGTACCCGTCTTCCTTCGGTGCCCACAGGGGGCCGCGCTGCTAACCCCGCCGCAATGTCAGGGCGCAGAGGGTCTCCGCGGGCCCTCTGAGGGTGGTCCGCCCCCTCCTCGGAGGGCATGCGAGCAGTCAGGTCAGGTGTTCCCTGCCGGTTCGCCGTTTCAGGGCACTGCACTCGCTGCTCAAATTACACCAGAGGCCAGCCTCGAGAGGCTGGTTCCCTTAGTTTCCCCTCCGTGGGAAGACGGTGCTTACCTCAGCATACGGTACCCGTCTTCCTTCGGTACCCTCAAGGGGCCGCGCTGCCAACCCCGCCGCAATGTCGGGGCGCAGAGGATCTCCGCGGGCCACCTGAGGGTGGTCCGCCCCCTCCTCGGAGGGCAGGGGAAACAAAAGGACGCTGAGGGTAGTCCCCTCCGAAGGGAAACGGTGTTTACCTCTGCCTACGGTACCCGTTGTCCTGCAGCGCCCTCTGGGGGCCGCGCTGCCAACCCCGCCGCAATGCCGGGGCGCAGACGGTCCCCGCGGGCCACTCGAGGGTGGTCCGCTCCCCCTTCGGGGGGCTCCCGAGCAGTCAAGTCAGTCGTTCCCTGCCGGTCCGCCGCTTCAGGGCACTGTGCTTGTTGCTCAAAATACACCAGAGGCCAGCCTCGAGAGGCTGGTTCCCTTAGTAGATTTTCTAGACGAGTGGAAACGTCTATCAAATATATCTCAGTGGGTCCTGCAGATAATAGAAAAGGGGTACGCCATTCAGTTCAGAAGTCGGCCACCTCCTTTCTGCGGTGTCCTACCTACAGAGGTGGGCCCGGAGCAGGCTCTGGTAATGGCACAGGAAGTAGAGACACTCCTGCAAAAAGGGGCTATAGAGAGGGTTCCCCCTCCCAGCAGGGAGTCTGGCTTTTACAGCCGTTACTTCATCGTGCCGAAGAAGGATGGGGGCTTACGCCCGATATTAGATCTGCGGCTATTGAATCGCTCGGTGGCCAAGCTCAAATTCAAGATGCTTACACTCAGACAGATTGTAGCGCAGGTCAAATCGGAGGATTGGTTTGTCACCATAGACCTCAAAGATGCGTATTTTCATGTCTCCATCCTTCCACATCACAGGAAGTTCCTGAGGTTTGCCTTCGGGGGAGAGGCATACCAATATCGTGTACTTCCCTTCGGTCTAGCACTGTCACCCCGCACGTTCACCAAGTGTGTGGATGCAGCTCTGGCGCCGCTGCGTCTACAGGGCATCCGCATACTGAACTATATCGACGACTGGCTGATTCTAGCGAATACAGAGCAGATGGCGGTTCAGCATCGAGATGCTGTTCTCGCCCACATGTCGAAGCTGGGGTTGAGGCTGAACGCCAAGAAGAGTGTGCTTTCTCCGGCTCAGAGAACCACTTTTCTAGGTGTGAACTGGGATTCGGTAATTATGCGGGCGCAATTATCGCCAACACGCATAGCATCGGTCCTGGCAGCCGTCAGAGAACAGAAGCTAGGCCGGGCCGTCACTGTGAAACAGTTCCAAAAACTGTTAGGTCTCATGGCAGCAGCGTCCAACGTGATACCTTTTGGCCTACTGTACATGAGGCCACTGCAGTGGTGGCTCAAAACGAAGGGGTTCTCCCCGAGGGGAAATCCGCTCCGCACGATCAAAGTCACGCGGCGATGCCTACGTGCTCTGGTCATGTGGAAAAACCCGGGGTTTTTATCTCAGGGTCCCGTGTTGGGGGCTCATGTTCGTCGCGTAACGCTAACGACAGACGCCTCTCTCACGGGCTGGGGGGCGACCATGAGTGGTCGCTCGTCCCAGGGTCTATGGCAGGAACATCAGCGGCACTGGCACATAAATCGGCTAGAGATGCTCGCAGTGTTTCTTGCATTGAAACAGTTCCTGCCCGACCTCAGGGGCCACCATGTGTTAGTCAGGACAGACAACACGTCGGTGGTCGCCTACATAAATCACCAGGGGGGTCTGAGGTCTCGTCCTTTGGACAAATTGGCACATCGGATCCTCCTGTGGGCCCAGGGGAAATTGCTGTCAATCAGGGCAGTATATATCCCCGGGGTCCTAAATCAGGAAGCAGACAGCCTGTCGAGACAGGGGCCGAGGCCCGGGGAATGGAGACTCCACCCAGAGGTGGTGGAGCTCCTATGGAAGGTTTATGGGAAAGCGGAAATAGACCTATTTGCTTCGGCGGAGAATTCCCACTGCCCGCAGTGGTTTTCTCTGACCCATGGATGCCATGGTACAGGAGTGGCCGAGGCTACCTCTGTACGCCTTCCCCCCGATTGTCCTGCTTCCAGGAGTTCTGGAGAGGGTACGCCGGGACGGGGCCCAGGTACTTCTAGTGGTTCCGTACTGGCCGACCCGAGTATGGTTTTCGGACCTGATATCTCTCCTGGAAGGCTCTCCGATGGAGATTCCGACCAGGAGGGATCTACTCTCTCAGGCGGGCGGGAGATTCCTGCACCCACGCCCGGAGATGTGGAAACTGTGGGCCTGGCCTCTGAGGGGGCTAGGCTCATAGAGGAAGGTCTCTCGGCCGAGGTCGTAGAGACCATCCTTCACTCCAGAGCTCCGTCCACGAGGAAACTGTACGCTCTGAAATGGAAACTTTTCTCAGCATGGTGCAGAGAACGCCAGTGGGACCCAGTTAACTGCCCGGTTGGTACAGTGCTGGAGTTTCTGCAGGCAAGGTTCTCGGCAGGGTTGACCCCCTCCACAATAAAGGTGTACGTGGCGGCCTTGGGTGCCTTCCACGTCCCTTTCGGTGGAGTGTCTTTGGGAAGACACCCTCTGATTACACGTTTCCTCCTTGGCACTTTAAGGTTGAGGCCTGTGATGCACTCGAGGGTCCCAGCATGGGACTTAGCCATTGTTTTACGGGGCTTGTCCGAGCCTCCATTCGAACCCTTGGAGGAGGTTTCGGATAAGTTCCTTACCCTCAAGACGGTATTTTTGTTGGCTATTTCATCTCTAAAGAGAATAGGAGATATTCAGTCCCTGTCTGTAGGGCCCTCATGTTTAGAGTTTGCGCCTGGGATGGTGAAAGCATTTCTGCATCCCAGGCCGGGTTATGTCCCCAAGGTTCCTACGAGCCCACGGGGCCCCATCACTCTTCAGGCATTCTGTCCTCCTCCTTTCACGACGTCAGACCAGGAAAGATTGAATCTGCTGTGCCCTGTCAGGGCGTTAGATACTTATGTCCACAGAGCTGCCCTGTGGAGGAAAACTGATCAGCTGTTTGTCTGTTTCGGGCCCCCTAAGAAGGGGCCCCAGTATCTAAGCAGAGGATGAGCAAGTGGGTGGTCGAGGCCATCTCACTTGCTTATGAAGCGGCCGGGCAGCCGTCTCCACTGGCTGTCCGGGCGCATTCAACCAGGGGTATGGCTGCTTCAAAAGCACTTTTGTCGGGGGCTTCCCTCCACGATATTTGTAACGCGGCCGGATGGTCGTCTCCTTTAACCTTCGTCAGGTTCTATGAAGTAGACCTGGCATCTACAGTTGGGGCACAGGTACTCTCGTAACCGTGTGCGCTTCGGCTTCACACATACGAGACACTTGGTCCTATGGCGATGTGGGTATAAGCGTTCTCACAGCGTTTCGACGCAGCTCGAGTTCCCCGAAAGGGAACGTCTCAGGTTACGTATGTAACCCTAGTTCCCTGAGGGAACGAGACGCTGCGTCGCCCTGCCATACTCCCGGCGTGCCCGTGATCACTTACTTCAGGCTTTATCAGAAGCTAGTTCCTGTTTGTGTTCGCGGACCTTTTATAGTCTCCGGTTGATGACGTCATCACGTCGGCGACGTCATCACGTCGGCGATGATCGATCTCCCGATGGAATGGTTCTACAGGCGCTTCACGACGCATTAACGCAGAGGCGTTCTCACAGCGTTTCGACGCAGCGTCTCGTTCCCTCAGGGAACTAGGGTTACATACGTAACCTGAGACGTTTTGTTTGATACAATCAAGAAGCGTGTTTTCTTTAAGCAGGTCAAATTAAAGGTTCAGTTAATATAATTGACTGACAAAATTGTATACATGAGGAAGCAGTGCATCATCAATGCATTGTGAAATCGAATTCCCTTATGTTTCTCTTTTCTCTCCCTATTCTGGATTTTGCTACTCTCAGTAATATCCTAATATTTGTATTTAGGGCATTTTTTGCGTTATTCGCCTCTTCAGATCGCTTCCTGTATTCCTCAGTTGTAAGTCGCTTTGGATAAAAGCGTCTGCTAAATGCATAAACGTAAATGTAAATCTTGATGCATGTCCAAACATTTTTGGTATTTGAGTCTGACTTTGAGCAAAACATGCGAAATGCTACATAATGCGTGAATCTGTTTGCAACATCATAAAGAGGGATGACAGGGTTCATATCAGAGCTGTCAACACCAGTGTCCAGACATTCCTTTGAGGTCTGGATTCATTTTTCCATGGCACTCCGGATTAATTCCCATGGCGCTCAGTTGCATAGATAAGGCGCCTCAGCTGAGGAACAGATGACTCACGCACTTAACAGGTGCTCAGACACTCAGCAGGCCTCATGCTTCAGGGGATCAAAGCACGGCTGCAGAAACTGCAAGCCCCTGTAATTGCGTACAATGAGATGGCCAGTCGGGCGGTTCTGGGGCAATTTGAACAGGTGCATTTGCATGTCACAATACAGATGGCAAAGGCCTTCACGGCCTTGATCACAATTCAAGCACAATTTACCCACACCGTTCCTGCCATTGTTCTCCAGACCTGCTGTGTTTGTCTGTGTAAACATAACGAACTATGCCAGATGCCATTTTGCTATCCCATACTTTTTCTCTTCCCAGGCAAAAAACAACAACACAAAAACACCTTAAATCAGCCTAAGGTGCATAGCTGGTGTGGTCTACTGGTTGTTGAGTTTTTTTTTTTGTGTGTGTTTTTTTTTTTTACTTGAGAGCTGTTTGAGCTGGGAAACCTCTAGTCCAGATTTAAAGGATAACTCCAGCGAATTTTTAAGTTTATCTTGATCGTTATATCTTTGTGAGTACAGTCTATAGAAGAAGAAAAAAAAAACTAACCGGGTTGGTGCTTGCAACAAAAAAAAGTTAATGCCCAGAGCCCCCACTCAGCAAAAACAGCAGTTCTGACATGAGTGACAGTCCCTCCGAATAGAAATAAACTAATGACTTGAATACTCTAATCGTTCACTGAACAATGACATGTTTTGCTGAGAGAACTCTCAGCAAAGCTGCATTCCAGAATTAAGCAGCAAGAGTGTCTTCAACGAGGCGAAGAGAGCGCACGTCTCACCAATAGCCTACAAAACAACCACCGGCTATGCACCAATAACTCGCTTGTTCATACACCCTCCAGAATGTTCTGCAAGTGAGCGACACCTCGCGGTGCCATCCCAAAGAGGCATAAATTCACTCTCACAGACCTTTTCCTGGACCGTTCCCACCTGGTGGAACAACCTGCCTATCTCAGTTTGAGCAGCCGAGTTTTTACTTTTCTATTAATTTTTTGTTTGTTTGTTTATTTTATAATAAAAACAAATATTACGTGTGTTGTACTGTGTAGATTATTTTAGATTAACTGAGACTTGTTACAGCACGTGCATACTGTTGCCCCTTGTTTATTTAGTTGCTTTTATTGCTCTTATTTGTAAGTCACTTTGGATAAAAGCTTCTGCTAAATGATTAAATGTAAATGTCTTAAGACATCAGTGTGTTGCCACAAGCTGCAGGGATTTTTTGTAACAGTTTTTTTACTTTCATAAATGTTGTTACCATTCACATGCATTGTCCATTGACTGACTGACATATATGACTGACAGACTGCAACGGTTGGAGTTAATCTTCATTATATCATGTATAGAGTCATGTATATCTTGATTGCCCTTGGGGTAAGCAGATTTTCATTTTTGGGTGAACTATCCCTTTAAATATATATATATATATATATATATATATATATATATATATATATATATATATATATATATATATATATATATATATATATATATATATATATATATATATATATTAAAAGAACATAACTAATAGTTTATAAAATAGTTATTTAAATTTAGTTTTAGTCTTGAACCCCAGTTTTTAGTTTAGCTTTAGTTTTCATTTTTCTACATTCAGCTTTTGTTTTAATTTTAGGTTAGTTAACGATAATATTCTTGATCTTGTCAAAGTCCAAGTCAAATCCCACAAATATTTATAAACAAAGTCCTTCTCATCTGGGAATTTACCTCCTAAACCTTTAAAGGTGTCTTGTTCTCTCGCTGAGGGCGACATTTTAAACTTTAATGTTCAACTTTAAGAAAATAGAATTCAGTTATTTATTTATGATGGGGCCAGTTGTCCTCTGGCATTACTTTCTCCAGTCCTCCTTCTTGCAGGCATGGCTGGTCAAAGAATTCCCATGGGCTGCCGGCCATAGGAGTGGAACCAAATATAAAAGACACCTCTCAGGTCAAAGTGACACATTGAATCCTTCAGTACAGGGCCATGGATTTCAGCTTAGGCGAATGATAAGGAAATGTGTGCTTTACCTTCTAGAATGGCAAAAAAAGTAAGGTAGAAGCAGACAGACTTTTATTTAATTTACTTTTTCACCATTTTCTCAACTCCCAAAGCATGTAGTCGGAACCATCATCACTGACATCCTTATCAAGGCTCGCAAAAAATAAATAAAAAATTCCTCTGCGCTTGAGAGTTGGTGTAAAATCACTCTTACACAGCGGTTACATGGAAAACAGATCTGTTTGGTTACATCAAAGTGCAAATTTCTCCCATAGATCCCTTGATAATAAAAGCCTGGGTCACAGAGTCTGCGATATGCCTGGAGAAACAGAAATAGATTTTTATTGAGTTCCTGCACTGATTTTTTCGTGTGTTTTTTTTTTTTTTACTGCAAGCAGTAAATACAATAATTGTCTTGCAGCAAAAACGATATTTCAGCCTTTTAATTGGCTCCTTTTCATATATATATATATATATATATATATATATATATATATATATATATATATATATATATATATATATATATATATATATATATATATATATATATATATACATATAGCTTGTATATACAAGCTATATATATATATATATATATATATATATATATATATATATATATATATATATATATAGCTTGTTAATAATACATACTAAAAGTATGGTCAACGAAGGTACAGTGGGACTTTTACTATACCGGTAAACTTTCTTTAAATTTCAGTATATACACACACACAAAGTTTATTAATGAATTATTAATGAATATGACAATGTTATTGTATTATGCTGCTGCTACAGAGCAAGTATGGACTTGCTGTTGCCAATATAGAAACATATACACTGCTGTGAGCGCGTAAGATCTGCTGCTTGCATGATTAGACATACATAAAACCTGTCGCACATGGTGGAGCATGATTAGTGGAGGTGGATGGTTCAGAGGAACTGTCATTTAGTTAATTAATATATAGATTTTTTTTTTTTTACTATCAATCAATCAATTGATTGATAGATAGTAACAGGAGATAGATTTTTGTTTTAAAGCAACTTCACAGAGTTAAACAGGACAATATTGCAACAAAATTAGATTTGGCTGTACAGTCGTTCTGGAGAAAACAGTGATGTTATCAGCTTATTTTAATTTATCATAGAGCGACATTGTTGGCAGATCAGTATTATAGTTTATTGAATTAAATAAGACCTAATTAATTAATTTTATTTGTATACTTAGTTGAATAACTTTGATCATAATTTTAGTGTCACCAACTGAGCAAGCCAAGCCAAAGGCGACAGTGGCAAGGAACCAAAACTCCATCAGGGCATGATGGAGAAAAATAAACCTTGGGAGAAACCAGACTCAGTCGGGGTGCCAGTTCTCCTCTGGCCTATTAACAAACAGTGTATGATTATTCTATTCTGTTCTGTTCTGTTCTGGGCTGCATTTCCCGAAACCTTCTTAACTCTACGTCATTCTTAAGTTATACCTTAAGGTATCCCTTAACGTTAATATGTGTTTCCCGAAACGAACTTAGTTAAGAATACCTTCTTTAAGTCATACTTTCGTAAGGTTGGTCTGGACCACTCTTAGCTATACCTTATCACTATTAACAGTTCATTCCACTAGTGGCCACCACTGTGAAAAAAGCTTCTTTATATGTCAGTCTATCCGAATATAATTCCGAAGTTGTAATATACACCCAGTGTTCAATTAGGCTAGTTGAATATTTTTAATTTTTTTAATGCAAGGATTAAAATTTTCATAAGAAATTTCATAAATTTCATTGTCATAAAATTTCATTACAAACACCAATGGTTGTTAGCTTTTTAATGATATTATCCAAAGGTACATCAGCTGGCAAACCATTAGACAGGAAAAGCTTAGGAGCCTATTTAAAGGGAATGATTGTGGAGGGGAGTTTAGTCAAACTTTGGCAGCGAGGCATCGAATAGAATTGTGCTAAATCAAAGACGGCGCCATCCGCGGAGCCATTTAGTGTATGTGCACTATTTCATACGTGAAAACTTTAGTCCCTGGCTACCATGTCAGAAGGCTGCTATAAAAATAAAAAAATTCGCCTACCATGGCAGCAAATTAAGCAGCTTTTAGATCTTGTTGGACCAGCTTTGTCGAGACAAACTGGACGGAGCTCAGCTACTAAAATCAGCTGCTGGCGGCTCTTCTCTTTCTTTATTTTTTCTCCGCCATATAGTAGGAGCTGATTATATGTTTTGCGTGTTGCGTTTTTATTGAGTAGGCCATCTAATAATATAAATTAATTATTTACACAATAATGTGATGCAGCTGCTGCATGGTCAATCATCTCTGGTTGTGGATTAAATCAAGACACTATGGAAAATATATTGTAATAATTTAAATGACGCGTGATGCTGATGGTGCGGTTGAGCATGAGATTGCTGGTTCGTGCACTCATTTCAGAATTATGTAAAATTTAGGTGCAATTATGTATGATAAATGAAAGTTCAACTATTTCTGAAGTGTTTCTTTTATAAAGAACATAATTTTTTTTTGCATAACGCAGTGAAACAGCCCCTGCATAGAGTAAATAATCGATTCTTGAGCCATCGATAGAAGCCAATTCAGCACCACCGCCACGAACAGCAACCTCTAACGTCGCACTTAAGAAGGTATACCTTAAGCGACCTACTAAGGTATAGTTCGGGGAACACACCTAGAAATGGTATACCTTCAGTTAAGTTATACCTTTAGAGTCTTCGTAGAGCGCTAAGAGACAACGTTATCGGGAAATGCAGCCCTGTTCTGTTCTATTCTATTCTATTCTATTCTATTCTATTCTATTCTATTCTATTCTATTCTATTCTATTCTATTCTATTCTATTCTATTCTATTCTATTCTATTTCTTTTCACTGCTATGCTGATGACACTCAACTTTACTTTAGGACAAGTTCATCTCCCTCTGCTGACCTCACACCATCCACTTTGATCACTTGCCTGGATGAGATAAAGGCGTGGATGAAGCAAAACTTTCTGCAGCTAAACAGCTCCAAAACTGAAGCTATCCTAGTCGGCACTCCACTTCAGGTCCAGAAGTCCGTTATCACCAGCATTGCTTTCTCTGATCAGGTCATTCCTCTTTCCACTTCAGTCACGAATCTGGGGGTCAGAATGGAATCACAGCTTACTTTTGAAGCGCACATCAAACACCTGTGTAAGACCTCCTTCTTCCACCTCAGAAACATTGCCAAAATTCGTCCCATTCTATCACTGGCTGATGCGGAGAAGCTTGTCCATGCCTTTATCTCCTCCAGGCTGGACTACTGCAATGCGCTCCTTATTGGCATCCCTAGCAAAAATCTCCAGAGGCTGCAGTGTATTCAGAACAGCGCTGCTAGGATCCTCATGAGGGTGCGCAAATACGACCATATCACCCCCATTCTCAAATCACTCCACTGGCTTCCTGGGTCGTTCAGGATCGAGTACAAGATCTCTCTCCTTACCCACCAGTGCATCCATGGTGATGCTCCCTCCTATCTCAAGGAACTCCTCACCACACAAACAGCCACTCGTAACCTCCGCTCTGTTTCGCTGTATCGCCTCAAAACTGTCACGTTACACACAAGGAAGGGGTGCGAGGACTCAAGTGCAGAAAATGATATATTTATTTATAAAATAAAACAAACTCAAAACAACAACCCACGAGGGGGAAAACGTAACTAGAAAACACATAAACTGAAACTGAACACATACCACAAGGAAGTCACAGGGGAACGGAAGACGCAGACATTACACAAGGATCCAACACAGACTGACAAACACAAGGAGATTATAAAGGGAACAAACAAGGCAGATAATGAGGGAGAACAGGTGGGGCAAATGAACCAATAATCAGATAACAAGAAGGGCGGGGTTGACAGTAGACATGACAAACCCACATGTGCACACAAGACAGGACAGGCATGTGACATTACCCCCTCCTTAAGGAGCGGCTACCAGACGCTCCACTAGGGACGGGCGGGACAGACCAGGGCGGGACGGGAGGGACAGACCAGGGCGGGACGGGAGGGACAGACCAGGGGGGCACGGGAGGGACAGACCAGGGGGGCACGGGAGGGACAGACCAGGGGGGCACGGGAGGGACAGACCAGGGGGGCACGGGAGGGACAGACCAGGGGGGCACGGGAGGGACAGACCAGGGGGGCACGGGAGGGACTGACCAGGGGGGCACGGGAGGGACTGACCAGGGGGGCACGGGAGGGACAGACCAGGAAGAAACAGACAAGGGAGGGGTAAACAAGGGAGGGACAAGGAAAACAAAAAGTTCAAGAGGCCACGGTGGCACACAAAGTTCGAATGGCCAGGACGGCCTGCAGAGTTCAGGCGGCCAGGGCGGCGCGGTGAGTGCAGGGGGTGCCAGGGAGGAGCGGTGAGAGCAGGACGCCAGGGAGGAGCGGTGAGAGCAGGACGCCTCAGCGGCGCACGGAGAGCAGGACGCCTCAGCGGCGCACGGAGAGCAGGACGCCTCAGCGGCGCACGGAGAGCAGGACGCCTCAGCGGCGCACGGAGAGCAGGACGCCTCAGCGGCGCACGGAGAGCAGGACGCCTCAGCGGCGCACGGAGAGCAGGACGCCTCAGCGGCGCACGGAGAGCAGGACGCCTCAGCGGCGCACGGAGAGCAGGACGCCTCAGCGGCGCACGGAGAGCAGGACGCCTCAGCGGCGCACGGAGAGCAGGACGCCTCAGCGGCGCACGGAGAGCAGGACGCCTCAGCGGCGCACGGAGAGCAGGACGCCTCAGCGGCGCACGGAGAGCAGGACGCCTCAGCGGCGCACGGAGAGCAGGACGCCTCAGCGGCGCACGGAGAGCAGGACGCCTCAGCGGCGCACGGAGAGCAGGACGCCTCAGCGGCGCACGGAGAGCAGGACGCCTCAGCGGCGCACGGAGAGCAGGACGCCTCAGCGGCGCACGGAGAGCAGGACGCCTCAGCGGCGCACGGAGAGCAGGACGCCTCAGGGGCGCAGGGAGAGCAGGACGCCTCAGCGGCGCACGGAGAGCAGGACGCCTCAGCGGCGCACGGAGAGCAGGACGCCTCAGCGGCGCACGGAGAGCAGGACGCCTCAGCGGCGCACGGAGAGCAGGACGCCTCAGCGGCGCACGGAGAGCAGGACGCCTCAGCGGCGCACGGAGAGCAGGACGCCTCAGGGGCGCAGGGAGAGCAGGACGCCTCAGCGGCGCAGGGAGAGCAGGACGCCTCAGCGGCGCAGGGAGAGCAGGACGCCTCAGCGGCGCAGGCAGGGTGTTGGGGAAACTTCTCCAGTCCAGCAGTATCCACCAGCACTGGGACCACCGGAATATGATCTGCTGGCATTGGGACCACCGGAACATGATCCACCAGCACAGGGACCACCGGAACACGATCCGCCGGAACTGGGACCACCGGAACTGCCTCCGGGGCTTCGGATAAAGCCCTGTGCTCCTTCCACGCATGCAGGACTGCCACCACAAAGCATCCCATCACAGCCCTCCAGGCCGTTTCCGGACTCGGGACCACCGGAACGGAGTCCACCGGCACAGGGACCACCGGAAAACGATCCACCGGCACAGGGACCACCGGAACACGATCCACCGGCACAGGGACCACCGGAGCACGATCCACCGGCACAGGGACCACCGGAACACGATCCACCGGCACAGGGACCACCGGAACACGATCCACCGGCACTGGGACCACCGGAACACGATCCACCGGCACTGGGACCACCGGAACACGATCCACCGGCACTGGGACCACCGGAACACGATCCACCGGAACACGATCCACCGGCACAGGGACCACCGGAACACGATCCACCGGAACTGGGACCACCGGAGTTGTGGATGACACCCTGTGCTTCTCCCAAGCATGCAGGACTGCCACCACAAAGCCTCCCATAACAGCCCTCCAGGCCATGTCTGGACTCGGGATTCCCGGACTCGGGACCCCCGGGACTGGCACCGAGGGAGAACTTCTCTGCTGAGTCCTCATTGTATGGTTGGATCCTTCTGTCACGTTACACACAAGGAAGGGGTGCGAGGACTCAAGTGCAGAAAATGATATATTTATTTATAAAATAAAACAAACTCAAAACAACAACCCACGAGGGGGAAAACGTAACTAGAAAACACATAAACTGAAACTGAACACATACCACAAGGAAGTCACAGGGGAACGGAAGACGCAGACATTACACAAGGATCCAACACAGACTGACAAACACAAGGAGATTATAAAGGGAACAAACAAGGCAGATAATGAGGGAGAACAGGTGGGGCAAATGAACCAATAATCAGATAACAAGAAGGGCGGGGTTGACAGTAGACATGACAAACCCACATGTGCACACAAGACAGGACAGGCATGTGACAAAAACTCCCACAGCCAATCTCCGTACTATGGGGGATCGGGCATTCTGCTCTTCAGCCCCCAGTCTGTGGAATGCTCTCCCTGACCACCTGCGTACTCCACAGACTATAGATACTTTTAAGCGTGGTCTTAAAACCCACCTTTTTAGCAGAGCTTTTAATTGACTTTTAATTGACTTGCTACTTGTTTAATTTATTTTATTTTATTTTTCGGTTTTATTTATTTATTGTTGTTGATTGTTTTGTTTTTGTTTTTAAATTCTGTAGCACTTTGAGATTTTGTTTAATATAAAGTGCATTATAAATAAAATGTATTATTATTATTATTATTATTATTATTATTATTCTATTCTATTCTATTCTATTCTATTCTATTCTATTCTATTCTATTCTATTCTATTCTATTCTATTCTATTCTATTCTATTCTATTCTATTCTATTCATCGATTATTACCAGAGGCAAGTCTGTTGATGGAACACACACTGTAAACCAAGACTCAAAATAAATAATTGTTTTGAGTAGAGCCAACTCAAAATAAACATTAGTTTAACCTAAAATAACTTTAATGTGTATTTCGAATTTCCCTTTTTTGAGTTCACAAAACACAAAAAATGCTAAAAATACAAGTTATGTAATTTTTTTATTTATTTTTTGTGTGAAGATTAATGGAAACGGGGTGTTTAATGCTTTGCTATGTTAGTTTAGAAGAGTTTATGTTAAGTTGGGGTCTTTTTTTTCCGTCATGGTGATGAGTGGAGAATGAGCTTAGTTTGAGGACAGATATAAAATGTTTTGTAATGCTGTACTCATTCAGCAAGTGCTATGTTATGTTAATGCTATATCAATGCCGTGTGTTACCAATTAGCAAGGTAGTATTTATTGAATTAGCCAGTTAAAGTTACCCAAGTACTTTAAGTTGATAATTAATACTCAAATAGCTGACAGCAATTAAAATGTATGAGTACAATATAAAAATCTACAATTTCTACTTGCTTAAAATGTATTTCTTGAATTTTATTGTATTTGATGTAATTGCCTATTTTTTGTATTTTTTTTTTTTTTTGCCAACTTATTTTTAATACATTGAATACATTTTGGTTTACAGTGAAAATGTAATTATTGAATGTTCTGCAATAATATTTAAGACAAATGTTGTTGATTCAACCATGTATTTGGGTGTAATTTATGTAAAATAAATAAATAATTAGCTTATAATCACAAAGGAAAATTCCAACTGTTATTTTGTAATAAATAAATAAATAAATAAATAAATAAATAAATAAATAAATAAATAAATAAATAAATAAATAAACATTAAATAAATAAAACATTATATAAAAAATAGTTTTATAATAACTTTATGAAGCCCCATAATCAAGGAGAGTGTGGCAGTTTAGTCTAACAAACTGTTTCTTATCATATAATATGTAATCATAATTTATTATGATTGGCAAAATAGATAGAACAAGAATAGACTAATATAATGAATATCAGCAATAGAAAAAAAGAAAATAAATGGGTATTATATTTCTTTAATATGTATGGAGTCATATCTCAGCTTCTAATTAAAAAGACAAAGACTGCCTGACTGCCACAAAGCTTTGAGAATACAATAATACTCTTATTGTCCAGACAATCTCATTCACCATTCAGTCTCAGCTGTGAGCAGACGATATGACGTCTGGGTCAAAAAGGGTTTGACTGTGTGGTCGGAGAGAGGAGGTCTATAATACCTGCAGAAAGATTTCAGTTAGCATTCCCAGGATCCACAATATACCTAAAATCCAATCTTTTTAAATCTAGTTTAAAACACATGCCAAGGTTTTAGAAATGTACTATTTGTATTTATGTTGCGTAGCCTTTTTCCATAGTACATCTGTTGCCATTTGTTCACTGCTCTTGATTGAATGACTTTGGTACATTTAATAGGGATTAATATTTAATTTAAACAGTTATGCAGTTATTTTACATTTGATTACTTTATTCAACTTATACCTTTATGCAGGCCATAGGTCTGTACATTATTATTTAATGTACGCATGAGTGAGGTCAAGTTAAACATTTTAGTTAGAATTTTATTTTATACTGTGCGTTGTTGTAATGTGTTAAATAAATATTTGCATAATTTGTAATTGATTCCTTATTTGAAACTTTAATATTAATGTATGCAATTGCCTTGGTTTTAGTGTCATAGCCATAAATGCAATGGTACTAATAATTGGCATAATTTATTTCAGTGTTTCGGTTTTCGGCCTTGGTTTCCTCTTTTTCGGTTTTCGGCCAAGAATTTTGATTTCGGTGCATCCCTATTCGGAAGCAGTGTTGGGTAAGTTACTTTTAAAAAGTAATTAATTACTAGTTACTAATTACATCTCCAATAGTGTAAATAGATTACTGTACAAATTACTCTCTCCAAAAAGTATTTTAATTACTTTCTAAATCCTATATCAACTTCGAGTTAAGCAATTCAAGGTTAGACATGAAAGTGCTATTTTAATTCATTCAAATACATAATATAAAACTACATAAATTAGTCTTATTAACTGACCAAAGTATTAAAAATGTGAGAAGGATACATAAAAACATGTATTTTAAAGTTAGACTTTAAATGTTGATGTTAATTCCACTATTGGATTATGTATTATTATATTTAGTATTTAGTTTAATTACATCAGAAGTAACTGTAATTAAATTACAGAAAAAATAAGAGTAATCCCTAACTTTACTTTTTCATGGGAAAAGTAATTAAATTACAGTAACTTATTACTTAGTAACTAATTACACCCATCACTGGTCAGAAGTAACCAAAAAGAAGGCGTGAAAACGCATAAGCCAGCTGCAAGACATTTTCTCTCTCTCTCTCTCTCTGTGTGTGCCTGTGTTTGCATAGATGATTTCTGTGGAATTTAATGTATGTGCATCATTATTATATTGCACTGAAAGCCATCTTAAACAAAAATGACATGTTGGGTTTTTATTCAACTGGGCATGGGTATGCTGTGATCAGTACTGTATTTTTGTAACTGACAGATTCTGGCCCAAAAAAACACAACATGGGAACGGGAGTCATTCTTCTGGGATTGGGAGGGCACGGGAATTCCCCCCCCGTTTTTCTGTGGGATTGGGATGGGACTGGATTTTTGTTGTTGTTGTGGGAATGAGATGGGAGAGGTTTGAAAATCCACTCCTGTGTCACCCTTTAGTCTGCGGCTATGCAGCCCTATACGCAACAAACCATGAAGCACTGTGTATTTCTGACACCTTTCTATCAGAACCAGCATTAACTGCTTGAGCAATTTGAGCTACAGTAGCTCGTCTGTTTGATCGGACCACACAGCCTTTGCATCAGTGAGCCTTGGCCATGACCCTGAGGACAAAATCCAGTCAACTGACTCTGTCAACTTCCAGGACAAAATGTTCACTTGCTGCATAATAAATCCCATCCACTAACAGGTGCTGTTATGAAGAGATAATCAGTGTTATTCACATGATATGCCTGATCAGAGTATATTGACCCAGGGGTGCGTTTCCTGTACAACAACGTAGCTCGCAGATTAACCACCATAATACGATGCATCTTTGTGAAAACGAACGACCTAGTCACGACTGTTTCCCGAAACCATGGTACCTGTGTCAGAGCCGTCGTTCTTCTTCTTCTTCGATCTAATGGCTGACTGGAGACATGAGCACATACCGCCACCTACAGTAATTTAGTTTTATTTTCTCTTTTCTTCGACTCGAATTACGCTTTTGAAATGACGTTACGTAGGAGTCTTGTAATATTAAATGATTTGTTTGTTCTGCAATACATTATACACACACAGAGTTAAAAATGTGCTCTTTTCTGATCTCAATGTCAATAATTTCACAATTTCAGATAAATACTATTTCTTATGTAATACTGATACGCTACTTAACCACAATTGAAAAAATATGGGTTTTGAAAAACTGTGATGTACAGTTGTGGATTGCTTAATTTGCTCAATCTTTCCCATTTTTGTCTTCTTGCCATTCTCACGTGTTAATGAAAATGACACGAAAACCCCAATTTTCAATGCTTAAAATTGCAGTTCTTTTCAAGAAGGTTGTGGAATATAGTAAAGTCCAGCTATTTTCAAAGCTGAAAAATAGCATTAAAAATGTTGAAAAAAATAAAATCTGGCCAGAAATCACTTAAAAAATAAACGATGCTAGCTATGGATATGAATAAAGCCCAGACAAAGTCAGGAATAAGTGGAAGGACTTTGCAAGTGTGACAAAACAGAGGGCTGTGGCACGTAAGAGGGAAGCAAACAAGACTGATATCAGATTAGTTCCTCCTGTCCCGACAGAGGTAGACACAGTTTTGGCCATCCTGGGGCCTGGTGCTATGGAAGGATCCTTGGAGATTTGGATTCATGTGCATCAACCAGGCCTATGCCTTCAAAGTCCAGGCCTCCAACATCAGGCCCTCTCCAGTCTGGCCCTTCAACATCAGGCTTCACATCTTCAGAGGGCAATAAGAAGAAACAATGCTTTAAATTCAGTTGTTAGCTACACTGCATTATTATGCTGTTGGAAATGTATGGAGGTGGTGGGTGATGGCCTAATGGGTGGGTGATAGAAGTACACATGACTCTTTAGTGTGGGCCACTTCTGCAGTTTGCAGGTTGCTGAAGAGGGTGCATGGCTTTGGTTATAGCTGGCTGCTGGAGACATGTCCTCTTCGCCCATACGTCCTGTCACCTGTGCAGCATCCAGCCACCACTGCACTTCAAAACATTTGTTTAATGTGACATAATTTCTGTTAAATATTTGGTTTCTTTGCCGATATGTATGAAATGAACACTTAAAAACATTAAAAAAAACTTTTTTAACATGCAGATATACATACACACACACACACACACACTCTCTCTCTCTCTCTCTCTCTCTCTCTCTCTCTCTCTCTCTCTCTCTCTCTCTCTCCCTATATATATATATATATATATATATATATATATATATATATATATATATATATATATATATATATATATATATATATATATATATATATGTGTGTGTATTCACACACAAACATATGTAGAGAGTATTCTATATTCTAATTCTGTAAAAAAAAAATCACTCATTTATAAAAAAAAAATGTTACTTTAGGTACATTCATTTAAAATTTAAAATTAATTTACTATTGAAATACTGTTATCTGAGTGTTAACATTTTATATAAGTGAAAACCTCTAACACACTGTTTTACCAATATTGTTATATGAGACATGTATTTTGGAAGGTTTTTAAATTAAAATTAAACAAAGATAACTCACTTGACAGACTCACCGTTTCTTTGCACAAACGAAACAATGGCTGCGTTTCTAATCGGCAAGATTAATGCTTTCAGAGGGAACTTCGAAGGGAGAATAATCGTGAAGACTTCGCTTCTATATAGTTTCAAACTGAATTTGTAATAATAATAAAAAGGCGATTTATTTGATAAACTTAAACCACAACATTAAGTCTTTTAATCCACTCAAAGTAGATGGTAAAATCTTCTAAAGGAATAGGGCACAGGGTCGATAACTCTGAATAGAACACAGCCCAGGTGCGGCGCAATCAATGACGTCGACCCAGCAAAATAACGACGAACTATGACTCTAACCACAGGTGGAGAGCTGTCGTTCCAACGACACAAATTTGCGATGCAGTTTGCGAATGTTCGTTAAAACTATGGTTTCGGGAAACACTGAATCGTTGAACTACGTTGGTAACGACGGAACTTGCGACCATAGTTGGCTAACGATGCTTTTGGGAAACACACCCCTGGTTGGGTTCTGGAATCCACTTCAAAATTCCTTTAAATAACCTAATTCATTTCATAATGAAAGCCTTAATTAATATGTTACATATTACAGTTTACATATTACCTATATTACAGTTTTTGCCGTTGCTTGAACATATTTTGCAAAACTTTGCTCGTTGTGCCAAAACGCTACACACAAGTAAACATGACACAACACTGGGAAATATACCATTCACATCTGTGTCAAATTGAAACTCTACTATCAATTCCTACTAGCATTCCTTTGTTAAAATGTAACTCTGATAACAAAATGATACACACTTGCATCATATGAACACACTTTCAGATCAGGGGGAACACACTAGTCTACTTTATATAAAAACAGTGTAGTCTTTAATTTTCACTGTTTCAGTTCATCGGTTAGCATTCTGCGAAGCAATGCACTTACAGTTTCTGTTCTTTTTTCCCAACAAAGGTTTTCCCAACAACCAAAAATGAAAGTACTGAAATGTTGCAAATGACATACTACTGTACATCATAGTACTATACTTCACACTACAGTACAATCTCAACGGTAAAGTGCTATGTGCTGTACTGTATGTTACAAAAAAATACAATTTTCTTTGTTACTAAAGGAGCACTAACAAACTTGCAATACAGTAAACTGCAACCCCCCCCCCCCCCCCCCCCTCTCTGCGCATGCGTGAGTGTGAGTGTCTGCTGTGTGAGTCAAGTGAATCTGAGAGTGGTTGTTTGAAAGTTTTGTTATCGAATGTGCCCCCGTTCATTAGTGATGAAGTGTTGCAACATGAGCTGTCTAGATATGGATATCATATATGGATATGGATATCCGCAATAAAAAAAAAATTCCGCTGGGTTATAAGTCTCCCCTGTTAAAACATGTGGTTTCTTTTCGTAGGTTTGTTTACATGATACTGAGAACGGATATTGAGGAAATAAATGTTGCTTTCAAGTTTAAAGTTGATGGCTTTGATTATGTTATCTTTGCTACGACTGAAAACATGACGTGTTTTGGATGTGGAACGGAAGGAAATTTAGTGCGTTCCTGCCCTGAAAAAGTAAATGTAGATGAAAATAGACCTCAAAATCAAAAGTTGAACCAAGTAACTGATGGGTAAGAAGATAGGGAAGCTGATGAATGTAAGCACCAGAAATGAATGTAAATGTGGAGAAAGAGGATAGTGGAAGTAAGAGGAGTAAAAAAGTGAATCTGAGAAGTGATGGATATTGGATATTGAGCTTGATGAGGTGGAGAATGAAACCCTTAATGAAGAGGAGAATATTTTTAAAGTGCCAGCAGTGAAAAGAAAGTTAAATGCTTATGAAGTAGCTGAAAAGTGTAAGAAAAAGATGCAGGATGATGAAAATATGCAACTTTCTGATATATTTGATTCAGGAAGTGAGCAAGAGGTGTCTGAAGCCTCTGTGGAAGATAATGTGGTACTAGACGGCTGTGGCTACAGTTTAGAAAGAATATAGAGTTTCTTACAAATTACAAAAGGAATGAGAAATGTAGAGGTGATAGATTTTTTTCCAGATCTCTATATGTTTATGGATTTAGCAACATTTTTAATGAAACAGAAGGGTGACGATTGTCTGTCGAATACAGAGGTGTATAGATTAAAGAAAATGGTGCAAAAAGTGCGCACCCAGACAACGCAAAATGAGTCACAAGCATAATGCAATGATATGGATTTTGTTTATGTTGCTGCTCTCTTCCCTCATAATGAGCACTTTTAAAATCGCTTCTCTGAATGTTAATGGGATGAGGGATGTTAAAAAAGGATGCAGCTGTATGAATTAATCAAAAAAAAAAAAAAATAGATTTTTACAAGAGACTCAAGTACAAAAGGAAATGAACAAAAGGAAATGAAGTGGAATGGCTGAAAGATTGGGATGGAAAGATCTGTTTCAGTCATAAGAATAATCTTAGTTCTGGTGTAGCGGTTTTGTTTTCAAAACATTTTATGCCAATGTCTTGTGATGAGCTTGAAATAATTGAAGATAGAATCCTAAAGTTAACAGCAAGGTTTGACAATGTCCCAATTGATTTGGTTAATGTCTATGCTCCTGTTAAACCCACTGAAAGAATGTTGTTTTTGGAAACACTGTATGAAAATCTTAAAAAGTGTGAAATTGAAAACTTTTTTATACTTGCTGGTGATTTTAATTGCACATGTTATGATATTGACCGAAATCACATTGAACCTCATATGGCTTCAAGGCGTAACATTTTAAGTAAGGGATAATGTACACCCAGCCGGTTATCACAGAATAAACCCCGACAGAGTGATCAGGACTTGCATCACTCTGAAGGGGTTTTATTCTGCGATAAAATCCAGCTGGGTGTACATTATCCAGGGTATTCTCACAAAAATGCGTATAAATAGTACGAGTGTGCAATGTCGTGGAATGTATACGCCAAAACTCATTTTGGTGTGTCTATGGCACGCTGTTTTTCGCGTGCATATGATACGCATTTTATGGCGTATTATACATACGAGCCCCCCACCCCACCACCCTAAACCTACCCAAGCGCATGTCATATATACGCCCCGCTACCCTAAACCTACCCAACCGCGTGTCATATATACGCCCCGCTACCCTAAACCTACCCAAGCGCGTGTCATATATACTCCATAAAGTGCGTGTCATATGCACGCGAAAAACAGCGTATCATATGCACGCCAAAATGAGTTTTGGCGTATACATTCCACGACATTGCACACTCGTACTATTTATACACATTTAGGTGTGATCGGGTTGGCATTATCTCGCTTATTGCACAGCTACTATTCTCAAATAAATAATTATTAGACACAAAATATTGTCTCGTGATTAAATATTGTATTAGCTCTTTACGCAAAGCTTCCGCGAAGGAAAACAGTTCCAACCTGATTTAAGCCTTTATCTATTGCTGAAGATTCGCCATATGCCCTTGCTAAATGTTGAAAATGAATGCTGAAAGGGTTAGTTCACCCAAAAATGAAACCAAGCCTATTATTTACTCACCCACAAGTTATCGTAGGTGTATATGACATTCTTCTTTCAGACAAATACAATCGGAGTTATATTTAAAAAGTCCAGGCTAACGTTAATCCAAGCAGTTGTTGTACACAGCAAATTACTGAGGGATAAAAACCTGGTGTTGGGCATCTAGTGATAAAATCTGGTGTTAATTTACAAATATTATATGCTTTATCACTTGTTTAGTGTTAAAGCACAGTGTTTCCTTTGGGTGATAAAGCACAGTGTTTCCTTTGGGTGTTAACAATCAACATCTGCGCATGTGCAGAGCATTTTAAATTTCCCAGCTCATCCTTCGGTCTCTCCATCTTTATGGATTTCCCTGCACACACAACGGTTACAAGGACAAGGTATAGTATAGTATTATTATCTTATCAACTTGTGATTTATTAATGAGCTTGTATAATGAGTAACGTAGCCGATGTGGATGACTTAACTCAGCGTTCTTTTTTTTTTCCTCAGTTTAAATTTAGCGCGCTTTTGATCCGCCATTCAGTTTAACATAACTGAATAACCCCCACTAACACACTAAATTCGTTAATGGAGGACGAGATTTACGTAAGTGACTTAATTTCGTTGTATTAATTTTGTAATAATGTAGCAGCATTAACATTATGTGTCATTTTTTAACTCACTCGACTTGGATAGTTATTTCTTCTCATTTGGCATAGCGTTAAGTATCTTTAGGGCTTCCAACCTTTATAAGACCGTTTATATCTTTCACACCGTAACTACGAGTTAATTCTGGTGTTTTGAAATGTCATTCAAATGAGAAAGCAGACGTTAATCGGATGAATTAATTGCTCTTAATTTTTTTTTCTTGTGACGCCGGGGCTCGATCCCTGGCCGAGCACCCACGGATAGCACGGTCCATCATTGTCGGCGCTGCGCATACTGATCGGCCTGCAACATTTTGCGAGTGAAATGCTCTGTGTGTTCTAGCAATCTTCTCGTTGTACTTTGATAACATACGCCGACCATTCTGTACAGCGCTCCAAAATGTCGAAAACATCGTAGGACACGCTTTTCTTCATGAACTGCTTCAGTCATAGCCTATAGAAACTCAAGATCGAGTACGAGTGTGCAATGTCGTGGAATGTATACGCCAAAACTCATTTTTGCGTGCATATGATACGCAATTTACGAACCCCCCACCCCACTACCCTAAACCTACCTAAGAGAGCGTGTCATATATACGCCATAAAGTGTGTATCATATGCACGCCGAAATGAGTTTTGGCGTATACATTCCACGACATTGCACACTCATACTATTTGACATTTTTCGTCTTATTTTGTATTAGTTGAGCAGACATGCATTAGTGCCCTTCCATGCGCGATTTTTTCTGTACAACTTAGTTCTAGGCTTTTCTAGTTGTTGTAAATCTGTAACAGTAGTGCTTATGTTTTGAATATAACGTTTTCTTGCTATGTGTTGGTATAAAGATAACCTGAAGTAAAACACAAAGTGACCTGATTATTTTGAGTCTTTTAGTTTGCTTTCTGCTTTGGAGGATTTTTGTTTCATGGAATATTGTTTATTATTGCAGAAGGAAACCACATAAGGCCACAATCTATGTATGCCCTTGGCATTATTACTCTACAAACCTAAACGATCCTGAAAGGAAGACAGGCTATGTAAGTATCTCTGCTTGTTGATTGAAGATGTTTGAAACTTTATATCTTAGATTTTTTTTAATGTGTTTGTTTTAACCAAATGTGTCTCTTTAACAGGAACGATACTATGTGTTTGGATCATTTTGAGGAGCGCTATCAACGCCAAGATCGTGGGATCGATGAATTGGGAAAGCAAGAACTGACAAAATGTAAAAATGCGTACATTGAATGCAATGTAAGTCGCTTTGGATAAAATCATCTGCCAAATGTAAATTTATTAATTTATAAAGGAATAGTATTTTTTATCAGAATGAATTACAAACCAGACAGTTTTTTAACATTAAGGTTGATTTAAGATATACAATGTTGAATTTTTGTATTTTCAATTAAAACTTACTTGAGGAATGTTTCTTTGTTTAATCTTGTTTGAAACGCAGTACAGATTTATCATGGTAAGATGTTATAGCATTGGAGTATAACAAGAAATTGTTTTATTCAATTGTATGTGTGACTACAATGGCTTTACTGTAGCGATTCCCGGCGAAAGCAAGAACTGACAAAAATGTTTTTTTTTTGTTTTATTAAAAATGGTATTGAATGCAGTGTAAGTCGCATTGGATAAAAGTGTCTGCCAAATACATAAATGTAATGGAATTTATATATTACAATTTCAATAAATATTAAAATAAATTTGTAGTCACTTGATTTTTTGGGGGGAAAAAATAAAATAATATATATAAATTGTTTTAAATTTCATTCACAGTGCCATTTTAGTATTTAAGTATTTACATTAAATAAACATTAAATACACTGGGTGTGTGAGATTAATCACCATAAAGTGTTAAATGTACACTTATGAGTAATACATTTCTCAACACCTTGAGTGACTAAAAAGAAACACTAACACAGTGTTTGTCTAACGAACACTTTCGTCAGTGTTGTTTTAACACTAGCAAAGACGGACCTGTATGTTCACCCGGAAAGTGATAATTTTAACACCCGTGGTGATAAATCTCCCAACATGTTTTTTGCTGTGTAGTTATGTTTGAAGTCCATAAAAAATGCAGCTGTCCGTCAAATAACGTGCTTCACACGACTCCGATGAGTTAATAGAGCCTTCTGATTCGTTTGTGTAAGAAAAATATCTACATTAAAAACATTATAAAGGAAACCTGCCTTGAAGTCTTCCATTGTAACCCACTGCTGTTTAAGCCACAAGATGGTGCCAGCATTAAGCATAGAAGTAGTACCGGTCAAGATAACTCGTAGTACCCGTTTGAGCAGTTGTTCTCTGGAAATAACATACCGCTGGAATGCGCGATTGACCAATCAGAATCAAGTATTTCACAGAGCCGTGTAATAAGCATCATTAAAACATATCAACTTAGTGGTGTTTGGAGGAGTCTGCATTTTAAAGATAAACAATACACTTGGGCTCATGTGAAAGATGATTGTATTTCGTTAGCACGATTGGATTATTTTTATTGTTTTAAACACCAAGTACAGTGTTTTAAGTCCACGGAGATAGCTAGAGTCTGTGCTCCAATACCAAATGTCCACATAGCCAACCATCAGCGCATCACTCACGAGCATCTGTATGACCACATCCATCGAGAGGGCATGAGACTGTTCGTGAAAATCATCAAGGAGTCAGCTCTGAGAAGCCCTCAGAGAACCCATCCTGACCTCGAGGTCAGGCAGACAGACAGCTACGCCGCTGTAGTGGCAGGACGAGGTAGCGCAGACACCAGCGACCTCACCCAGATAAAACACATGCTGAAAATCATATGTGATAACCTGTTAACTTAAGTTCTCACAGTGTGTCTGTAGACAGGCATCAGAATTACTTCAGAATTAATTTAATTTTAATTTAATTTATTTTTTCTGTTAAATTTGTAAAATTGATTCACTCCCTATATTTCTATATATCATCTATATTACCTTTTTTAATTGATTAATCTATATTTTAAAACATAATTTGGTCTTGAATTCATACATTTTTCTGGTGTAAAATATTCCTCAATGTCATCGTTTAAAATAACATGTTATAATATTCAAGGGATGTTCTCTTCAGCTTTTGGAAAGAAAATTACTAACCCTGATTTTGTGAATACTGTATATAGTTCAGATATAATTATTTTACTTGAGACATGGAGTTGTTTAGAATCCAAATCCCGCACCCCTTCAAACTACAGAGAGCTATGTGTCCCCTCAATCAAACAGCCTTATGGTAAAAACGGAAGAGACTCGGCAGGAATTATAGTTTGGCTCAAAGACCATCTGTGGCATTATATTCAGTCGGTAAAAAAAGGGAAAACGCATATTTGGCTAAAACTTCAGAAAGAGCTTTTGTGTTTAGATGAGGACCTGTACCTGTGTGCCACATACATCCCCCCATATGAGTCTCCTTATTATGATGATGCCATCTTCTCAACCCTACAGTCTGAGATCATTTACTTCCAGTCTCTCAGATCAGTTCTGTTAATGGGGGATCTGAACGCTAGAATGGCAAAGGAACTAGACTTTATCAGCTCAGATGGAGACAAATATATAAACGGTTCACAACCAACAAAAATGGTTTACTAAACCACGGCAGAATTACGACAACACATTTAACAGACATGGAAAACAGGTCCTGCAGCTCGGTCTTTATATATAGCAAACGGCAGAACAAGAAGTGATTCTCTAGATCGATTTACCTACTGCTCACATCTAGGCAGCAGCACAGTAGATTACGCCATCACAGATTTAGACCTGAATAAAATCAATTATTTCACTGTGATGCCACAGCTACCTTTATCAGACCACAGTCACACAGTCCTCAGTCTGAACAGGGCAGTGAATCTTCTGCCACCTTCAGATCAGAAGGTTAAACTGTACACCCCCCCCCCCCCCCCGCCAATATATGTTCAGCACATGATAGACTCATTTCTATTGACCAAATTTAGTGAAGATAAGAAAACCAACAAATACGAGCCACATATCAGCAAACCCTCAAAATATACAAATCACTTTTATAGTTTTTTTCAGTCGCTAACAAGGGTTTGTCCAATCAGTTGTCACATTTTTAAAACTCTAAACACAATTAGCACAGCATCAGTCTTTTGTGGCCATACTATTCACACATTTCATGTTTCATGTTTTCACACAATATGCAGTTCACGAGTTCCCACTTACATCAAATTAAATAGAGTAAAGATTATGCGTATTTGGCGTGCTGTCCAGGGGAGGGCTCCGGGCTCGGATTTTTACCCGAACCCAGAGTACCCCCACCCCCCACCCCCCCACCCCCGTGATAAAGATACTCTATAACTAGACTGTAATGTTTTATGGATTGTGTTGGCATCTGATGAGAGTTTATTAAATTGAAGTGAGGAGATGGGGTGGTGGAGGGATGCTAAAATAAAAAAGGTCAACGAGAGGAGGTAAATCTGTAGTATAAGTACACCTCTTATCGTTGATTAGATTGATTAGCTTACCATGCTCCACTTGTGTTTAATTAGGTTTAATTATCTGACGTGCTCCCCTTGTTAATTAGGTTTGATTAGCTGACGGCTCCGTTGTTTAATTATCTGTATGTGCTCCTCCCGAAATTAGTTAATAAAACTTCACTTAGTGAACACATTTCCACAATGCTTACATTTTCTTAACAGACAAGCTATACCTCCCAACAAAATTATGGATTGTTTTTGTTGTATTAACAAATGCTAACACGCAACATCCCACAATAGCAAAAACAATATTCCAAACCTTAAATACAGTATAAAAACCCTGCTTCAGCAATGCTATCAGTTCAAAAATAATATCTCTCAGCTGATAATAATTATATTCTCACTTGACATGTCAATATGTCAATAAGGTCATACACTAATGCATATGTAGAATGTTTGGTCCCTCTAATACAACGTCTTCCACCCTCTGGGAGAAGAGGAAAGCTCCTCAATAAGGATCAAGAGCTTACCATTGTAGACATGGTTCTTGAAAATAATGCAATAAAACCGCAAGATATTCAAACTAGAATTCTGGAGAACCATAAGTTTTCCTAGGTGATGAATCAGCTAAAAAGAAAAATTGGGAGAATGCGTGTGAAAAGGTTGAGGCAAGATTAGAAAGGTGGAAATGGCTATTGCCTAAAATGTCTTTCAGGGGAAGGGCTCTGATTATTAACAATCTGGTAGCCTCCTCTTTATGGCAGATTATCTGTTTTAGAGCCTCCTTTACTGAAACACTAAAGAGTCAAGAATAATATTGCCTGTACTAATATCTGTACCTCTCACTGAGAGAAAGCACGTGTTATCTGTTTTGCCTCCTTAAGAGGCTGTGTAGTTTTTAATACAGTTATTTTTTGCAGTCATAAATATTTCTTTTTTTATGGTTTGTTTTGATTCTCTGTTAAGTTTCTGTTTTGCCTGCAGCGATTGTGTAAGTTTTATGAGAGGACTTTTATTATGACGTGTCTTCACGAGCAACGCACGGTGAATAGAGGGAATGCATCAACGTCACTTTCCCGCCAACACGCCCCCTCAGCCGGGGCTGAGTGGCAGAAGAGCTGCTGCTGCGTGACTGGAGTTAATGGAGGAAAACACGAGTAGAGCACACGATCCTTACAACTTACCAAAGATTCAGTAATCCATCGATAATGATATGCAGTCAGGAATCGTGTTTTCCTGACCTTTTTAGGAGCCTCATTTCGACAAGAATGTTTATAACTGCCATTCATCACATTTTTCGACTGAATCCCGCATGTATATGTGGATGGGTCCGTGTTTTGAAGCGTGTAGTGGTGGTAATATACTTTATATTTACTAAAAGCTGTCACTCATTCAATAAACGCAATCTCACAAAGTTTCGCAGTGATGTTGGTATACAATGAATCTCTTATTTTCACAATGTCTGCACTTACAGAGGATTGCTGCGCGTGTTTAACTGAACTCAGCGCCTGGACAAAAGTTCGAGCGGTGAGTGATTCCAAATTGAACACCTGTGATTGGCCAATTCTGTTGTAGAAGTCTACAAACATGTCTGTGATTGGCTAAATTACTCACTGAGGGAAAAACACGTTGGAAATGTAATCATTTGATGAGTGCAAATACAGATACACACTGGATCTTTTGCTAGCTCCTTTTCGCTGATAATATGCAATTATTACGAGTTCTTACAGAGGATTACATATCCCAGACAAGAAGTTATGTGCAGCGTTTCACTCTAAAAGCAGAAGCTGCAGCAGTTGGCAGTGGTTTGAGTGAGAAAATTACACGCTATTATCAAGTCCGTCTCAAGCTCAGAAAAGCGATGACTATGCGGTCTGTGGAAAGTCTCCCCATACCCCCCTTCTGGCGCCGGGCCTGGTTTTGTGAGTTTTCGCTGCATTCGCGCTGTAAACCAATGCTGCCTCTCAGTCTTTCTGCCACTCAGCGGGGCGTAATCACAGTCACTCCAGCTGACGATGACGTCACGTGCATTCCCTCTATAGCATGAACAAGCTTATGGCGCAGTGAACGCTCAACACGCTCAACTGCTGTATGCTTATAATGAGTCAGCGATCTTTCTACATTTCTACATTTACTTTTTATATTGTTAAGTATGATGCCATTTTGATTATTAAAAAGTTTTCTATATTTCTTTTATTTCATTCACAGTTTTACTCGGTTCAATGGCTGACGTTTCTGCCCATGTAAACTGCACTAAATGTTGAAATCATTAAAGGAGTAAGATGCTCATATCCTGGCTCTTGAACAGAGTTTGGCTTGCTGTTTATCTATGTTCACGCAAGGAAGCAAACACATAGAGAGAACAGTACATTATCAGTATGTTTTGGGGAACTTTCTGATTAAGCTCCAGTTAGAACTGGAGCTTAATCAGCTCTAACCTTGGAGAAACTGTGTATGTTTGTATGTGCACAATATTCTGTGTCACAGATCAGTGTTGAGGTGGTGTACAATAGACATCCTAAGAGATGGGTGGACCTGTTGTTCTGGGCAAGCTGGCGCTTGCTCCAGACCTGGAAGATCATTGCAGTCCTAATTCTGGGGTGAAAGCTTCAACAAGTGACACGTGTATGGAAAAATGCATCTGATTAACTGACAATATGTGGAAATTTACCATGACTGTGCATTTTCTCTGAGCCAATCAGAATCATCCACCTTGCAGTAATAACGTGGATAGACCTTAAAAATAGTATAACTGTTGGTGTTATAACTGTAGTATAATTGTATGTACGATAGATAAGACAGGTTGAGAGGAAGCGCGGCCTAACAACTCCTTTGGAGATTTGAAGCTGGCTTCTGCTGATAAAACTGCAGACTATTCTTAAGTAATTTTTTCTTCAATTAATCGCACTCCTGACTCGTGGTCTTCATTTTTCACTACTGGTCTTGGGTCATAAACTGTGTACGCCTAACATTATATATGCTCTAGACTGGGTAAACCAAGCCTGATCTGCTGGTGATTTAATTTTACCCTGCAACTCAGTCTGGAAACCTGTACATTAATTTCTACTGCTTCTGTTACACTTTTACCAATCACAGACTGGCTTATCCACCTGGCACGCTGTTGGCGGGTTTAACACGATGACAGATAGAGAAGCGATGGGTCGTTGCCTGTTGATCACACCTCTTGTGGTCTGATTGGTTGAAGGACTATCCAATTGCTTACAGAGTCAATCAAATAATGCTCGTTGATCACGCCTCTTGTGCAGTAGAAAATACAGAGCAGACTCCCCTGACCAATGTTCAATTTTAAATTGAGCTTGGTCTGGTGATAGCCAGACAATATGCTCCTTATATCTATTAATTTAATTTTAATGTATTTTTGAAAAAAATTGATAGAAAAAAAATTAATAGATAGGAAATAAAAAACGTCATTGACCCAGATATCACAGTTTTCTAGGAGGCAAAAATGGCTTAATCAAAATTGAACAGTATCCCTTCTGAACAGAGCTAGAAAAAGATCTCATAAAAAATTCTAGAGTCAACAGGCAAGATAAAGCTGATAGTGGCTTCATTCCCAGACCCTTCTCCACCAATCAGAGGGAAGATGATTGAGCCTGATTAGCCACAATCAAAGCTGGCGCTCAACCCTGACTGTCTGCTGACTTTGCAATCAATGTCTGGCTGACTCAACTGGCAAATTTGGGCCTGAACATCATTGAGATACTATCGGCCTCCTACTGCCACGAGCTCTAATCCCCCCGCAGAAGAGCACGGCATTTCCAGCCTCGCTCAGGAAGTGTAAGCATCTCCCTTGAGCTGGACGTATCCCAGCAAAGACTGCAAATGGATCTAAAGAGGAATAATTCAGAATTGGCTCCTCTCATGAGGTTTTCTTGTCAGGGCTGTAAAAGCCTGACTTTTCTTTTAATCAATGGCCTAACTGCAATGATAACAGGATTATGGGACCTGATCCAGCCAAATGTGTTCTGGAGAGGTTTTTTTGAGAGACAAAAAATGTGCCCAAATGTACAAATCACAAGGGTGAAGAAGGAGGACGAAGGAAGTGGCAAAAGCATTGGTTCATATTACTCAGCAAACTTGAAAGGACAAAGAGCAGGAAGCTGATGACTTTAAAAAGATGTATTTCCACCCATCCTGAAGCACGCATTCATGTTAATCATCATCCAATCAAAACCTTATTATTTACAGAATTAAACTGTGTTGTCCAATCATCAAGTAATTTGCAGTACTGATTATATGCAGTTATGACATACCGTATTTGTATTTTCAGTCTTTCCTGATTGATTTGTATGGAAACACTGAATCGTGAGGTGAAGAAGGTGAATTAGGTGTCTTAGTACATTTTAACAGCACGGGTTTTTAAACTGGGAGTTTGCAAGGGAGTCCCCTATAGAGAAAGGTTGAAAGAAAAACTGTAATAAGTAAAAAAAAAAATGATTTAAAAAATATTTTAAAAAATCATAAAAATGTGATTATAATGTAAAAAATAAGATGAAAATATGTTAAAATTATTACAATACATGATTTATAATTTTTCTTTTTTTAAATATAAAATATCTAACACAATTTTGGTTAAAATTAAATCAACAACAACAAAATACATTTAACAGTAGGCTACATTACTATAGTGAGTCGTTATGTAACAAAGGGTTCGTTCACCCTTTTGATCTAGCTTTTAGTTGATTGGGCTTTTTTGTTTTGAATTGTTATTCAATTGAATTTTTGCACATTGTAAATAACTTTATGATTTATCTATATATTATAGGTGCTATATAAATAAAGTTTACTTAATTACTTACTCAAAAATGAAAATTCTGTTAATGTCAAAATCTGACCTTTGTCTATCTTCAAAACTCAAATTAAGATATTTCTGATGAAATTCGAGAACTCTCTGACCCCTATAGACTGCAATTTAATGACAACTTTCAAGGCCCAGACAGTTAGAAAAGACATTGTTAAATTATGTGTAAAATCCATGTGACTTCTGTGGATCAACCAAAATAAAAGCTTTATTCAACATTTTCTTCACATTTGTGCCAGCTATGCAGCACAGAGCTCTCGGATTTCATCAAAAAATTCTTAATTTGTGCTCCAAAGATAAATAAAGGTCTTACGGGTTTGGAACGACATGCGGGTGAGTAATTAATGACAGAAGTTTAGATGATAGATGCCTTTTCAGTTTTAGGATGGGGGTCACATACGGGGGTCTGTGAAATCTAAAAGAATGAAACCCCCTCTTCATTTCCTCAACAATAAAATGGTCTGTAATGCGTCTTGATACTGAATCTAATTCATTTGGATGTTATATGTTCTCAGAACTGTTAATTGTTTGTTTATGTGCAGGTTAAAAGGAGCCGGTCACAATATCTTTCAGCTATGAGAAACGCAGAGCATCGGTCTAAGGTTAGCGGCTCTCCCGGCAAACAGCGGCCCGTCACTGGCTCAGATTCAAATGGAATTAAATTAAATAATAAAATGAATTACTGACCAGATTTTATTTCTTACAGGGAAGAACAATTACAGAAGTTCAGAATTTTACCTTTTGTGTTTGAATGACCTAAGGGTAAGTAAATGATGACAGAATTTCTGAATTCAGATGTTTGAGGAAACTCTTTTTGAGTTTTTCAGAAGATTGTAGTGGCTATAGATATTCTGGGTGGCTACATAATCAAGAGATCTTTGAATATATGGTGTAATTGAAATATTAAAGAGCAGAAATCTCAAGACTAATGAAAACGGTCGTTTCGTGTAATAAAATGTTTCGGTTCTTAGTTACATTTATTTTAAACATATTAGAAGAATGAGACAAAATGAAGCCGATGAGCCCTGAGCGCCTGCAAATGAAACCCTCCATCTCCTGTGGAACAGGAATCATAAAGATAATGGAAGTAAAAATCAACTCCTTGACTTTAATGTTTTACTCATGAGCCAGATGGAGGCACTGCGGTGGAATTATTGCCTCGCCCACTGTTGAGTCAGACAGAATGAAAGAGGGACAGAAAGGGAGAAACAAAGAGATGCCAAATACCCATAAACTCTGTCTGAGCTTGGTTCAACTCTGTCTGTCTATCCACATTTCTCTCTTTTTGTCTGTCTATTAGCTTAGCTCATGCATATTAATTAGGTGCTGTAATATTCTATCTATCGCTTGTCATTGTATTGACCAATGTTGATAGGCATACAACCTTGAAGGCTTTTTAACTATTTAAAAACCTTTCAGACAGCAGTTTGTCTTGATGAAGCTTATACATTTTTAGTCTACACTGTTTATCATCTGAAAGAAGGTACCTGAAAAATGCATTTACCTTGTCATGGATGCAACCTGTCCTCCAAAAAAATACGACTCTATAGGTCGTTTGTCAAGCACCTTATTACAACCCATATTTACGTTTTAAATCAATGCGCCCTCTAGCTGGCGTAAAAATAATGACAGTGTCCTGTTACGTCCGATGTCATGAAATGACGCATGACTGTCGTTACCAATCAAAATGCGTGTTCATTTTAATGCAATGTGTTTTTACCACCATTTGTCATATTTCCATTTAGCAAAAATATTTTGGTAACACTTCACAATAAGGGTGCACTAATATGCATTAATTCATGCTTATATAATTATGACTATTAACTAACTTATTAAGTAATATGTAATTGTGGTTATGAGTTTTGAATTAATTCTGAATTAGTTAATATTCATGTGCGCCAACAAGTAAAGTCATAACATAATGATACCTTTATAAATCATTAGCTAATGATTAATTACAGCAGACAATTGGAAGTTGAAATGCATGGCTTTGACCTGTTGTGGTAATTAACACATTAATTTACATTATAAGTTAGTATAATATGTTATTAAGGAATTAATACACTGTGACACATTTAACTTATAACTATTTAATGATTACTTAATCTATTAATCATGTTGAATGTTCATTAGTTGCTGATGCAGTTATCATTAATAAATGGGTTAGTTTACCATTAGTAATACATTAACTACATTAAATACATTATGATTATCTGTGCATGAATTAAGCATGAATTAATGCATATTAGTGCATCCTTAACGTAAAGTGTTACCAATATATATTTTTTTAAATTGACAACTAAACCCACCCCATCCCTAAACAGTGATTTAAAGTGCATACACACTTTATGAGCACGTGTTCCCTTGGATCGAACTTACAATCATATGATCACATGTTATTGTTGTATAGTGCAATGCTTTACCAATTGAACTATGCAAAACCATTGCTATTAGTGTTAAAGGGTTAGTTCACCCAGACATGAAAATTAGATGACCCCAGTCCATCCAACATGTAGGTGTGTCTGTTTCTTCAGTAGAACACAAATGAAGATTTTTAAACTCCAACCGTTGCTGTGTGCCAATCATATAATGGGGTGAAGTCTATGAGAGCAAAAAGCCCCCAAAAAACAAAAACCCTGCTGCTCCTGATGACACGTTGATTTGTTAAGACACGAACCGATTGGTTTCTGTGAGAATCCGAACAGTATTTTTTTTTTTTTACCTCATATCCCGAGGTATTGAGTCTTGAATATTATATATTGACTATTATAATATATATATTATATTATATCTATGATCGCACCAGCTTGACCTTCTTGTCCAAAACGTCTTGGTATGCTGAAGCATCAAGTAAGTTATTATTTACTTAAACTAAGGGGCCAAGACCAACCCCTAAAAAACAAACCCACACCTTATGGTGTGTCCTTATGGTGTGATAATATGTCTATCCCCCCTCCACCAAACTTTACTTCTGAGAGCAACCCATTCCACAAATATTTGTAGAAGCGTCTGCATGCTTAGGTGCTTGATTTTATAGACCTTTGGTCATGGAAGTGAATGGAACACCTGAATTAATTTATTTGGTGGAGTGTCCCAAATACTTTTGGCAATAAACTATACTATATATAAACTATGTAGCTTTTAATCTCTTTCTGCAATAAGGTTTTAGATTTGAAACAAATGTTGAGAACACTTCTTAGAAAACTTATACTGTTTCAGTTGCGTTTTACTCACTGAAAATGACTCTTGTGCTGTAATAAAGGCAACTACAATTGACTTTAATGACATTTTGACACTGACTGCCCAGCATGGCCCTGCATTGAGCTGACACTCAATGACACTCTTCTATTTGCTGGAGAAACATTTACACTTGACAAAAGTCTTTCCTGACCGGGCAACCTCTGGGACAACAAATAATAATTTTGAACAAAACACAAAAACAGCTGTACTGGACATGGACCAGTATTTCAAAGCTGTCCATTGAAACGTGAAAAAATGCTATGATTTTGAAAAGCTCTTAACCAAGCTTGCCGTTATAAACCGTGACTCATGTGATGTTGTTTGTGTCCATTACTGTTTAAAGTAAGATTACTTTTATTTTTTCAAACGAGAATATCTATAGGCAAGTTTTTTATTTTGTTTTGTAGACATACAAAAAAAAAAGAACAAAGATTTCTCATAACAACAATATAATATTTTTTACATTATTTTATATGTAATCTTTTCTCAAATCTGACTTTTTTTAATCAAAAATCTGAGATTTTTTTTTTTTTTTAAAAACAACAACAAACTAAAACTGTTTTCGTACGTTTGCAGTCGTTTCAAGGTAAAATTTAAGTTCTAAAAAAAAATCACCGGTGTTAAAACAATCCTCAGTGAAGTATTTTATTTTTTGAAGGCTTCCACTCACTATTCGCTTCACCTAACTTGGAGAGCTCAGACTCTGGCAATAACAAACTGTCACCTGTCCTATCAAGATCTTCCGTGGACTTCTTCAGCAAATGAAAATGTAACTCAACAGGCAGCTCAATTTCGTTCCCAGTCTCCTGTGGATGGCATGCACTCCAGTGCTTTTCACAGTTCACTGAATGGAGAGCAGAAGTGGCAGTCACCGGAGATCCAGCACGGGTATCGTATTGTCAGAGATGCCTGCTTTCACCTTCTAATGGCCCCTTGGATAGTTAAGGTACTGTGAGAGAAGACCTTCCATTCAATTTCACCTTGAAAAGTGGTTGTGAGTGCTCTTAAATTCATAGCAATCCTAGCTGAATGGAAAATTGCCACATTTATTTCATACAGTAATGTTTTTAACAATCAAATCTTTAACAAAGACCCTCAGGACTGTTCAGTGTAACAAATAATAAATCCAGGTCTATATTTTGTTTAATATCAACATGTCCTAAAACAAAGTATTTAACTCATATTTCAGTCGAAGGAAGAAATAGCATGCTATTATAATGTTAGCATGTTAGCCATCTAATGGATTCAGTGATTACAAGAGTTTAAAAGAGTCATTTGTTTGTAAAATAGTCAAACCATGAGGGTTAGTTAGTCCAGACCATGAATAAATTACTTTAATAACCTGGATCTTTTTATTGAATCAAAAACATTCAGCGCAACCAGTTGCCATGTTCTTGGCCCTGTTTACACCTATTAAGATGCACTTTGGTCTATCGGATCACAAGTAGATGAGGGAGATACATTCCTGTTTACACCTAGGCCCGTTCTTACAGCTTCTAAGAATGCTCTCAGAAAGCTCCTAATTTAGCTTAAAAACGTATATGTAGGAGTCTTAAGAGCGATTCGGGACTGATCCTGAGACTCTGAGCAAAGAAAATTCAAAAACTTTAAACACAATATGGTTCTGAAATTGCTGTAATTGTGTGATCACTTTGCTTATTGTGAAAGACTCAAATCCTCATTGCATCTATAGATGCATTTTTCCAGTTGCCAAACTTCTCAATGTAGTGATTACTTCCATTTCTGCCACTATGACAGTTCTGCGCTGTGATGGAGAGGTCAGCGTGTCTATAATAAGATCGATCACAAACATGATCCCTGCAGATCTAATGTGTCGTGTCTTTAACGCACTCACATGTGTGCAACACATTTCTTCTGCCTCTTCACATTTCGTCCATTTTCTACACTGCAAAAGATACTCTTAAGCCTCTTAAAAGCCCCCATCCATACTCCTAACACTTTTGGACCCTAAGACCTCTTTTGAGGGTTACGATGCTTTTGGAATTACTTTCTTCTTTTACTGTATAGTTAGTATAATGTTGAAAGTGGATGGAAAGTGGAAATAAAGTGTAACCAGTATCACATACATTAATGGTGTTCCATTTAAATGGGTTGGGTTTGAAAGTCCTTTCTTGGTGGATTTTCTTCTGAAATATGCAGAAGTCAGACCAAGAGAAGTGAAAAAGTTTGTGTTAAAGTGATAGAAATGAAGAGGGTTATAGATGATTCATAGGTCAAATACTTAAAACATCAGCAGTGACTATTAGAAAACATGTTCTGGCTTGTAGCCCCATGGTGCCGTGGCATCTCTTCTGTGGGATCAAACAAACAATTCCTGACAAAATCAATTCGTTTTAGGCATTTGTGTAAGGCATGATCAATAGACTTTTTTTTTCTTCTTCTCGGCAATGACGCGTTGAGCATCCAGTCTCGTATAATCCCTATCTAACTGCTCTAATAAGCCTCAGCTCCATTCCACACATGTACGCCTTGCTATTGATTTTTCTTACCTTGTACTGGTCCTGCCCACCCAGACTGCATCTCTGAGTGTTTTTCTTCCTGACTGGCTGCCCACCTGTCTGCTTACGCCATGAAAAGATTTTCCTATCCTTATGTCCTCTATGACGCTGGCAAATTCCCAATAGTTGTACTACTTCACTGGTCTCACCTAAACAGGTTTAAACCAACTTTATAAAAATAATGCATTAAGCTAAAATAAAAGTTTAGTTATTTGTTTGTTTTTATACATTTGTTGTCTGGGGTCAAGAACGGAAAATTATCAATAATGCTGGCTGGCAACTTTTTTTTAAAATCACTGACAGGGAAAGAGTTAAAAATGTATATGAGCTTGTTCAAAAGTAGATTGGGATTTCTTCTCTTTTTACACTAGAGCTATTCTGCAACTACATGTCTTCTAATACTCTAATGAGAGTTAGCTGAAACGAAGTTGCAAAGCTACTAACTGTATAGTTAGTATAATGTTGAAAGTGGACTATCAAAATTAAAAATTCATCATGGTGTTCAATTCAGTGGCTTGGGTTTGAAAGTCCTTATGTGGTGGGTTTGCTTCTGAAATATGCAGAAGTCAGACCAGGAGAAGTGTGAAGAAGGTTGTGTAAAAGTGATAGTGATAGAGGGTTATGGATGATTCATAGGGCAAAAAGGGCCCATCTGTCTGCTTACGGAATGAAAAGACTTTCCTATCCTTATGTCCTCTGCGACCTTATGTCTTCTCGATAGTTGTACTATTTACTGGGTCTTAATTATTATTATTACACGGCTCTGTGAAATACTTGATTCTGATTGGTCAATCGCGCATTCCAGCGGTACGTTATTTCCAGAGAACAACTGCTCATACGGGTACTACGAGTTACTTGACCGGTACTACTTCTGTGCTTAACGCTGGCGCCATCTTGTGGCTTAAACAGCCGTGGGTTACAATGGAAGACTTCAAGGCAGATTTCCTTTATAATGTTTTTAATATAGATATTTTTCTTACACAAACGCATCGATTCAAATCAGAAGGCTCTATTAACCCATCGGAGCTGTGTGGAGCACGTTATTTGACGGACAGCTGCATTTTTATGGACTTCAAACATAACTACAACTAGGCTACTGCTTGGATTAACGTTAGCCTGGACTTTTTAAATATAACTCCGATTGTATTTGTCTGAAAGAAGAATGTCATATACACCTATAATGACTTGAGGGTGAGTAAATCATTGGCTTGGTTTCATTTTTGGGTGAACTAACCCTTTCAGCATTCATTTTCAACATTTAGCAGCAATAGATAAAGGCTTAAAGCAGGTTGGAACTGTTTTTCTTCGCGGAAGCTTTGCGTAAGAACTAATAAAATATTTAATCTCAAGACAATATTTTGTGTCTAATAAATATTTATTTGAGAATAGTAGCCGTGTAATAAGCGGGATAATGTACACCCAGCCGGTTGTTATAGCAGAATAAAACCCTTCAGAGTGATGCAAGACCTGATCACTCTGTCGGGGTTTATTAACAACCGGCTGGGTGTACATTATCCCTTACTTATTTTTTTACATATAGCAACTTTCCCCCCAAAATATTACATCATCATACTTTTTTTTATACTACATCATTATACGTTTTTGTTAGAACATGATGACTTTTCTCATCACAGTAGATTAATTTTATTTTGGTATATGTATATATATTGGTAAAACTTAGTTCTTAAAACCTTAGATTTTGTTTTTTACTTTAGATTTCACGCAACATTGAGGGCCCTATTTTAACGCATGATCTGAAGCTCACAACCTAGGTGCACTTAGGGTGTGTCCGAATTCATTTTTGCTAATTTAACGACGTAAAAAATCCAAAAGGGTTGAACCTCATCTCTTAGTGAGTCATGGGTGTGTTTTGGGCATTAGGGATGCACCGAATATTCGGCAACCGAAATTATTCGGCCGAAAATAGCCAAAAAAAGCACTTTCGGCATTCGGCCGAATAAGTAAAAAGGCAGAATAATTTTGGCCGAACAATGACGTTTTTAATGACGCGATCAAAAAGTAACCCACGTAGAGTAAGAGATGCGTGCTTTATGCAGCAAACATGTCAGCAGTGTGGAAGCACTGTTTAGTGCTGAAATTTAGTGCTCATGTCATCGATGAGAAGAGGAACCGACTTTCATGTGAGAAAGCAGAGAAGCTACTTTTCATAAAGAAGAACCTGCCACTTTTCCTGAAGAAGTAGGCTAAGTAGGCTTATGTCTAAGACAGTTATTTATTTGTTGTGGGTTCATCCACATTTTTTGCACTATTCAATGCACATTAGTTGTTGTAGACATACAGAGTTACATTCTTTCAGCAGTCAGTTATAGGCCTAACATAGGCTATTCAAGAAGGGGGGCTTCTAAGATGGCCAAATAAAAATATATTTTTTATTTTACTAATTATTTATTTTAAGTAATGTTGTGCTTAGTTTGTATAATATCTGCTGGAATGTTAAAAAAATTCAGTGTTAAATAAATATTTTGAAATTGTATTTTTGTTATTTGATTTATTTCTCTGAAAAGCCACACAAAATAGTAAAAAGCAAATTTTTACTATTTAATTATTGTAATGGTAAAAAAAAATTGCCAAATAAATGGAAAAAATGCGAAACACCGCGTTCGGTATTCGGCCTTCGGTCTTCGGCCAAGCATTTCATTATTATTCGGTTTCGGCTTCGGCCAAGAATTTCATTTCGGTGCATCCCTATTGGGCATGATGTGTAATAAACCAATCAGAGTCTCATCTCCCATTCCCTTTAAAAGCCAGTTGTGCTCGCACCATACCATATTGGCTGTTTACATGTCGAAAGCCGAAAGACTGAACGCTACTCTAGAGAGGAACGCTACTCCTTTTATTTTTATTATTTAGCATGTTTTTGTGCTGCAAGTTTTTACCATGTTTTGTGCTGTCTCTGTGTGTGTAATAAGCAGGGTGTATTTGCGCTGTGCACTGACTATAGGCATATATTACTAACACACACTTTAATTAACACAAAAAATACTGCGCTATTGACTTCAGGCCAGTTTTTTGTTTGTCAATGATGCAGTCAATTTCAGTTCCTGAAAATAGTAACGTGCCAACAATACACCTGAACAAACCTCGTTTTCAGACCATGGGTGGACAGATGGGCACGGGCATTTACTATTTAACAATGTGGTGCTGAACATGAAAAAAGTGATATCTGCGTTGGGCTGAAACTAGAGAAAAACAATTGCGTCGTGTCTGGCATCGCATTGTGTGTATGATATGGCCCTTTAAGTGCTGTTCATATGTTATAGATTGTGCTTTATTCCCAAAAATCTCTTTTTACTTTTGACAATCTCTTTATACTTTTTACATTTTTTAAATCATCATAGCAGCATCAGTTTGTCAAATGCTGATCAAATGATAGAAAAGACGGGATGTGCAGGATTTAAAAAATCCATGTTCAGGAGATGCTCCATGAACTAGCACTCCGAACTGTTTAGTAAGATGTGGTATTGCGCCATGCAAATTGCATTAAGTATAAATTTTGTATAGAAGCATTTGTGCAGATACCTGATTTGCATAACACTTGTAGTGAATCAGGTTCTAAAGCAAAGCAGACAGCACAAAATGACATTATCAGTGAGCACAATTCATTTTTAGTGAATTCCCCCTCTCGGTTTCTTATTCCACTGCACGGGTCTCCTTCATCTCTGCTTGCCGTCCTTCCGAATCCACACACAAATGAAGCGAAACCTTTCAGTGCACTTAGAGCTGTTTTTAGAGCTTTCTCACTCACCCAGCTACCTCAGGCTTCTGATTTCATCTTCAGCTGGGCCCTTTTCAGATAAGAGGATGACATCGAACTGCCTGTACATTATATGCTATATTGAGCACTAGCTGCCTTTGGGAGGAACAAGAAAGTGAGAAACAGAAAAGAAAAAATGGGTTTCTGACCATAAAATAGAAAACACACAATATTATCTCCTAGAGGACAAAGGATTCTCTGTGTACTTTTCAAGGCCAAATAGTGATAATCCTTACCTTAAAGAGCAGTCCACTCTAGAGGTTTGGACAGGGTTGACATCCATCAACAGATGGCTCTTTTCATGAAAAGGTCACAAATTAGGTCAGTGAATGGCATGTGCTTAATCTTGTTCTTCTACATATGGTCAAACTGCATGTTTTATGATCTGTATCTCAACCGTTAGTACATTAGGATATGGCTGAATACAGTCTAAAATCCTTTAAATTATATATCACTTCAGCAGACAGTATCAAAATCACAACATTGTTGTATGGTTTACATTTTTGGAGACAGTGTTGTAAAACTAGAGATCTGGGCCCGGTTCCCCAAAACGTTCTTATCACTAAGTAGTTCTTAACATATTCCTCTCTCTTAACCCTATGGCACGATTCCCGAAATGTTAGTACACTAAGTATATCTTATGTAAGTCACACTTTCGTAAGGTTGGTCTGGACCATTCATAGTGCTCTCTTAGCGTTGTTTAAGCTCAAGACGCTAGTCGCTGCCGTCTTTAGAAAGCAGCGCAGTACAGTACAAAATAAAAACAATGATTTTATGTTATGGACATTTTAAGACTATAATAATAAAACATGTTTGCAATGGATACAGGCCTATTTATGAAGTTGACTTTATTTGGTATCCAAACTAATATGGTGGTAATTAGGCTATTTTGTAATGTCATTAAAGCATTTAAATTGGCAATCACTTTAGATAATTAACATCTGGCAAACAATGTGGCTCTAAATGGCTAAGAGCTATAAATGGGTAAACATGGTGGTGTCCAGTAAGCAACCAACTATGGCAGTGATACAACGTATCCTTCTATTAAATCAAAGACGACGCCAGCCACAGAGACATTTAGTCCATGTCAATGTCTTTATTCTACAAAACTTAAGCCCTTTTGACATTTTGCCTGACATGGCTATATTATTATTTTTTTGCCTCCCAAGTGTGTTGTCCATTTCATTTATTTGAATTCAAAATCAACGCAAAATAACACACGATGTGTTAAAATGACACATGATGTGTTAAGTAGTTTAACACAATACATTGTGTTAAAATTAACTCATATTTTTTTAGTGTACCATTAATATAAAAGTGTATTACATTTTTTTAGAAGTCTTTAAACCCTTGTCAAGAACAATGGGATAAGGAGGGTGGATGATTAGCAAGTGATACCCATCTACCCTTCACATTATATCGTGTGAACATATTACTGACAATTTTATAGCTTTAATATTCTATATTTTACGGATAACTTAAACTATGTAGAAATAAATGTTACTGTAATAATTTTAGGAATGTTTCATTTGCATAGAACGTGTAGTCTTTCTTAAAGCCGTAATGCACCTTCACGTGAAGTGGAAAATCGATCACTGAGCAATAGATTCAGCACCTTCACTTGGGACGGCGCCTTTGTTAAGTCATTCTTAGAGGCAGCGTGTTAAAAAGCTTCCTAAGAGACACTTCGGGGAACATACTTAGGAACATAAACAGCTTTGGTAAGATATATCTTTTCGAGTCTTCTTAGTGGGCTAAGAGTGAGCGTTATCGGGAAACCGGGCCCTGATCATCTTGTCATGGACTCTACCTTGAGACAGAGTTTGATCTCATGCACTACAACACTGCAGATACGTTTTGTGGTCTGTGCCAACTTGTGCATATAATCTTCTCTGTGCTTCATTCACCTCCGGAAAGTTTATTTACACATCTGAATCATCCAGACCCTCTTCTAGTCTCCATCTTGAGTTGAAATCAAACTACTCAGGTATTGACCTGGAATGAGCTGGTTTCAAATACAAAAATTGAATACTGTTGAGTTTCTAATTTGTACCCTGTTTGTGGAATATACCAGATACTCTCTAGACCCCTTCAGTAAAGCTGCCTTAAGAAGTGAGAAGCACTAAGAAGTGTGTCCCTAAACGGTTGCCATAAAAATAAATACTGCCCCTCATTGCCTTTAATATCACATCCTGTGGGGACGTAAAGTTGTCGCTCCCACACACTCATACTCTCTCCCTATATTTAGCACTTACAAACTAGATTAGTGTCCCAAGTGACAAAATTACAGAAACCATACGCTCCCTGTTTCTTTGCAGAGGCTTATTTGGGTGCTAATGCTGTTGATTTGTTATGAACCTGATTTGGTTTAATTGGGCAATTAGCCGGGATTGTACAGGGGAAACAAGAGGGCTTTGCCTCACCAGATTAGAGGTTATTACCATCAGGCAGTTTAGGGACAGCTTGTAGTCCTGCGAGGCCCCATCCCCCGACTTTGGCTTAATACCTTATTGTCACAGGCAATTGATAGCTTCTCTCATTCACCCGGTAATTGTTCAGAAGCCAGAGGAGAGATAAGTCTGGAAATGTAATTAAACATGACCTTTTTCCAATGCAGACTCCCAAGACTTGAATACCATATTGTTTGAAAATGTAAATAATGAAAAAGATAATGAGACTTAAATGGACTGATAATCACCATTTGGGGCAGATTTGTTCGTCACGGTTTGGCCTCTACCCAGTTCTGGGACTTTTTTTCGGGGGGTTAATGTAATCCCAACCCAGTTTTGGCATCCTAAACTAAAATTTATGTGCACATTGTGCTTTTTGCTATTGGTAATATTTGTAAATGAGAGTCATTTAAATGGATTAGCTTCAGAACTAACAACAAATTGCATCCTAAAAAGTAATACCAATCCTGAAACCAATATCCAATGTAGGGGCTGTTTACAAAACACAATTTTTAAATAAACCTGTAAACGTTTCTAGGCATTTACACAGCAAAAGTGTTTTGGGGTTATAAAATGCAAACTTAAATTGCTTTCAAAGTGTAAACAGCTGAAACACAAATCTGTGAAAAAGATAATGTTGTGGAAATGTGTATTACATATTCAGTCTATAGTGTTTCATCACCATTTAACGGCCTAGCAGAAGAATCCAGTGTGAATGGGGATGTATGTGGAAAAATCTAAGTAAAAACTTCTATTTTAAGCATATCGTTGTCATGTAAATGTACCCATAGTCTGTATATTTTTTTCTTTCTCCAGGGTTGATAGTAATAGTGACAGAATTTGCACCAAAATTCTGATGAGATGCACAACATTTGATGTTAAGAAAGGACCTTTTGGATCATGATCCACTAGATAGAACCACTGGAGTAAATGAATCCAAATTACAACACTTCAGTTGTTCTGGCAGGATGGAAAACCATAGAAATTGCATAATCATCTGCTTTCCTCAATGTATACTAGAGATGACAGGCCGAGGAATAATGTGGCATCTCCAAAAGGATGAAATAAATCAACTGTGCATCACTGTCAGTGAGTTTTGGCTGTGAAGCATTTGTTCTGACTCAGGTGTTTAGTGAATTTGCTCAGAGGGACAAAGAGTCAGAGACAGAGAGAGAAAAATAAAGGATGAAAGTTCCCAAAACGTGATAGCCTAGCTGGCCCCAGGTGCACCACTGTTTCATTCTCCAGCAGAGAGCAGCAAGCAGGAGACAGTACAATGATTGCGGCCTGCAGACGGGTAATATTATGGCCGTCGAAAAAAAAAAAAACGACGTGTGTGTGGAGGGGAGGAATTACATGATCAGGATTTCAATGAAAGAGGAGCCAGTGATTTGCACAGGCGGGTGAAAGGACGAGGGAGAGAAAGGGAAGAAAGAGAGAATGTAAGTTGGAATATACTGCCAAAATGGGCAGCAATGACAATCTGTAAACATTTCCATTATTGCCCAAATCCCCAAGCAAATCATAAAGCCCCTGGCTGGCGATTGGAGTGATGGCTTCGCCCGTCAATTTGGTGCAAGAGGTCGGCTACTTTAATTGCAACCGGCTCTGTTGCTTTGAGTTATTACTCAATTACTAGCTGAGGGTGTTGACTGTTGGCCTCCGTCAAGGCTGCTCAGGGAGTTCGTAGTTCCCACATAACCATAACATCCAAATGTTGGTTATTATGTCAGACTGAAATAGGATCTATTTCAAGATAGAGGTGAGGAAATCACTGCTTGGCAAGATGAAATCGTATTCTTTAAATTTGCAACTTGTGTAAACATGACTTTCCACCTCTACGCTTCTCAAAGCCCGAGGCTAGAGACTATCAACATTTACATAACAGTAGATGTAACTAAGATGCAAGATTCTGCACAACAATCCCAGAAAATACAGATATGCACTATACATTTCCTTTTGTGTTGGGTTGAGAACCTTTTGGTGTTCTGTCATGAGGAATTTATTTTCTAGCCCCTGAAAGAGACATAGTTCCTTAGCAGCTCCGCTCAGAGAAATGTTTGACATTTAACTTGTATATTTGTTTGGATCTTCTATATCTACGTGTTTAAGAAAGGCCAGACACCCGCTGAGAACCTTTGGCTTTCAAAAAGGGCGAGAGTTCTGAGACCAAATTGAACTGAACTGATTCTTTTCCCACGCTTTTTTATGTCTCCTGCTTACAGGAGAACAAATGTGGAGGAGAAGTGTAGTAGTGTGGTCTGAAGCCAAAGAGGTCAAGTCAGTCAGACATTATTTTCTCCGTCTTCTAGTGCCTACCGCCAAGCCGCCCACTGGATGATTCACCCCACAGGGGACCGACTTTACAGGAGCCAATCAATAGTGTCACTTTTAAGTTGGATGAATCTTTGGATGCTTTGGATGGATAAATCTAAAACGTCTTCAACTTAAGGGCTGTGGGTTTATCTTGCAACACTAAAGAATTAGATAACCATTGGGCGGTTATCCCGTAGAAGCGGGAGTGATGGAAGCGGGACAGAAGAAAATATCCCAGGGTACCTGTGAAAAAAAGCCATCTTTCAGATACAGTATTTGGGTCAAGATCGGCAGACAATAAATAATTTGATGTGGCTTTGAAACAAAGTCTTTCAGAATTTACTGTCTGCTGAATTATAGACTTTCCTCATCAAAGACCCACTCACTTTTTAGGCAGTTCAAAGCAGAGTCTGAGTCATATAAGTCTGTAAATACAAGTATGCACTTCAAGCCAAGTTGAGGAAAAAACCGAAACAAGTTAGCCTAGTTTTCGTGTGTGTTCAAAGAGTAATTAGGACATTTCCTGAAAAAACACAGGGACGTATTTTGAACAGGAAACAATTACCGGTACAAATAAAAACTCTTTAAACTTTTAATTGTGGAATATGAAATGAATATGGATCTGGCTGAAATTAGATATTGTTGTTAATGAGAAAAGCTAGCCTAGGGCAGGGCTGTCCAATTCTGCTCCTGAAAGGCCACTGTACTGCAGGACTTAGCGCCAACCAATTTTTGTTTTCTTTTGTAGGATAAAATAAACATTAAAGATTCGAAAGTGCTTTAACAACAGACGGTGTGTCAGATTAATGTGGGGAAAAATAAATACTCTGAACCCTAAGTGGATTTACACAAACTGAGAAAGTCAAAAAGTGTAAGGTTGTGCCCCGCTCTCCCCTACTATTCAGATGTGCGTTACCATACAACAACGTAACTCCATAGTTAACTACTTAAATACCATAGTATGATGCATTGTTAAAGAAAAGAACTAGCTAGTCACGACTGTTACCCAAAACCGTATTTTCGCAAATCTGTCGTTCAACTACATTGATTAATGATGTCACGCAGGAGGTGGAGTAATAACTGCTTTTAATGAATAATTTTGAGATCGAATACATGCTAGATTTTTTATATAAATTATGGACATGGCACCTGAGGACTCTAATTTAGCTTTATTTCCAGATTCAATCATAAGCTCGTTCTTATGTATTAGAGCATGTCCGCACATGCGCACTCTTCAAAAAAAGATGCTTTAAATCTCTTGACAAGCTAAAAGACATAAATGACATGTATGTACTCAAAATAAAAGATGATCATACTGAATGGCAGCTTGCTTATTTTGACCAAGATAAGGATTTATTAAGTCCACTTGTTATGCAAACGAAACTATGCTTCTAACCACAGGTCGAGATCTGTTGTTGCAACCACACATGTTTGCAATGCTGTTTGTGAATGTTCGTTGGAATGATGGATTCGGGAAACACTGACTTGTTGAACTATGGTGATAAAGACAGAACTTGCGACCACAGTTTGATAACAATGCTTTCAGGAAACACACCTTAGATTGTGGCATGAAAGGCTGCAGTGATGAGCATTGTAGCTGATCACAGACAAGTTGAGCGCATACTTGTGGTCTCATTACTTTAACAGTGCAAACATGATGAGATTTTTTGATTATAACGGGAGTTTTGGCACAGTTAAACTCTTGCAGTTTGATTGACAGCTCCAATGACTGCAAATGGAGCATTCTTTGATAGCTTTCTATATATAATTTAAACTGTTTAAATATCATATTATTTTCATTTTACTAATAGAAACAATGTGAAGTTGGTCGTTTAGTCACTGGTTTGATTTATTGACACATAAACAATTTTGAAACAAAGAACGTCAAAGAACATGAACATGCGATTTCTAACATCAAAGAACGTCAAAAACATGTCTAAAGAACATGTCTAACATGTAACATGTCTAAAGAACGTCAAAAAACAAAGAAGTCATTTTCTTTGTCATTGCATGTTAGAAATCACATGTCAATGGTGATTTTGTTTAGACATGTACACATATAAAAGTACAATTCAAACAATCTGTAACAGCACAACAGTGACACAGTAAAATGTTTTTACTCACATAAGTATGTTGCACCATTCCTGTAAGATCCAATATAGAAGGCACAGCTATTTTTAATCTCAGTCTCTGGAAATCCAGTGTCAGATTTGAAGGTTATGCAGTGACTGTGTTTTCCCAAACATGTTGCACTCCTCAAAGGCATGTTTATCGCTTAGTTGCTCAATCCAGTGTTAGTGCCACATATGTTCTACTACATGTCATGCGCAAATCAGTGGGCATTGCTACAGTTGCAACAAATTAGAAGTAGGTTATCTTCTTCTGCAGAGGCGGTCTTTCGCCAAGATAGGTACATTCCACAACGAGTCGTTCTCTTGGCTTGGTTTCAATAAAAGCTGTTTTCAGTTCTGAAACTTAAGGTGATGCTACATGGGACAACTTTTTGAGCATTGTTACTGAGCAATGTTGCTTGGGCACTTTCCCACTGAGAATGGGCAACACATTTCTATCTGGATACTTTAGATTAGTCATGGGCCCTGTGTCTCACCTGGTTGCCCGTTGATGGCAACATTGCTCAAAAAGTTGCCCCATGTATGGTGCAATAACCAGGTTATTGCCTGGTTATTGCACCAGGCAATAAACTTTACAGGATACTCTTGATGACCTCTTAAATGTGTAAAGCTCAAGGATTCTCAATTCATGAGCCCTTTAAGCTTAATTTTCGGACTAACTGACACTCTTATCTCTTTTCCCAAGAAACTTTGCGTTGCTAGGAACACAAAAAAACATTGAAATATAATTTTTTTTCACCATCAGGGGTTGAATCTTCTTCTTCTTCTTCTTCTTCTTCTTCTTCTTCTTCTTCTTCTTCTTCTTCTTCTTCTTCTTCTTCTTCTTCTTCTTCTTCTTCTTCTTCTTCTTTCGGCTATTCCCTTCAGGGGTCGCCACAGCGAATCATCTGCCTCCATCTATTTCTATCCTCTGTATCCTCTTCTCTCAGACTGACTACCTTCATGAATAATTGATGGGCCATTTACATGACAGTTTTCATCTTAAAATGGAAACTTTTTTATGCACTTTGGCCATTAATTTACATGAAAATGGCATTACGCGACAAACACAGTTTTTAAAACGGGATTCAAAGTGCAAGGTTTTGAAAAAAAAAAAATACATTTTTTTGCTAGTTTCAGCCCGATGCAAGTATCATTTTTAAATAGCAAATGCACTCACACTGTTTGCCCATGCACATGCTGGTCTGAAAACCAGGTGTGTTCAGGTGCATTTAGGTGCATTGTTGGCGTGATGCTATTTTGAGGAACTTAAAACGACTGCTCCAGTGACCAACAAACACCTGGTCTAAAGTCAATAGTGCAGTATTTTTTGTGTTATTTAAAGAGAGCATTAGTAATTTGCACCAATAATTGGTCCACATTGTGCTTTTACTCTGCGTATTACACACTAGTGTTCATTTTGTCACCTATTTTTAATTTAGTCTTAGTTTTAGTCTTGAGCTAAATGTCCTTGTTAGTTTTAGTCATATTTAGTCATTCACATATCTTTTTTATTTAGTCAAGTTTTAGTTGACTAAAAGTCTTGTCATTTTAGTCTAGTTTTAGTCAAAAGACAACTCAATGTATCTTAGTCAAGTTTTAATTGACTAAAAGTCTCGTCATTTTAGTCTAGTTTTAGTCAAAAGAAAACCTACTGTATATATAAGGGAAAATAAGTTTTCCTTTTTAAGAACTATTTTAAACTTTTCTTGTGTTAAATTGTATTTGCTCACATTCATTAATATTTACTTGTGTGTGCTTATATAAGTATAATAAAATACAAATTTTAGGATGCAAGGTAATAATGTTTTAAATTTTCACATTTAAGGAAATCTAGTCTAGATACATGTATATTTATTTAAGATCCATACAGGCACCAAGTGGGTAAACCATGGAATTACAAATGAAAGTTATTATATTTCCATCCACAAAATGACTCTAAATTTGTCTCTTTGCATTGGAATTCCCTATTTTAACCTTAATCAGTACACTATAATATAAATATATTAGAAAAGAGAAATATTTTAAGTGCTCATTTATGGACCATAATTATTGCACATTTGTGCACAGTTTTTACTACCAAAATATCTCCTCAAAATGTTCATTACTGTACTGTTTACCTGTATAGTGAAGCTGTTGTCTATTCAATGTATTGACAGCAATGTTTTGTGTGGAACTATTGAGAGGTCCGCGACCGCGCGACGCAGAAAGATGAGCGCAACTGTGTTATTCAAAGGCTCTGGCTTTAACTGTTATGCCACATTAAGTGCACCAAAACGCTATATATTGTTTGAATTTTGTATAACATTTTTACAAATTTGGCGTGAGATTACTTGGCCAGAGTGAGAGCGTGAGTCAGAGCCTGAAAGAGTGTGCCTCACGCAAAATGCGCGACAGTTGGCAACTATTTTCTGCTTCATGTAGTTTCGTGTTTTCTCCACAGGATGGCAGCAACCGGAGACTGAGACCTGAACTTGAGCAACAGGGCATTCTCGTGATGAAAAAGTAGAAATGATTGTTGACGAAAATGAAGAGAGATTTTATCTTAGTTTTTATTTTATGCAAAACATTTTTGTGCCGTCCTTTTTCGTTAACAATAATGCATGTTATTTTAGTCTTAGTCAGCGTTTTTGGACATTGGTGCAGTCTTATCATCGTCTCGTCAAGTTTGTTGACGAACATATTTCGTCTCGTCTCGGCTGACATTTTTAAATATGAAAAATAAAAGGATTCCTCTCTGGAGAAGTGTTCTGTCTTTCCACTCGCAAAATCCTCCATATAAATAGCAAATCCACCATGGTGCGAGTACAACTGGCTATTAAAGGGGATAGGAGATGAAATTCTAAATGGTTTATTACGTTATGCAATCCTTTTTTGATGCGCTGACTGTTTTTCTGTCGTTAAACTAGCAAAAGTGGTTTCAGACACCCTAAATGCACCTGCACCATGCGTTTCATACCATGCGCTCAGATCATTAAAATAGGGCCCATAATTTTCAGTCTACAGGTGCGTAGTGTTTCTTTACAAAGTAAAATCGCCATGTACTGGCCTGGCATGAAAAGTACAGATGTTGTTTTCGCCGATCAACGTGATCTGGGATCATTTTGACAAAGTTGTCGCCTGTGCGCGATAAGGAAAAACTTTTACATCGCACCCTGGGACTGATAAATGAAATCAACACTAAAACTTAGTAAAGTTTACAGCACATCAAATTTGTACTTTTAAAAAAGTATTGTCATTAATTTGTATAATTCAAATGATGTAAAATGGTTGTTTTAGACTGCCTTAGAAACTAGGTCTGCCACAACCGGGAACACTTTCTATAACCTGATGTACATGTTACATTGTAAGAAGAATGGCATCTACACTAATGTAAGTCTCTCTGTTTATCCCAAGGTTTACCATAGTCAGTGGATCCAGACCATATCCAGATCAGATGAGAACGTTGCCGGGGTGAGTAACTTTGTGGAGAAAGACTACGAGCCCTTGTGCATATACATTCAAACGTGCATGTGGACTGGACGTGTGGTTCATGTGTTTTTGAGGTTTGCTTGATGATGATAACTGTAATCATTTTCAAAAATCTTTTTTAAGACTTGCACATTGAGGCCTATTTCAAGGTTTGCGTTCTTGGGCTACTGGGGTGCCGTTGAGGATGAGCGGCCAGAATGCATTAGGGGTTTTCTATTTTCAGTTGAAAACACTTTTGTTAAAGCGTCCCCTAAGTTAATAACTAATGATCTTTACAACAGAAATTAATCAATCAAAAATGTACTTAAGCTGGACAATGGCTTTCTTCTAGAGCTGCTGTACAGCCAAAACAATCATTGTTGCATTCATTTCCTGTTATCACTGCGAATGCTTTAAAACAATCTTTATTGTAAAAAGTGCTATATAAATGAAGATCACTTGACTGAAATGTGTTTTTTTTGTTCAAGACATAGAATTGAAGATAGAACTAATAAAGAGCTGATAATATACACAGTATCAGTTTTGCAGATTTCCATGAACAGAATGAGCCCCTTTTTTACCTTAAAGGCTTTGGATTTAAGGTTCTCTAACAGTGTTACATCTTTTAATGTAGTTGTTGACATTTTTGCTGAACCTATCTGCCTTTGTGTTTCTGTTTGCTTGAAGAAGCGTCTGATCCCAGGGGAACTTTTACTTATACTGAACGATTATTCCATGTCTCTGTGACAAAACACACCTTTTGTTGTCTTTAAATTGAGCACAACCATTCATTTGAACCTCTGCTCTTTATATAAATAGATACTGGGCTTTATCTATGCACTGCCCCGTTATAAAATGCTTCCATTTCAGAGAAATCACCTCCCTACAGCGGAGAAACCAATTCACCTGCTTGATGTCCTTCTTCACCCCTCCTTTTTCTCCTGGCAACCCCAGACTATCTTTTCTTATTTCTCTGTTAGGGGTGAGAACAATTTAGCTGTGGCCATACTTCACTTAGCAACCCAGTGTCTTAATCAGTGTCTCTTTCTCATTTAAAGCTGTTGCCATTAGCTGTTACCATCAGTATCTGTTGTGCTGATGAGGAGCTGATTTGGGCCTTGACAACTTAATGATCAATAACCAGCAGTATTCGCAGTATATAGTTGCAAAGTGTTCCTTGTGTGGTTTCTATGCTGTTTTGTGTGTTTGCCAGGGCCCTACAAAGCTGTTGCTAAAGTGTTCTGGTTGGTTTTCATTGTCTTGCTATGGGTCAGAGGTGTCAAAAGTATTCACATTCATTACTCAGGTAGAAGTATAGATTCTAGGGTTTAAAAATACTTAAAAAAAAAAAAAAAGACAAAAGCTTAGGCTGCGTTACCCCACAGTACTCCACTTCCTCAAAAAAATAAACTATACAAAAAAAAACCTTTTTCTGCTGCCCACCTGGGACCCAGCTAATTTTGTCCTCAGTTTTCCTGGAGGCCCCACATGCTCAGGTCTGACTATATGGGTTGATGATGGGTCTCTTGATGGGCTCATACCAGGTCCATATAACCCAGGCGGCACACATTTGCGGCTTACATGGGTCTGCCCATATGGGTTAATGATGGGACCCAGATAGGTGTTATCTAGGGCTCTTATGGGCCACAACGGGTAAATATGGGCTACCATATTTTCTGTTTGGGTTACCTTATTTTACAGCAAACCCCTAAATACAAACATTACACGTAATCCACTAAACTACAATCAATGTTAAAGGGATTCAATGAACAGAAACCAGTAGTTCATGCTTTACTTTGAATGCTAATACATGGTAATAATTTGAATATGACTTGTATTACATTTTCAACTTTATTATACAAAAGTATAAAAATGTGAAGTTAAAACAAAGCTCCTGACAAACATATTATGACAAAAACTTGTATTGTTTATATATGCATATCTGTACACTCTAGGGAGACTTTCAAAATGTATTAATTATAAAGTTTCGAACGATTATGATCATATTGATTCATGTTTCGGATCGCCAGTGTCACATGATTTCAGCAGTTTGGCAGTTTGATGCGATACGTATCATGAATCAATACACTGATTCATAACCGTTCGAAACATTGTTTGGAAATCAGCCCATAAGTCATTTCATTTTTTTGCGCACAAACTCTTCTAGCCGCTTCATAAAATTATTGTAGAGCCATTGTAGTGAGATGGGCTTTGTAACGACATCTTTAGTGCCTTTTATGGGTCTTGAGAAAGGAAATGACATTGGTGCCAATTGGTGCCAATGAAGGTTTTACAGGTGATGATCGACATTAGGGTAAGTAATTATTGAGAGACTTTTCATTTTTGAAGTCAGGCACTCTGGTTTCCTGTAAACATGTAACTATGGTGGCAGGTGTCTCTATTTTCACGTTCTGTGTAATCACCAAGTTCTCTAAGCTAGTCGCAATGTCTAAATTTTCACTTGCATTTTCACTATCCTAAATTAAAGTTTGGATGTGTGTTTCTAATTCTGAAATCTTCTCCGTCAGCCTGACAATCTCCCTGCATTTATTGCATTAGAATCCCTCTTTGCTGACATTGAAGGATATACTAAACATGTAACAGGCAGTGCAATTGAAAACAACAGGAGAAGATGATATTATCCCTGTGTTTGTTGACTAATCCAACTCACTCTATTTGATGGACTTGTAACCGGTGCACAAGAGAAAACAGTAGACCTGGATGAATGGATGAAAGGCTAATAGGTTAGCGGAATGCTAGTGAATTGTGATTTAGATAAAAAGCTAGCAATGTCAGATTCAATGTGATGGGCAATATTAGACAATATATGGTGATAAGAAAGTTATATTAAGTAAGATATGTTCTAGATCAGAGATGCCCAAACTAGGGCCCGCGGGCCAAAGTTGGCCCGTGGTAACCTTTGATTTGGCCCACCGAGGTCCGAGAGAGAGAGCCTACATTTTGAAATGATAAACGCTCAAACATTATAATAAGCATGCATGTTTATTTTCCGTCAGTGAAACAACTCACTGCAGCCTGTAAAACAATTAAACAATTATCAGTAAATAATGGTAACCCAAAGAGTATAAGAAAATTAATTATTAGTTAAAAAAAGATTTGTAGATAGATTCCTAGCCTTTTCCCCCTTAAAGATGCGTCCTATGCCGGTCTGCGCTTTGAGATGAATGTGGGACATGAGCTGGATAGACACCTTTTCTAATATCTTTGTCTTCATGATGTTGCAAAGCAACACTTGTTGTAAAAGGGCTGAAGAGTGAATTTTATCTTCCAAGGGCCAAGACATTTAGGCTATGTTTGATTATGCACCGCTAGAAAAAGCGAAAGTAAAACCGCTGGGTGCACGTGAACTGCGCTATTCAAATAAACTTGACGCGCCTCAAGTCTAATAACAAGCACAAACATAAAATTTAATAAAATAAAATTTGTCAAAAGGCATTCGTCCTACAGTCTTTACCATAGATGTGAATGGGTATAATATACTTAATTATACGCAAACGAAAGAAGCATTAATATTTTCCTGTGAAAATGAGTGCGACGCGAGTGAAGATTTGAGAAAAGAAACCAGATGTCCATCAAATCGGGTGACCAGAACGCAAAACAGAATTAAAAAGCTGGCAGATCTTAAATTGGGCTCAGCCCACCTCTCTCATCCAGGGCTGCAATGTTACATCTGCGAATTTATTTCCTTTTTAAACAAAGTTTTGTGCTTTTACTCCTGTGGTAATATTCACGTAAAACAGAATTCACATACCAAACACTGGGTTAATGACGAAGATAGAGCTTTAAGTAGAAAATAGTTTTTATGTAAAGAGATAAATTAAAATAAAAAGTGCACAACTCTTCTTAAGTGGAAGGAAGCTACCTTTTTTCCCCATCACGTGGAAACTTGTGCGGGTGAGTCCTTATTTGGGTTAATAAAATAATGAAATTATAGTTTTTAAGTAGAAAATAGTATTTATGTAAAGAGATATAATTTACTATACTCTGTATTTTATCTTTTTATAAAAATAAAAATAAACGACGATATCATCGTCCATTGCGATGTTTTACTGTAAACATTGTCAACTGCCAATTTAGGGGATATCGCCCAACCCTATTTGCAAACAGTCTGTTCCTTTTTTAAAAGAGTAAAATATCCGTCAACATTATGAATCTGGATCATTGTGTATTTGACATTGAACCGTATTTGACATTGAACACTTGGGGATTGTTGCCCATTTAATTGGTCATTAAAATGCAACACTTTACAAATAAAACTGCATTAGTTAATCAGATTACATTTGTTTTATATTTATTGTAAACATTATGAAATGAATAAACCCATAGCAACTTTAATGTAGGCCTAATACAGTTTGATTTATGATTTTTTTTTAAATTACTTTCGGCCCACGTCTCTCAATCAAGTTTGATTTTTGGCCCTTCATAGGAAAAAGTTTGGGCACCCCTGTTCTAGATGGTTGATGAGGTGTTTCCATTATTAGAATGTTACTAAATGGTTTCTAGGGTGGTCTGGAAAGATGCTACACTCTAAAAAATGCTGGGTTAAAAACAACCCAAGTTGGGTTGAAAATGCACCAACCCAACAATTGGGTTGTTTTTACCCAATGGTTGAGTTGTTCTTACCCAGCAATTGGGTTGTCTTAAGCAACATTTAACCCAACCACTGGGTTAAAACAACTCAACCATTGGGTTAAAACAACTCAATTGTTGGGTTGGTGCATTTTCAACCCAACTTGGGTTGTTTTTAACCCAGCATTTTTTAGAGTGTATGGCTTTGCAATGTGACTGTTAAGGCGTCCAGATTGGTTTTCAGATCATTGCTATGAATTGTTAAGCTGTTCTGAGTAGTTTCTAACTGGCTTAAATCAAAAGAAGCCAAAAAACAATACACTTGTATGATATTATGGTCCCTCAATTTTTTTTTTTTTTTTTTTTTTGTTGTTGTTGTCATCCAATCAAAAATTATCTGATTGCTTATAAAAGTGGTGCTGATCAGCAAACTGATTTGATCTTTGATGTCTTAACGGCCAACAAACAGCAAAAATCTCATCGACTGGCTGCTTTTACCAAAGTCACATTGTTTTGGTTCTTTTAACTGCGGTTTTCAAACTCTTGTTGGATTCCCCACTGAGAAAGATAACAGATTTATACATAATAAAAAAGAGTATTGAAGAACATGCATGCTCTTCTTTGAAACCACAAAAGAATAAAGTAAAGGTCAAGAATCCTGAAGTGATGGGTGTGCAAGATAAAGATGCTATCTTGTGCTTTGAACCAGGCATTGATTCTTGTGTTTGATGTATAAGTTAATCGAAAGGCTTTGCCCTTAGTCTTTAGAAACTTCTTCCTGAAGTGATAGGAAGTGATTTTATGGGAAACAAGCAATAAGACAAAGGTTACCTCTTGAGTACTACATCCATCAACTCCTCTTTAAAGATGATCTCAGTTTTTTTCCACATTGAAAGAGTTTTTCCTGTTAGTGTTGTAGTCAAGACCACCATCTGAGACCGAGTCGAAACCAAGACCAGTGTGTGTTGAGATCAAGACAACACCAAGAATTTGAGGAGTTGAGACCAAGACAAGACCAAGACTTTGAGGGGTTAAGACCAAGGCAAGGCGAGACCGAGTCAGGACCAAAACCAGACGAGCACTCCTTAAATTCATAAAGATCCACATTACTTCCTGAGAAATTACTTATTTTAAATCAATAAACATAATTAGAATAAGACTATATATAGAGTTTTTATACCAATCAAATAAATAAATAATAACAATAATAATGAATTTTATTTGTATTGCACTTTAGATTTGGAAAAAATCTCAGTGCTACAGTTAAGATAATTTAAAAATGGCAAAATACTAATAGATTTAACAGCTAAAAGACATTAGCTCTGTTTTAAGTCCTTTTTTAAAAGTCTCAAGAGCTTGAGGTGCCCTCAGATGGTCGGATAGGGCATTCCAAATCCGAGGAGCGGCAGAACAGAAAGCCTTATCATCCATAGTGCTGAGCTTAGTCTTGGGAAGATGGAGGTGGTTTGAGTTTGTTGAATCATGTGATAAATTAAATCATTAAAGGGGGGGGGGTGAAACACTCAGTTTCAGTCAATCTCATGTCAATCTTGAGTACCTGTAGAGTAGTATTGCATCCTTCATATCTCCGAAAAGTCTTTCGTTTTATCATATTTATAAAAGAAATATGGGCTGTACCGAGTCTTTCCGGAAAAAAACGAGCGCCTGGAGGCGTATCGTGTGGGCGGAGCTAAAGAATGACGAATCTGCACAAAGCGGTGACGTCCTCAAGCGTGGAGAAACCCATCTATCTCAGCTAATACAGATAATGATCCACAATCAAATCGGTTCAAATGCAGCGCTGCCTTCCAGGAATGCTTTGCTGAAGCGGTGAAGTCGCTTGATGTCACCCATAGAAATAAAGTGGAACGCGGCGCGTCATAAGTGTTCACGGACGACTGGATCTGCACCTGAGTGTTTACGGCGTGCATTTCCTCTCTCTCCCTCTAGTTACGCGCGCGCGCACCCTACCGGGAGAAGAGCCCGTACAGCCCATACAAGGACCTTCCGATCTATTTAACGTCAAGTCGAGCCATACTCGAAAAAAACTCGCCGAAACTTGTGAGAAACCGGAAGGAGTATTTTTAACACAGAAATACTCCATCAAACGTCCAACATTAGTTTTTGAAACTTTGTCTATGTTTAGGATGGGAATCCAAGTCTTTAAAGGCGTAAAAAGCTCAGTATGCATGAAACAGCATTTCACCCCCCCTTTAACAAAAAAAAAAATCTTTGCACTGGTGGTGGTACATCGCCTGGTCTTACCAGACTCTCGTACATTTAATTTGTACAGAAAGTCAAAGTCACTCTCCATTGACGAATGTTTACTTCCATGAAGGTGGGTACTCTGTTAAAGTTTAAAACTATTGGATATGCCCTGAGCCACTCTGGATCTGCCATAACCAATTGCTAATGTTTGGTCGTGACTTATGTTATGCTCCCTTTGCCTGTTTCTCACAAATCGGTCAAAATAAATGTCCAGGCCACTTCAGGGATAAAACCATATGATAAAACCTAAAACTCGTGCATTCGGATTGTGTTATTCACGGTGGATGGGAGAGATTTGTGATCGGGAATGTGCTGCTCACGTGGTCCGTAACATGATTGTATGCTGTAAATAAAATTTCATATGCTTAGTTTGATGAGAATAAATGCTGCTGTAAATAACGGCCCTATTCAAATGATTACATGATTTTATCTTAATTTCTTTGAGCGGTGATAAGATATATTGCTCTTGTAAATACTTGCCAGCATTTTAAAGAAATACAAGTCTAGAAAAACATCCAATAACAGCAAAACGCCACCGTATGGTGCTCTGCAGTGGTGTAAAAGAATATGAAGAGTGAATTTTGAAGTGATATATTCTCGAAAACTCCCCCAAATACCAAGACCGGGCTTGAGTACTATAAAACTATTTCCTGTAAAGAATAAGTCCTTTTGACAAATATGTTGGTCTCAAACAATGGTCATATGTAATATGGTGCTCAATTGTTTTTTAGACTATCATTGATTGTGCCTTTCAGGGTATGTTTACACAAGTAAAAATGGAACAGTTTTCCTTTGCCTTTTTCATGTACAGACAACAGTTTATCAAAACGATCCCCATTCACACGGATCCGCGAAAATGACTTAAAACACTGATATGATTCATACCAGGCCAGTAGATGGTGAATGCTAAAAAAAATTTGAAACCCGTTTTCAAAAGTGCATTTTCAGCTCCCCAAAACACTGTTGTTGTCTAAATGAATGGCAAACAACATTGAAAAAACGTCCGTCTTTATTTGAAAAAGGTGTAGTGCCCTTAGTCCTTACATATTTAAGCCAGCTCATTATGTTTCTGGTCTCTTAATGGTTCTGCTGCCTCCATTGAGTATAATCTCAGGCATCATTACTCCAATAAACAAGCAGAGCAGGTATGAGGATGAAATGAGCCGAACTGTGTAACTGCACCAATATAGTTAAAATACATGGTTGGTAAAACACTTGCATTTGTTGTAACTGTTCAAATGGGCCCCAAATATGAAAATCACTTGATTAGTGGACCACGTATCATTTGAATTTGAGACCCCTAATTTAAAATTTAAAATTAACTCACTAATGCAACCATTGAGCAAGTGAGACTGGATTAAGATCATCAGATTCAGTTCTGTTCTGCAAGTGCTCACTGAAAAAAAAGAAGATAAAAAAGATTACTTTATGATTCTGAAATCATCTGAAACAAACTGTGTGAGATGATGGACTGAAATGAGAAAACAACTATATTATTCATGCCGGCCAGTAGTTAGTGACATAAAGAAACACTATGCGCCTATAGACTGAACACGTATGGCGTTGCCGTTTCAAAATTTTTTGTTTTTGTAGTTTACACAGAGAGACGATAACGGTGTAGTTTTTGAAAACGTGACGCCAAACGCCAAATTGCATTTGCAGTGTAAATGAAAAGCCAAATTGCATAGGTGTTCAATAAAAAAAAGTGTTAATTGAGAATTTTTGTAACACTTTACAATAAGGTCTCATTGGTTAACATTAGTTAATGTATTAAATAACATGAGCAGTACATGTGTTACTGTATTTGTTAAGTAAGGGATAATGTACATCCAGCCAGTTGTAATCGCAGAATAAACCCCGACAGAGTGATCAGGAGTGGTCTTGTGATACTCTGAAGGGGTTTATTCTGCGATAACAACCGGCTGGATGTACATTATGGCTACTTGTCTCAAGCAAATTAGACACAAAATATTGTCTTGAGTTTAAATACAGTATTTTATTAGCTCTTGCGCAAAGAATAACAATTTCAGACTCCTTTAAGCCTTTATCTATTGCTGAAGATTTGTTTTATAAGCTATATGTTGAAAAAAAAAGGCTGAAAGGGTTAGTTCACCCAAAAATGAAATTAAGTCCATGATTTACTCACCCTCAAGTCATTATAGGTGTATATGACATTCTTCTTTCAGACGAATACAATCGGAGTTATATCTAAAAAGTCCTGGCTAACGTTAATCCAAGTTGTAGCTGTTTTCGAAGTCCATTAAAAAATGCAGCTGTCCATCAAATAATGTGCTCCATATGGCTGCGATGGGTTAATAAAGGCCTTCTGATTTGAATCGATGCATTTGTGTAAGAAAAATATCCATATTTAAATCTTTATTAAGTAAACCCTTGAAGTCTTCCATTGTGACCCATGACGGTTAAGAGTTTAACAGCGATAAGATGGCGCCAGACAGTCAACGACAGTGTTAAGCATAAGTTGTACCGGTCAAGATAACTTGTACCCGGATGAGCGGTGTGTTATTCAACTTTGTCTGTTGTTATCTGGGAATAAAATACCGTTGGAATGCGTGATTGACCAATCAGAATCGAGTATTTCACAGAGCTGTGTAATAATATTTGTTAACGTAAGTTAATATAAATAGAGCTGTTTATGATTTGTTCATTTTAGTTAACAGTGCATCAATGTTAACACGATTTTAATAAAGTGTTAGTAAATGTGGAAATAACATTAACAAAGATAAATAAACACTTTTTAAGTGCAGTTCTACCAGAAAGACTCGGGGAGAAATATATTAACAATAGTGCATTTATTAACAGCTCAGCAAGCTGATAGTGTACAGAGTCATTTTGGCGTAGGCCCCGTCCGAAGAGCATAATCCGAGGGTCTCGGATCTGCAATTCCTGCCTGAAGACGAGGGCAGGGGCGCAGCCGACCCCCCGGTAGGGTATGGACTGGGCCATCCTGGTGGTGGTGGGGAGGATGGGGGTAATCGTCACTTCAGTATCTGCGAACTCAAACATGTGTAAGTACAGAGCCTTTATACCGTGAGCATGAGAATATCATTGGATTAGAGTGAAGGCATTAAGTGACGTAGTAATTGAGTCTTCCCAGCAGAACTTATGCTAGAGCTTTCATTTCATTATTAGTTCATGTTAACTAATGTTGTTAACTAATGAACCTTATTGTAAAGTGTTACTGACTTTTAATCTTGAAATACATTTTTGAGAATATTTACAAATTATACTTTAGGGCTATCAAAGCTAAAGAGTAAATTTAAAATAAATACAAAATAAACAATTGGATTTTATTTTGACATGTTTTACATTTTATTTGATCATTCTTTTTTTAATGGTGGTTGGAAATTTAAATGACTTGTTATTATTTTATTTAAATGACAGCCCTAGTTTTTTACAGTAAAGAATAAAAAATATCTGGATAGTTTTTGTGAAATAAAAAAGCTCTTCCATCATGTTGAGGTCAGGACTCTGTGAAGCCCAATAAAGTTCTTCCACACCAAACTCACTCATCCATGTCTTTATGGACCTTGCTTTGTGCACTGGTGCCATCTGCAAACTGTTTACACAAAATTGGGAGCATGAAATTGTCCAAAATGTCTTTGTATACTGCACTGTAAAAGCCAATAGTTATTCTTACTTAGACTTTTTAATTAAGTTTACTTAATGTCCAATCATTTGTTGAACTTACTTAAAATTGAGAGTTAAGTGCATTGATGCTAGGTGAACTACTAAAAATATGTTCACTTTACTTGAAGAAAACTTGGAGACCGATTACACAAGTTGCCATAGCTGAAAATGACAGATTAAAACTATGTTGAGTATAATAGTATTTAAGATGTTTGCATTAGATTATATAACACTGTTAGTTAAAGGGAACTACTCAATTATTCTTACGATTACATTATAAGTAAGATTAGTAAATATCTAGAGTATGTTATCTAGAATTGGCATTAAATGGACTTGATATGTATTACTTCATTCACTTGGGAGGTGTTAGCTTTCTTTACTTTCAGCTGAATATTAAATTAACTTCAGTTTTCCCTTTAAGTTTGCTTTGCAAAAATAAGGCAATCGGTTTCCAAACTTTTTTTAAGTAAACTGAACTTGTTAGAATTTACAGTGTGAAGCATTAAAGAGTTACTTTTACTGGAAACTGCCAAACCCAGACTGTTTCATCAGATTGCCAGACAGAAAAGTGTGATTTGTCAGTCCAGAGAAAAAGTGGCATTTCCATTTTATGTTGTATTTTATGTTGAAGCTTGACAAGCTTGAGAGAAGGTGAAAAAGACCTCTCTACATCTCTTGCGGTTTATTTACCCCCCTCATTCAGTATCAAGTGACATTACTCACTAATAGCGGAAGCCATTTGCAAACTCTTCATGAAGAAGGGCATGACTGCAGCCTAAATAATGAAGATCTAAAGGACCTCCAACATTGATATTAATGGTACCAAAAAACACGGCAAAATACCACCACCGACTCAGCTCGCAATCAAGAAGCTTGTTAAATTATGCGCAGTCACAATCTGTACCTGAAACCAAACATCTCAATTGATTAGGCACTCCGGTGGCCTTGGCATGCCGTGCCTGAAGTATCTGAAGATTAAATACAATCCGTCTGAATAGAACATGTTTTTCTCTCACACGATGAGGAACACATATTCATTTGCAAAGGCTTTTGTTTTAAAGTCAGACACAGGATCTCTTTTGTTAGTTTAAGCCACATTGATGCAATGCATCGATGGTCTGTGTACCCAACCCAATCACACATAAATGCGTATAAATAGTAAGAGTGTGCAATGTCGTGGAATGTATGCGGCAAAACTCATTTTGGCGTGCATATGATACGTTATTTCCGCGTGCATATGATACGCACTTTATGGCGTATATATGACACGCTCTCTTGGGTAGGTTTAGGGTAGTGGGGTGGGGGGTTCGTATGTATAATATGCCATAAAGTGCGTATCATATGCACGCGGAAAACAGCGTATCATATGCACGGCAAAATGAGTTTTGGCGTATACATTCCACGACATTGCACACTCGTACTATTTATACGCATTATTCGTGAGATCCGGCTGGACCACCTGAGATAATATGATTGTTCATCTACTGTTTTCAACTGTTTGGTGTGACACCAAATTTAATTGGGTTCACTGTTCTAATAGAGTGTTGGCCAAAAAAAGGACTCGTAGGATTGCTCCTGACAGGATAGTTGTGTCAGTGCTTTAAAACGGAAAATCATAAATGTAATACATTACGGAATTATAGTGTTGTTTTATTGTAAAGTATGCAATTTTGGAGCTTAAGCCATTGGTTACATCTCAGAACTCTTCATAGAGCAGGCTGAGTTATGATGGATGAACCCCTACTGGATCATTATGCCTTCATAAAATATCACACTTTCTAAAATGACTAGCAAAAGTACAGTGAGTTTAATCTGCAATTGAAGTCTTGTAGCTTCCAATAATGATGTCTTTAATGGCTACTGAAATATTAATCGTTCACGTTGATATGCAACTCTTGCCTTCGTTTCGCATTCAGATTGTGCAGTGTTTCTCCGATCACGCTACTGTATTCCTGTACACAAATGACAGTCCAGTAAGTAACTGTTTTTTTCCGCTGTTGGAAGTCTAGGTTTGCAGCTTTAGTTGAAATCTCCATGTCAGGCAAAGAACAATAATATCTCAGCTGTCTCCTGTGTGGTTATAGGTCTTGAAATAAATGTTCTCCAGACAGACAGACAGATAGTTGACAGATGATTAGATAGATAGATAGATAGATAGATAGATAGATAGATAGATAGTGCATTATGATACAGTCAGCGGTGGTTTGTTTATTATTATATTTTAAAATTACATCAGTCTGAATCCTTTGTAGGCCACTTAATATTGCCTTGTGTCAGAATACAAGTGTATTATATTTCCTTCAAATCATCATAATTCCTCAGCTGCCTCCATGATCAATGAAACGTTATCATAACATGACATCTCACGAGTTGTGCCTCCTCAAAGTGCATCTCGTTTTCCTCTTCATACCTTCAGTTTGGTGGGGTCTAATCTTTGACAGGCAGAGCAAACAAAAGCCAGTCGATCAAAATTTCCACGTAATATTTTATCCCTCTTCCCCTCAGATTTAAACACAAGGGGTCATTTTTCACAAATGTCTGCCACGCAATCTTTATTTCTCTCCTTGCTGTTCTTGTTTACCCTCTTGGCTGTATCCAGGGCTTTCCATACATCTCTCTAACAGATAATACCTGCCAAAATCCAATTTACTGGTTTTCTCCCTCAATGTCAAAGCTTGTAGGCAGATGGCTTTGGTCTTAAGATAATAATGATCACATCTCTCTTGCTGCCGGGCCGGATTATGATGTTCGGGAGACTCGGCAGGAGGCTGGTCCAAAGCAAAGATGTTTTAATGGCAGCTCTAAAAACCTCTTGAGAGAAAATACATTCGTTCTCATTGGGCAATTTAACGGTTAAATGATTTGATATGGGTTCATCTTATTTAGTATACTGTATGTCAGCATGATTTCCAGCAGTTTTTTTAGAGTCTTGATTGATTGCAAACTTTGGGGCAGTAATAATTCGGTCAGGCTCTTCGTGTGCGTGGGTTCTGTTTGCTGTGAACATGCTGTTTCTGTCTTGCTGGAGATCAGAGGAACGCAATGAAAGGTTGCGCCTCTCTCCTCGCTTGCCCCTGCTGTTTTTCAGACCATACGCTCAATAATTAAATACCACTCTATTTGTGGTGCAAAAGCAACCAGTCAGTCAGAGAGAGGAGAGTTGCAGATGTCTGTATGCACAAATCACCTCTTTATCAGCACAGGCTTTATTAATTGCAGTCATTGTCAGTACATAATGTGGCATTTTGTGAGTGCAAAAGGATACTCAATGAAAAAAAGTAGGTTAGCTTTTAAATGTGGCTGGTTTATATTGACATGATAGACAGACCGACACGCTCAGAGACAGATAGACAGACAGACGGACAGGCAGATAGACAGACAGACAAATAGACAGACACACACAGACCGACAGACAGACAGACAGACAGACAGACAGACAGACAGACAGACAGACAGACAGACAGACAGACAGACAGAGACAGATAGACAGACAGACAGACAGACAGACAGAGACAGATAGACAGACAGACAGACAGACACACACACACAGATAGATAGACACACACACAGACAGAGAGACAGAGAGACAGATAGACAGACAGACAGACAGATAGATAGATAGACAGACAGACAGACAGACAGACAGACAGACAGGCACACTAACAGGCACACAGACAGATAGACAGACAGTTGTAGTATTTGTCTGGCTTGAAAAAAAGAATTTTACAGATAATTACACTGTCAGAAAAAAAGGTACATTGCTGTCACTGGGGTGGTACCCTAAGGTACAAAACCGAAACGGTCCTAATATGTAACTTTAAGGTACTAATATGCACTTTTAAATTACGGATATGTACCTACTAATATGTAGCATTTAGGGAACCTTTTTACTTTTGTACCGTGGGGTTCCGCCCCAGTGACAGCACTGTACCTTTTTTTGAGAGTGTAGGATGGTTCCAGGGTTGGGACGATTACTTTTAAAGGTGCCCTAGAATGATTTGACATTTGATGATTTTAAATTGTTCTCTGATATCTACATAGAGGGTATGTGGCTTATTAAGGGGGAAAAAAATGTCCAGATACAGTTTTACTGGTCCATTTACAACCCTATAAATTGTCCGTAGGATCTAATGCCTTATTTGGAAGAGTCATGAATATTAATGTTGAGCTCTGCTCTGATTGGCTTATTTCAGCAGCTCACAGCAGTTCAGTGAAGTGACTTGTGAGTCCTGACCATCCTGACAGAACACAGACCGACTGAATGGCACTTTAAGCAGAACATCTCAAATGGAGATTGATAAAATGCAGCTTACTTGTTTATTTGGTGTTTTCAGATCATCCGCGCGCGCGAAAGAGCTCGCGTTCGTGCAGTTGCCAGATTTCAGTAATTAAACCCCCAAACAGAGCTTTTTTGTGAAAAAAAACCCCGTATGCATCCGGTGTTTTACCTAAACATGTCCAATCTGGCAACCGTATGCACACAAGCTCTCTCTCGCCAATGGTGAACTGATAACACCAATAAACAAGCTGCATTTTATCAATCTCCATTTGCGATGTTCTGCTTAAAGTGTATCATTCAGTCTACATTTTAGACTTGTCTTTTTTCGTCACCAATATTGCATGTTTATATAACGTTAGTCACAATGTAGGCTAACGTTACACAGTGACTGTGATGTAGCCTAATCTGAAATACAAATAGGCAAAAACATCATAGGAAACCCCATACTTCAGTTCTCAAAAATATAAATATATAACTTATATTTTTACAAGATGAATAGCCTTGTCAAATGACTATCGTTTTAACTTATATATGGTGGAAAAGGTGACATTTGCTAGAAGGATCGAGTGAACGATCTAAGCAAAGTATCTACGGTTGTATTTTGTAATACAATTTAATAATATTACCCTTTGTCATTAGACACACTATTTAGTTTTGTATGGTACTTGGAGTTTCCTATTGTTACTGTACTAGCATCTTGCATTATCTAGACAATGCGGTCTCTCTAAGAAACTTTCAATTAATCAGAAATTGTTTAAACAGTCAATATGTGGATAAAATCGCTACTTACTGCTTGCAGGAATACAGTTGTAATTGCCACTTTCTTCAGTTTAAGACGTTGAGCGAAGCTTGGTTGAAATGGGCCGAACAAACAAACCAGCTTGAATTAAATTGTTGTGCTATCCGATTATAAACATCAACCATGACTGTTGACGTTTTTTATCTGTCTGAAGGGTAGAAAAGCACTTTTTTCATTTTATTTTGGATTCACAAGATTTAGATAAGAAGTAGGAGGCAATGATTTTTGAGACTCACAGTATGTGATGTCAATGTACTGAACTCTTATTATTTCGCCATGGCAAGGTTAATTCAATTTTTCATTCTAGGGCACCTTTAAAATGTATTCCATTACAGTTACAAATTACTTTATAAAAAGCATTCAGTAATGTAGTTCAAGCACCACGATTAATGTAATCTGATTACTTTCATTCAATGTCATGTATGTAAATAAAGTAAGGTAAAAAAAAAATAAAAAAATCTATCATCAAAGTACTTTTATTTAATTATTAACTTAAAATAATGAATACAAAATTTCACCAGCTAGAGATTACAAAGCCCTGTATACAAATATGATATTGACAAAAGTTTTGGGATGCCTGCAGGCCAGTTAAGTTCCTTTCACACAAAACTCAATCATCCATGTCTTTATGGACCTTGCTTTGTGCACTGCTGCACTGTCAGGATGTAACAGGAAGGGACCATGTCCAAAATGTTCCTACAAATTTGGGAGCATGAAATTGTCCAAAATGTCTTGGCATGCTGAAGAATTAAGAGTTCCTTTACCTGGAATTAAGGGGCAGAGCCCAATACCTAAAACATCCCCACAGTTTCTGCGTGAATGAGGCATCTATGTACACATATCTATGATCTCACTAGATTTTGACCTTCTCCAGAAGAAGTAATGGGGTTGGGAATACTAGATAAAATTTGCCTGCTATGAGGTAAAAAACAAACAAAAAACACATAAATACTGTTCAGTTTCTCGCCGAAACTGATCGTTCCATGTTCCAAGACACAAGCCACATGGTTAAATATGAATTCATATGTATGTGTTTTTTACTCGCATAGTGGCTCTCATAAGTCTATACACAACATAAAAAAATAAAATAAAAAAAGTCTACACACTTTTTAAAATACATTTTGATCAAGGCATTGATCTTTCTTAATTTCACTGGCTGAGCCTTTGGGAGTTCCCACTTTCGGGCTAACTGCAATCATATAAACTATGGAATTTTAAATCACTAACAAATGCTACATTTTAGATTACATGATTTCTGTGCTAGTCGTAACTGCAATGTTTAATTTGGATGTGGAGTCCTTTGATAAAGAAAGTGTCTTCATAGCTCCTTTTTCCTCTTTTAAAACAAAATAACTGTGAAATTTCCAGACATGAAAACAGTTTTCCCTGTGGAAAGCATCATAATTATAATTTAGCTGTGACTCAACCTGCGTCTGAGGAGAATAATTGTAGACAAGTGTTATTTGTACAGGCACCAGCAGATGGCTCACGTGAGTCATGACTGGCAACACAATTAGGATATAATCAAGCAGGTGCAGTGTGTAAATTTGAGTGGCATCTAGCGGTGAGGTTGCAAATTGCAACCGCCAACTGCTTACCCATCCATTTCGAAACACAGAGAAGCTACAGTGGCTGACACAGGACAAAGATGCCGTCATCTGAGTCTGCATAGCATGGTGGCCGGGAAGTAAAACAACATTACAAAGTGTGAAACAATTTTACGAAGCTTGAGACAAATTTACATTTTGGAAAACATTTTTACCTATCATAAAACACTATTACATGGGTAAAACACTTTTCCCAAGGATTAAACTATTTGACATTTTAGAAAACAATTAACAAGACGCAAAACACTGTTACCAGTCCCAAAACAAATTTACAATGACAGATTCTTAAAAAAAAAAAGGGAACTTATCACACACCAGAAATGACACTGTGAATGGAATACTGACCGCTGATTGGACGAGACATATGTCAATGAATACATACAGAAAGTATACAAGCCGGCTGCGTCAGGAGAAAGTTGATTTGCATATGCATGTGTAAATGGAGTTAAAATGCTATGAGAGTAATGTTTTGTTTGATTGAATATTGATAGGCTTATTTTAAATAATTTTAAAATAAAATTATACGTTAAATATGAAACTAAAACCACCAGTGGGTGGCGGCAAGTCACAGCCTTAATGTAGAAACATGGTGGTGCAAAATAGCGACTTCAGGGGACCCGCATGTAGATAGATAGCATGTGGCTCATTCTAAGATAATAAAAACATAACACTTCCATTTTTAAGGTCGTTATACACAAATGAAAACATAGTTATGTATATTATATTGCAGTTTCTGTCAATAGATCCTCATTAATATTACACAGTGCACCTTTAATATAGCGTATGTAAAATGGTATTTTATTGTTTTAAATTAAACCATTGTAATCCTGATAATATTCCCATTTTTTAACTGTATTCTGATTACTTAGTTTTTTGACATAACTGTAACAAATCGCAGTGACCAATTATTTTTAATCCTGACTACGCAATGTTACATGTATCGTTACTCCCCTATGCTGGTTATGACTATTGTTTGATATGAGAATCTGTAAATCCCATTTTAATTGGACCATAGAGGTGAGAGGTAGAGGAGGCTCTTAGCATAGCGGGATCTGGAAGGCTATTCATCTTTTGGACAAGATGAAAATCTGACAGCCCACATCTTGACTTATAATTATGGTCTTATCATATCCATAGGGATGAAAAATGACCCTTTTCTTGGACAAACAAAACAAACCAGGAGAGCTTTGTACCTGGCGGCAGCTGCACACTTGATTCACTATTACAGATGAACCAATGGAAAAACCTGGCTGTTGGCATTCGGTAACACATCTGCAGGCTACTGTTACGTTTCTCATGTTGGTCGGTCCACAGAATGCTCAATGACCACTTTCCCGGGTTGCCTGGTAACAGAAGATTCCTTATTCTCACAGTGTAGCTGATACAACTTATTTATAAGCATCAAACACGATCAACAGATGGTTAATTTCATCTGGTTATTCATCTTGTTTCACATATTCCTTTCTAACTAATGACGTATGTGTGCATCTGTACTGATTAATTAGACCCGTGTTTCAGGTCAGCAAATTTCTACAGGTTAGAGGAAACAGGCTACTAATTGCTTATGGGGAAAAGAAAAATGACCATCTTTTATGTTCCAGAAATACACCACTGCTGCTCCAGCCCTCACAGCCGCCAGATGTTTTTCTGTCTACAGATTTTTACAATGACGAGATTAGCAAGGATGCTAACTTTTGAATTAGTCAAGTCACGTCACTTTTATTTAAACACAGTGCTTTTTCCAGTGATGATTGTTTCAGAGCAGTTTCACAATGTTAACAGGAGAATAACAGAATAACTGCAACATGATTTGATTTGGCTGTACATCCACTCTAGAGAAAAAAGTAATGTCATCGTTCAGGTAATTTCAATTATCATATAGTGTCAGTGCGGCTAGATCAGTAATATAGTTTAATATTTAGTGTCCCCAGCTAAGCAAGCCATTAGCCAACAGAGGCGACTTACTACAACCAAAGGTCTACAACCTTCACTAACATTAGTGTATAACTGTATTGCCTTTCACATTTGGGGTCATAAAATGTCCATTGAGTGGAGGTGGCCTTTTTTGTAGGTCCTGAAGACAGGTTCACATTTTAGCACTTCTGGTTCCATTGTCTTAATGTCAATGCCTTTTTCAATGGGTCTTTGGCTGAAATGAGATATGCGGAGAACACATTCTCAAGATATTTTCACATTTGTGACCCTGGACCAGAAAAAAATGTATGTATGGTTTGTTTAAATACAGTATTTGGCCACGATTTGAAAATCTGGAATCGGTTGATGCAAAAAAATCAAAATATTGAGAAATTCACATTTAAAAGTTGTTCAAATTAAGTCCTTACCAATGCATATTACTACTAATAATACATTTAAGAAAATTTACAAAAATATCTTCATGGAACAAGATCTTTAGTTAATATCCTAATGTTTTTTTGGCATAAAAGAAATATCAATAATTTGACCCATACAATGTTATATGATGATATACTGTTGTATCAACAATATTGTTGGCTTTTGCCATAAATAAAAAATAAAATAAAAAAGACATAAAATACATGTTACATGAAAAAAAGAAGCTTTTACTTGTCTTGAAAAAGGCGAGTCCATGCTAATGTAAACAAAAATCCCTTAAGACAAACAAAAAGAGTTATGATACCTCATGTTGTGAGATTTACCAAGTTGTGCTGGGTGCTGTCTCAGGGTACGTTTACATGACAACGATGTACTAAAAGGGAAAAGTTCTTCCTTTGTGTTTTACGCGTACAAACGTGTTTTACCTTTCAAACGGATTGGGTAAAATGACTAAAAACGTTGTATTATTCATGCCAGGCCAGAATAATAGATGGCGATGTCACTTTGTATAGAAGCACTACACACCTATAGACTGAACCTATAGACTTACACGTGCACATTACACAAATTTGCATTTTTGTAGTTTACATGGAGACTTAACCTACCTAAAAGGTTTTCCTACCTAAAAGGTTTTCAAAAGTTTGCGTTCTCAGACCCCCAAATACCGTTGTCCTATTAATAAATGGCCAAAAATGCATTTTCCATTTTTAGTTGAAAATGGTTTCATGTAACCGCAGCCCCTCATAGTAGTGATAAATATGTGACTTGCATTAGCATTGGGCTCGCATAATTAGCTAAGTAGCTCTTTGTCTGCATAATGTGAGATTATGAGATCTGTAAGGCTGTAATTATAACTTTTTTTTATGGAAACACAACAAGTTTGTATAACATTTAAGGCTCAATGTATTGCAATGTTTTCCATGCCAAAGATGAGTTTAAAGACAGGATGACCTTTCACTTCCGTTGTTTTTGTCAGTCGTATATCTGAACCTTTACATGGTCCAATTTCACCTGCGTAAACCCAGCCCTGTAAATTGCCTACTGTCACACTTTGCCACATCGTTCCCCCTCAGATCCAGCTCTCAAATTGGTATGTGGCGTGGAATGGGATTGCGAGGAGGCAGTGGTGGGGACAGTGCCGATTTCGGCATGAAATATCAACGTCCGGCAAGGTCACAACAGTCATGGCCTCATCTGTCAGCCAGGTTTTCAGCTTCTGTCTAATGCTGGCCCTTCATAGCAAGCCTGAAGACAAAATGAACCTCCATCTATCATGCTCACTGAAGCTTTAGCCGCTCATGTCGCATCGATGGTATGAAGGAGGTACGAATCAGGAAACGATGACCCTTCCACCTGTGGCTGAGACCCTATTCGCAAGAATTACAGGAGAAATTGAACCGGTTTTGCACCATATTGCTAATAAAGAGCCCTATGAAATATTTATGCCGCACAGCGCTACATTTAACCGTTGATCAAACCGGGTCATGATACATTTGCAAGTAATAGACGTACTGTGTTGTGGAATGTGTGCTGTGTGTTATTTAGAGGTTGGGAGATGAAAAACACTGCTTGGGGAGGTAGAAACAGCCTGGGCAATAACCCTTTTTATTAGTGCAATTTATCAGATGTGTCACATGACTCCTTTATACCTTTTCTTTCAATACCTTCCATCTAAACGTCAAAATGCAAGAGCATGTGCGTCAGTGACATGGCACACAATTTTTTTGTAAATCTTCATTTATTTTAAAATATATACCTACAATGATCATGTGTTTTTAAATTATGAATAAAGGTGCAGTGTGTAGGTGCCTATTTATGAGGATCTATTGACAAAAAAGCAATATAATATGCAGTATAATATAATATTTTCAGTGGTGTATAAAGACCTTACATAATGTACTGTTATGTTTTGTATGACCTTAGAATGAGCTATTTCTATCTACACACACCACAGATCCCCTTAGTGAAGTTGCCTTTTTGTGGTGTCATGTTCCTACAGTAGCCCGAAACTGACAAACTACAGAGCGCCAACTACCCCCTGCTGTCTCAGACGGCGACATCTTTGTCCTATGTTGGCCACCGTAGCTTCTCTATGTGCTTTGAAATGGATGCGTGAATGGTGGGCGGTTGCAATTCACAACCTCACCGCTAGATGCAGCTAAAATTTACACACTGCTCCTTTAAACGCTGTTTGACAGTTTCATGCACTTTTAATAGCCCATTTATTCGTTTTTATTACTTGTAAATGCTCCCTTAAGTCTAGTGTGTTCAGACTTTAGTTGTGTTTGAGGTTTGCTACATTCAGGAAGTGTACTTTCTTGAAGCAGATAAAATAAAAAGGGAGTTCATATATCTGACTGTTTGCCTTCATTGATGAAAATGTAGCCATGCGCAGTAATGGTGAAAATTGAGGATGCAACGAATCGTGATGCATCGTTGACATGATAATCATAATCTAATTGAGTCGTGAGACCAGTGATGATTTACACCCCTAGAAAAAGTTATTGAATCTTACTGATTACGTGTCAAGTCAAGTCAAGTCACCTTTATTTATATAATGCTTTTTAGGACCCAATTCATTTTAGGTGGCCTTAACTACTATGTACTAACATTGTAATTAATATTTTGATACAATGCACTTAATGTGTACATACATGTTTTTACATTGTACTTACATTTTCAAAATGACCTACATGTAGTTACGTCTGTAATTAATTTCTGTAGTTACATTTGTAATTACACAGCTGGCACTTTCCTTACATCTAACCCTACCCTAATACTTAGCCATATCACCACACCTGTCCCCAACTTTACCCATATCCCACCTTAATATCAGCAAAAGTGTTTAGCAATATAATATGCACACAATAAGTACATTGTACTTACTTTTTGATGTAAGTAGTTAAGGCCAAAGTGGGACCGCTTTACAAGTCCAATTGTTTCAAAGCAGCTTCAGAATTTGATTCGGCTGTACAGCCACTCTGGTGTAAACGGTTATGTTATCAGCTATCAGCTTCATCATATATGTATTGTATCATATAGTGTCATTGCGGGCAGATAGGTAATATAGTTGAAATTTAAGTGTCTCCAAATGAGCAAGCCAAAAGCCAAAGGCAAACCAAAACTACTTCAGGGCTAGAATGGAGAAAAAAAACCTTGGGAGAAACCAAGCTCAGTCAGGGTCCCAGTGAACAGTGTATGATTATGATTCTGGCAACATTAAAGATCAGAAGCCATATTAGATTAATAGATATTTGTAAGATTATTTGAAAGATTGAAGTCGTCATGCTGGAGATGGGTTTAATGAGGTTGTCGTGTGGATGTAGCATTTACAGGGGGAGTTTAATTGACACGCGCTTTGCAGACATTTCAGGGATGCGTTGGTCATGTCCAGGTGCAAGTGTACCATCTGTTCTGGATACGGCCCGGATCTGGCTGACTGCAGTAAACCTTGGGATAAACAGAAAGACGAACATTAGTGTAGATGCCACTCTTCTCATGTACATCAGGTGTTATGGGAAGTGTTCCCGCTTCCGGCTGAACTAGTTGATGCAGCCTAACTATCAGTCAATTGATTTGAATAATACAAATCGATAAAGTTCATATGTATGCCTGTAGACCTAGACTTTTGTCTTTTTCCCCTGTTGTTTATTTCACGCGACCAGACACCAGTTGTTTTGCCAAGAGATCTCTTTTATTTAATATGTTAGTCAGACATAGGAGAGAACGTTTCTGGGGTGATGTTATACACAGCTTCTCTGTCGTTCCATCATCCATTCTCCGCTCTTCATACAAAAGGCTTGTGGTTTTGTGCACCCCGAAGAACCTATGGTTTCCATTAAATGGAATGTATAGCGAATTGTTAATCAATCAATCAATCAATCAACTTTATTTATATAGCGCTTTTACAATCACGATTGTGTCAAAGCAGCTTCACAGTGTCAAACAGGATAATATTGCAACAAAATTAGATTTGGCTGTACAGTCGTTCTGGAGAAAACAGTGATGTTATTGTTATCAGCTTATTTTAATTTATCATATAGCGACAAAGGAGAGTGCATATGTTAAGTCAACATATGCACTGAAACTTACACACACACATCCATGCTGTCCATAACTCCCCTGTGTACATGCACCCGGCCCCCCCTCTTACACATGGAACCGAACACACACATGCATACAGTGTCTAGCTCTCTCATACCTTCTCTAACATTCATATATTCAAGGATACAATAGTTATAAATGATTACAAAAATAATAATACAGATAAAAAAAATATTAACTGATTATGAATAGTAATAAAAAATAATATTGACTCGTAAAATTTGGTCTATACAATGCCATAGTAAAGAGATTTGCTTTTAGTCTAGATTTAAACTGACAGAGTGTGTCTGCTTCCCGAACAATGCTAGGAAGACTATTCCACAGTTTAGGAGCTAAATAGGAAAAGGATCGACCACCTGCAGTTGATTTAGATATTCTAGGTATTATCAACTGGCCGAGTTTTGAGACCGCAATAGACGTGATGGAGTATAATGTGTTAAGAGCTCGCTTAAGTACCGGGGAGCTAAACTATTTAGTGCTTTGTAAGTAATAAGCAAGATATATTAGATATTAGATAATTAGATATATTTTTGAGATGATAGAATGCAGGTTTACAGATGCTAGAAACGTCTCTTTCAAATTAAAGATTGAAAAATGTCTCGTGTCAACACATGACATTTTTTGAGTCATTCAATTGAAACTTTAACTTAAAGAAACTTTGAAACATACAAAGCCATATGAAACCAACAAAAGACTACATTTCTAAGAAATATCTATAGTTGAGCCATGAAAGGTGCAGAGTAGGGATGCACCGATACCACTTTTTGGAAAACGAGTATGAGTACGAGTACTTGGATTTCAGTACTCGCCGATACCGATACCAAGTACTTAATAAACAAACTCTCATCTATCCACTGGGAGGTTAGGCTAATTAGTGAAACGGGGCTAACACTGCTTGTCCAAATATCCGTGGTAAAACTAAACGAAGATAGGCTGTGGATGTGTTTTTTCACTGAGTCATTTAGGCAGCTCTGTGTAAGTCATGCGGTGGCTTGGGACATAACATCTAGGCTCCATAACATGGAGGAGACGCATGAATCTCACATTTTCTACCTCCAAAAGTGGCTAAATGCAATGTACTCGATGATTGTCTGTGTTATTTTCACAGCACGTGTATTGTCTCTGGACATTTTCTGCAGTGTGGGTTGTGTTGGTTTCGAAGCGTGGGTAAACTCTTTGTACTCGTTACTTTGAACTCGATACAATTACTTGTATTAAATGCGCTACCTTTTGAGCCTCGTCTGGATAATTTCGCTGAGCACAATTTGCAGTCCGCCTTTATTTTTTCGTCTTCATGCACTTTGAAATAGTTCCACACGGCTGACATATCTCGTCTCGTCTCGCCTTCTCCCCACTCTGAGCTGCAGCCGGGCCTGGGGGCGAGCACTCGGTGTCGAGTACTTTCGAAAATGTGGTATCGAGGCCGATACCAGATACCGGTATCGGTGCATCCCTAGCGCAGAGTGATCTAATTTGCTAGCAAACAAATCATTGGCACATGGCACAGTAGCAGATTGGCTACTGTTGATTGTGCAGCCAATGAGATTGCCTGCTCAACATTTAAATAGTCTGGTTCATTGTTTACTGTAAGAGTTCCTGTGAACCCCTCCACCTCCCTAATCTGATATGATTTATGGCTCACAACAACGAGTCTATGTCATAAGTCCATGCTTGCTCTGCAACATAGCAGGTCTAGGGCCAAATGTACTAAAAGGGTTACTTCAGCGATTAGCATATGGCTTTGTATCAGTAGAAACCCTGGAGTATATTCAAATGATTGTGCTTTCCTCCCTCATATCCCCCTGAGACAAGGGATTTATGCATTTTATTTCTGGAAAAATTCCTCCTATGATGCAAATTGACACCCACTTTAGGAGGAATGTTTGGCCAAAGGCTAAAGACTACAGCCAGCAGAGGGAGCTATTTCCGCATGTTTTGAACCCGCGTGTGGGGGATGGGAGATCACACTCAGAGCTCAGCTCAGCTACAGGCACTCATTTAAACGGAGCTATGGTGAGCAATGTAAGTCTTTTAACTTCTCAAATTAATTTCTATGAAAGTTAAGCTTGCAAAGGCATGAACTGAAACGCGCCAGACTGAACTTGCGTTGTGAATGTATGCCGTGAGTGTAGTCGTGATTACCTCAGCTCTCATCACAAGAGCTCATCAGCTCATTTATCTCACTCCTGCAGTTAGTGCTCAGTGCTGTGATACTCGCGCGGTGACTCACTCATTATATTGAACAGACACGTTCAGTTTTTAATTGTAGTGTCTTCTCCAACTCAGTCACAGTAGTCAAGTAGGTGGCTTTGTGAATGGCCTCACAGGGCAGCGAAGCATTCTGGGAATTGTTGTCTTTCATCCCCATGAGACAAAAATACATTTTCTGTCTTTTCTCAGTTTAGAAGGCACCAAATTCAAAAATAATTTCATATTTCTACTACATTGATGACCCAGTTTAAATACAGATTCATCTTCTCAGCACTGAATTACCCCTTTAATGTTTACAGAACCCACCCATGTTTCTAAAATCACATAACTCCACCGACTTTTAGCCAAAATCTGAATAAAAGTGCAGGAAAACAATATGGCTACAATAGGTTTAGTTAAAGAGTAAAGGTTTATTCACCAAAAGCACTGAAAGAAAAACAGGGTGACATCAATGATAAAAAAATAATTTTGTAAAGCTACTGTCAGCATTTAACTTAACTGTCAGGTCATGTGATGATCAACAGCAAGTAATAAATAGGCTAATATTGTTTACTGTATTTGTCATCCTGGAATATATGACCCGACTTCTGTATTTTCTTGGAAAATGACAACAATGTAAATGTTGTGCATGCATTTGAATAATGCAAATTAATGGAGCACTACACTCTCAGTGCTTTTCTATTTGAGTTTGATTCAGGAATGCATTAATTACCATAAATACATATTCATGCTTTTCCATGGTTTTGCTGATTAACAGCAAGGGTATGAGGAACAAAAAAGTCTACCTAGCCGAATATGGGATTTTTGCCCCATTCATAACCAAAAAAAAAAAAAAAAAAAAAATCCATGGTAATGTATGCAAAAGGGTAAGCGTTTATTTTCATTAACATTTCAAAACGTAAAATTGGGGAGAATCCTTGAAGCATTTAGATCCAAGGACTTTCTCAGAATCATCCATCTTTCCCATTTGTAACAGTTTCTGAAAGGTAGTATTATTAAAGCAGTTTGAAACTCCATTTAAGGGAGGCCAAGTGCTCAGCTTTCAAAAATTCAAAGGTTGGGTGGTTTAATCTGGTTTTGTTTCATATTTCTGCATGACTGCGGTGACCATATAGTTCTACACATCAGGGAAACCATATTGGGTATTAGAGAGACTTGAAAATACAGTAGTGCTCTTCAAGTCCATGTCTTCTGCGTCCAAAAATCTCTGAAGCAGGTCCAGTTTTCTGCTTCAGATGCTACAAAAGGATTACTTGTGATATGCATATTTCTACATTTTGTCATTTTCAGCTTCTCACCAAATGTATTTTTGCATCCAAGGGATTGTGGATAATAAACTTTTGCATTCAAATTTCCCCACCCATTTTAAAAAACTTTTAGTTGTTAGTTGTTAGTTGTTATCAAAAAGGTAAACAAATAAAATTTGTTCCATTCTGACTTGATGGGGGTGATCCCGGTTTCGGTCCAAGAGCTCGAAGACCTTCCTCTGGACAGCAGACCAAATACGCATTTAAACAGACCCTCTGTAAAATTATATGTAAGTTCAAACTCATGAAAGAGCACATACACAACCGGATCATTTCCATAATGATTATACAGTATTTCCGTAATGACAATCTACCGGTCTGGTTTAAGACATGCTTTTTGTTGGCGGTAAATAATGTTGCAAAGACCAATACATTTACGAGCGCAAACCTTAGGTAATCAACTTGTATGATTCCTTTAAATACTCTCCTTCATAAATGTTGTGTCTGAAATGGAAACTCAAATGCATATGCAATAAAGTCAGCCAGAAAAATAACCCTGTCTGCACCTTTTCAGGGCTAATTTATCAATCAATCAATCAACTTTATTTATATAGCGCGTTTACAATCACGATTGTGTCGAAGCAGTTTCACAGTGTCAAACAGGATAATATTGCGACAAAATTAGATTTGGCTGTACAGTCGTACTGGAGAAAACAGTGATGTTATCAGCTTATTTTAATTTATCATATAGCGACAATGTTGGCATATCAGTATTATAGTTTATAGAATTAAATAAAACCTAATACATACATTTAATTTGTATATTTAGTTGAATAACTTTAATCATAATTTTAGTGTCCCCAACTGAGCAAGCCAAGCCAAAGGTGACAGTGGCAAGGAACCAAAACTCCATCAGGGCATGATGGAGAAAAATAAACCTTGGGAGAAACCAGACTCAGTCGGGGTGCCAGTTCTCCTCTGGCCTATTAACAAACAGTGTATGATTATTATTCTGGTAACCTTACAGGTCAGAAATCATATTAGGAAATAATTCGGAATATTCAAAATTTCAGGGTATCCCGGAAGAGACAGGTTTATTTAGGATGGGGCGTCCATTACACAAGAGTATGAATACATGAAAGATCGGAATTATTGCGCCTGAGACAGGTTTTTTGAGCATGACGTGCCGGTGAGGCAAATTCGGAGTTACACCAATTGACACGGCTCAGCAGACACTCCAGGATGCGTTGGTCATGTCCAGGCAGGTCCACTATCCGATCCGGACAGGACCCAGATCCGGGATAAACCATCAATCATCAATCCTTCACTCTTAGAAGATAAGGTTCTATATAGAACCTTAAAAGGTTCTATCGGTGCTACGTAGTTTAATTCACCTAAAAGGAACTCCTAAAAGTTTCACTGCAAAAAAATGCTTTTCATCTTCCTTAGTATCTTTGTCTTGTTTCTAGTCCAAACATCTAAACATTCTTAAAACAAGAAGTATTTTATAGAACCTTTTCTTCTAAGAGTGTTTATTATAATCTTTAATCAATCCTGACTAATTTGGGTTTTTTAACGCCCAAAGAGGCTTTGCGTTCTGGCCCCAAGTGTCGTCTTCAGTGCTGGGGAAAGTTACTTTTAGGCTACTTTTTAAGTAATGCATTACAATATTGCATTACTCCCTAAACAAGTAACTAATTTTGTTACTTAAAGCTACACTGTGTAACTTTTTTAGTTTATTCTTAGCTAAAAACACTTAGTTCTTTCAAAAATATATGTGCTCATTAATGTATATTTACATCTTTCAAGTAATAAATTATTCTCATAAGTTTATAATATGCCATTGAAAATACATTCGGGTTAAGGGGTTCGAATGCCGGCCACCATGTTGCCCCTCCATCTTGAAAGTACATTAGCCAAAGAAGGACACACCCGTAAATTCAAGCTTCGACTTTCGTGTTTTAAGACTCGATGGCAGCGTGTCGAATGTGAAGAGGTGGATTGCCATATTAATCTTGGACTAAGTCGGCCACCGTAGGAGTTAAAACGAAATCGGAATTGAGAGGAACTGAAACTAATATTCCCTGGATGGGCATATACCTTTTCACCGCTAGATGGGGGAAAATATCACACAGTGTAGCTTTAAGTTCCCTTTCTCGAGGGAACTTCGAGCTGCGTCAAAACGCTAGGGGACGCCTCTGCGTACCATGTCATGAAACACTTGTGTAATCAGTCCAATAGCGGGACGATACGTCACGGGCGGGTGACGTCATCAACCAGGAAGCTATAAAGCACACCTGGACAAAACAGTCACTAGTTTCTGTGTCTTCACAAGCGCTCTGTGTGAATTGTATGTCCATTTATTGTGTGTGTGTTCAAAAAAAAAAAAAAAGAAAGAAAGAAATATGGCAAGTCCGTATAGGTGTTGTGTTCCTCCCTGCCAACGTTGCATCATGGGTGGGGATACACACGTCCTAATGTGTGATGTGTTTGGGGCTCGAGCATGCCCAGTCAGCTCTCGAGGGGGTCGGCTGCGAGCATTGCGAGAGACTCACAATGCGCATATTAAGATCGCGCTGGGCACTCTTCGAGGAGAGTGCTTTGGCTCGCGGTCCTCAGGGCTCGGGTCCTGCTGTTGCCGAGTCGCAGCGAAGGCTCGCGTCCTGGGGATCGCAGTTGGATCTAGTGGCGGGGTTAGAGACGGGTGATCCCCTATCTCTGCCTTTACCCGCTGGATCTCATGCCTCAGTTAGCGAGTTGGAAGCACGCTCTGCGGTTTTCTTCCGCTCGCGCTGAGGCACATACACAGCAGCACTCCAGCTCCGAGAAATTGGATGTTGTTAGCGCTGATGATGATCTGCCAAAAGAAAACGACATACACACACTCCTAAAAAGAGGAGTGTAACTCGCGCTGTGTCCAGGTTAAGTTTAGACTGGCTGGCCGAGTTTCAAGAAGTTCGCCAAAAAATAAATAAATAAATAAAATAAGAAAGAGAAAGAACAATATAATGGCGAGCAGACAGCATGTTTGAGATTACGAGGGGCTGAATCTAGTGGCTCGGATCTCGCGTTTGCCGAGGCAGCGTGTAAATCACGGGTCTACAATATAGATATGACTCGATCGCGGATCTCGCGCTTGCCGAGGCAGCGTGTAGATTACGGGGTTGGGTCTAGTGGCTCAGATCGCGTGTTTGCCGAGGCATCGCGTAGATTATGGGTCTGCATCTATCATTCAGAGGCGACGATGTCTCGCGGGGAAGAGACGCTTGCGAGCTATCTCTCCCCCAAGTCAGCATCGTCACACAGCCCCACAGCTGCCCACAGCTGCCCACAACAAGCCGGTAAAAAAAAAAAAAGTCGGCTTTTGGGGTAGGGCATATTCGGCAGCAGATCAGGCGGCCGCCGGTTTGTATACAGCGGTTGCCCTGCAAGCGTATAAAACAAGCAGACCTGCTGGGGGATATTGATATTGAGATGTGAAATATTAAAATATATATATATATATATATATATATATATATATATATATATATATATATATATATATATATATATATATATAAATAAATCAAAATGTCCCTCTGGGGCTGTCGGGCGGGGCAGCCTCAGCCGAGTACGTCCTTTCTCAAACCTACACCGAGCAAAACAAAGAGAGCCCTACTTAGGCAGTGGCACCCTCTTGTCTGGAATTTGCACTAGGAATGGTAAAAGCATTTCTCTTCCCGAGGGAAGGATATGCTCCCAAGGTCCCAACTAATGTGCCGGGACCAGTAATGCTGCAGGCTTTCTGTCCGCCTCCGTTCACTAGTCAAGACCAAGAGAAGCTAAATCTGCTATGTCCGGTCAGGGCCCTAGATGCATATGTCCACAGAGCTGCCCTGTGGTGAAACTCAGAACAGTTGTTTGCGTGTTTTGGGTCCCCTAGCAAGGGAAAACCTGTTTGGTCCAGGTGTGCTTTATAGCTTCCTGGTCGATGACGTCACCCGCCCGTGACGTATCGTCCCGCTATTGGACTGATTACACAAGTGCTTCATGACATGGTACGCAGAGGCGTCCCCTAGCGTTTTGACGCAGCGTCTCATTCCCTCTCAGGTAACCATGGTTACATACGTAACCTGAGACGTTCTATTCGGACAGAATTCGTTTTGGAAGGATGAAGTCATGTAATTTTACCACAAGATGTCTGTAATATCAATGGTCAATTTGCACAGGATAAGAAATCTCAGCAAAACAACAAAAAGTGGGAGTGGTAAGAATCACAAGCTGAAGTGTTGTAAAATACATGAAGAAGTAATGTGAATACAGAAGATATAGCCCTTATAGACAGTCATTAAGTGGGGGTCATTTTTTAGGATTCTTGACACCTTGCACTTCTGGAGACTCCAGGAAGGTTGCAGTTCTGGATAAGGGTGTCACTGGAGACTAAAGGGTTCCTGATGGTTTCACACTTAATACTACACATAAATTCTGAATGCTTTTGCAGTTAGAGTGCAAAAATGGTAAATTGTGCCTGAAAAAAAAAAGAACAAGATTGATAGTAAAAATAAGATTATTATGATTACTGAGATGCACATTCGGATAGAACTAAAATCACTGAGAAGCTCTGGTAATAATTACACCCCACCTCTCCATGTTAAACTAATCTTGTCTGAATAGAGCTTTAGGTACTGTTTATGGAAAGTAATGTTAGATTTACATTATGGAAAGTAATGCATTTACTTTTTCTTAGCATTTCTGGGTGTGCTTGTTTGCTTGCAGATTTTTTGGTTGCAGACAGTTGGGGGGGGGGGGGGGGCATTAACCCAGCCTAGCTATAGGATTTCATGAAAACACCAGGCCTCCTCCACTCTCCTCAGGCCTATTTTTTGGCTGGCTGCATGAACAGCATGATGAGCAAGAAGTTAGGTCCTCAGACCAAGAGGAAAGGCGGTTATTTTGGCAGTTGGGAAAGTCAAGCACGGTGTAAGCTGTTAATTACGCCCATACTTCAAGCCCAACAGTTCCCCAGAATAAATCAGTCCGCTCCTGAGGAATGCGCGAGAAAACAAGAGAATACGGGAACGAGGCGCTAATCAATCCCCCCGACTTAATTACGCTTTCCATCTTCGCAGGTGATTCTCATGTGGAATTAAACTCCTCAGCCTTCCAAACACTGTAGGTGAATAAAAGCACAGTCGACTCGACAGCCTTCCGATTATTCCTGCTCATTGTTATGAACGCAAACACGCATCTATCAAACGTGAAGCTTGATGTAAGGGAAAAGACTGTCTAACTAATGAAAAGCCCAGGAGTCGTTACACAGTTCTTCCATTTTGTGTCCAATGGGGAACGTAGTGTAGACTCTTGTTAACTCACCTTGAAAATCTGTTACTTCCCACTGGTTTTTAGATTTACTCTAGAGGCTGTGCATTTCCCATTGGATCCTTGGGGCGATGTATGGCAAAAAAGGTGTAGAGAAGAACCTCAGCATTCTGGCACAATAAAGTTTACGAATCCTGTTCACAGTAAATCGAAACCATTCGTTCTGATCCTTGCTCCATACGGAAGCTCTCAGATCTGCGTTCCATAGAGTTTATATGGTTCTTTGCTGTATAATCTTTAATCATATTTAGGGAGATTATCTTTCTAAAATTACCCCAGCCCCTTCTGACAGAAGCGTGAGAAAGCATCTTGTTTATCTAATTTTTCAGATTTGCATGTGGTTGTTAGCAAACAGAATGGCTTATGACGAGCATGCAACATTTGCACACAAGCTTAGGATGAATGACGTCACGACGGAGGAAAAAAGGCCCAGCAGCCACTTGATGGCATTCAAGTACAGTACACAAATAATGGGCTGCAGTTCTGCTGCACTCTCTTTGCTCTAACTCTCATGCAACTCTCACAGGCAAAACATAAAGCAACAAGCATTCTTTTCACAATTAAAGATGACCACTTATGTATATAGGGCACATGTTTAAAAGTTAATTAAATGTCCTAATTGAACTAATGCCTTATCATTTGTGAAACCGCCCCACCCCCATCTGCTATTGGTCAGATAAAGAATTAGCCACACCCTCTATCTGCTATTGGTCAGATAAAGAAGTAGCCCCACCCCTACCTGCTATTGCTCAGATAAAGAAGTAGCCCCACCCCCTACCTGCTATTGCTCAGATAAAGAAGTAGCCACACCTCAAATCTGCTATTGGTTAGATGAAGAAGTAGCCACACCCCCTACATGCTATTGTTCAGATAAAGAAGTAGCACCACACCTATCTGCTATTGGTCAGATAAAGATCTAGCCCCACCCCATCTCCTATTGGTCAGATAAAGTAGCCCCACCCCCTATCTGCTATTGGTCAGATAAAGTAGCCCCACCCCCTATCTGCTATTGGTCAGATAAAGAAGTAGCCCCACCCCCTACCTGCTATTGGTCAGATAAAGAAGTAGCCACACCCCCTATCTGCTATTGGTCAGATAAAGAAGTATCCCCACCCCCCACCTGCTATTGGTCAGATAAAGAAGTAGCCCCACCACAAACTCTCATCAAAACATCTTTGAATTTCTGTCACTATACTATTGTGTAAAGCAATTATGCTTTTCATAGAAAATTAATCCAGCTTTAATTACTATATAATAATCATATTAAAGGGTTAATTCACCCACAAATTAAATTGATGTCATTAATGACTCTCCCTAATGTTGTTCGACACACGTAAGACCTCTGTTCATCTTCAGACACAGCTTCAGATATTTTATATTTAGTCCGAGAGCATATACAAGTGTATGCACACTTTACTGTCCACGTCTAGCCTGACAAGCCAGACCCACATCAAGATGTTTGGTCTGGAAACTCACCATAGACAGGGCTCAATCTGAGGGGCGGGATAAACGGTTGTCTTTCAAACTCCCTCTGCACGCGATAGGATAGCGCTACACCAACCAGAGCAACGAAGGTGAAACAGAGCTTGTTGATAGATTAAACATTCACCGTATCCGGTCGGCTAAACTCAGAACACATCTTCCCTTTTTAAGAATGACTTCAGTGCCGTTCTTTGTTCTTTTCTCAGAGAAAAGCTTAACTCCAAGCAGTCAAAGCTGATTCGAAAGACTGCCGCCGTTCGACAGTTTCTGTGTTTACTAGAAGCACACAAACGCAACTCGGCCGTCGTCATTATGGCCCCGCCCGCCGACTCTATACACGATGTGATTGGCCCGTCCAGAGTGAGGGGAATACAGCTCAGAAGGGTATTGAGAGTTCCTAGACGACACTTGCGGGCAGATTAAATTTGCTGCCGCTAGGGTGCGTCTAGATTTCTAGGCTAGTCCACGTCCAGAAAGGGAATGAAAACATCGAAGTAGTCCATTTGAGACATCAGTGGGTTAATTAGAATCTCTTGAAGCATTGAAAATACATTTGGGTCCAAAAATAACAAAAACTACGACTTTGTTCAGCATTGTCTTCTCTTCCGCGTTTGTTTTCAAACCTCAAATAAGATTGTCAAATAAGACATTTGATTATCAACGCATGATTGTCATTGATTTGGTTTTAGGCATTTGAAAGTGTCCGAGATTAATCAGTCAATCATCTTTATTTATATAACACTTTTACAATGACGATTGTTTCAGAGCAGCTTCACAGTGTTTAACTTATAGACTAACTGAATCTATCCACTTAAGCCTTAATGTAGTGAGCATTCTGACCCATAGTCTATAGAGCATATCCTTGCTCCATTACATTTAAAAGATTTACTGCTATGATGTCTTTCATAATCAGTAATTTTACAATAATGGTCCATCAATTACTCTTGCATCAAGACGCCAAAAACTACACCTCTCAATGGGATATCAGGTTTCCTTCATCCAGCGATAAACACTTCTCATCCTCTTGGCAGAAGCAGTTTCTGTGTGAAATGATCTTCCGAGAACAATCTCTCAGTCCTCTCGAAGGGGAGGTGCTCTTCGATATCTGTGGGGAGGATTTGGCAACCCATTGCACCTCTTTTCAGGGATTTTTTTGTGGGCAGATGCTTTCAGAAGGCATTTTCCTTTTTCATGGAAAAGGAGAATACAAAGTGGGTGGGGAAGATATATATATATATATATATATATATATATATATATATATATAGAGAGAGAGAGAGAGAGAGAGAGAGAGAGAGAGAGAGAGAGAGAGAGAGAGAGAGAGAGAGAGAGAGAGAGAGGGAGGGGGGGCATTCACAGAAACAAAGAGATAAAAATGCTACTTGGCATGCTAGCATGTAATTCTACTCAGATGCACGTGGGCAGACAATGGAGGATGTGCACATGCATAAACATGAAGGTGCGTCAGGTTTAATTAGAATATCCCAATGCTTAAGAACAGGAGAAAGGAGCAACGGAAAGGAAGTGTGATGACTGCCGGCCCAGCCCGCTTCCCAGGGTGATAATGTAGAGTATGGCGCAGGAGGAGGAGGAGGAGGGAGGGAGGGAGGGAGAGAGAGAGAGAGAGAGAGAGAGAGAGAGAGAGAGAGAGAGAGAGAGAGAGAGAGAGCCTGTGGCAGAGCACTGATCAGTTTGTGCAAGGTCTGCAGTAATGCATTATGGGAAATAATGGAATGTGGGGGCTATAATGGTTTGTCAATGAGACAAAGCAATAAAAGAAGAACATAAAAGGAAAAAGCAGCAGCCTAACAGTTTATGATGGTAAACATATTGGCAAACTTATTATCGAGGCACAGATTTGTAAAAATGAATGTATCACTAAAAATCTGGGTAGTATTTTATTGTTCATTTATACATTTCATCAATAAAATGAGGTCTACTATTAAATGCATTACATGCATAATTACATGGATTACTCAACTTAATTCAATCCTGGCCAGTTGGAAAAACATGCCTGTGGCAACATTTATGCAAAATAATATGTTGCTTGTCCAGTAAGTTGTGCTAACAGCTAACATTTAATTTCCTCAGAAACAGAAAAACACAGATGTGGCAACATTTACACAAGTTGTTGGATGTATTGCAGCAGTTTGCTAATGAAATCACATGATTTGCATTTCACGAGACTCTTAGCTGTCGATGCAAGCACAACCAGGGTTGGGGAGTAATGCAATACATGTAAGTTAGTGTAACTGTATTTCAGTTATATTTTAAATGTGTGGTAATCAAATTAGAGTTACATCCAAAAAGTATTTTAGATTACCAAAGTGATTACTTTGAGTTGAATGTCCTTTATTTAATTTAAATATAAATGTAATCTGTAACAGGCAAATAATGCAAAAAGCAGTAGGGGATTCTCAGACTCTGACAGTCTGCAAAAGCATCTTCTAAGATACATTTCAGCTCAAATTTTTTATAACACAGATAAAAAAGGTACATTTCTGTCACTGGGGCGGTACCCTAAGGTACAAAGCCGAAAAGGTACTAATATGTACCTTTAAGGTTCTACTATGTACCTTAAGGTACTAATTTGCACTCCTAAAGTACTGATATGTACCTTTTAAGGTACTAGTATGTACCATGTATGGGTGAGTAAGGTACAAAGATGTACCTTTTCACTTTTGTACCTTAGGGTACCGCCCCAGTGACAGCAATGTACCTTTTTTCTGAGAGTGTATATATATATATATATATATATATATATATATATATATATATATATATATATATATATATATATTGTGACGGGGTGAAGAAGTACACGACACAGGGGGGCAGGTGAATTTCCCCGAAGGGTGGATTTATTGACAATAGTGAAAGTGAAAGTGCGTCGAGTGGGGTGCTCCGTGCTCGGTGTGGTCTCTCTTGCGTCCTTGGTGCTCGCGGTGATCTGGATCCGTGCTCAGAGTGAGTGCTGGCCGTCACACGCAGCTCCCTGGAGGGAGAATGGAGACAACAGTTAGCCGAGTCTTCTGGAGACATCTCTCACCTCTTTGGGCGGCGGGCAGGCTTATAAAGCCGCCCGCTGATGAGTTGCAGCTGTGACGGCTCAGCCTGTGATGAGCGGGTGCAGGTGTTCCCGCCTTGTTTCCAGGGCGACGCTGATGAGCGCTCGGGACACTTGTCACACTCCCCCCCCCCCTAAGCGACGTCCTGGTCCCGCGGAGAAGCGGGGAAACTGGGGGGGGTTGGGGAGTGGAGCCTGACAGACCTGCGAAAGCTGACCACATCCGGGAAAGACCATCGGCGTTGGCGTTGGCCGTCCCGGCACGATGTTGGACGGTGAAGTTGAAGTCCTGGAGCGCCAGGAACCACCGCGTCACCCTGGCATTCGTCTCCTTGGCCCGGGCCATCCATTGCAGTGGTGCGTGGTCAGTGGTCAGGGTGAAGTGGCGGCCCAGGAGGTAATACCGGAGCTCCAGGACTGCCCACTTGACGGCCAACGCCTCCCGTTCCACGGTTGCGTAGCGCTGTTCTGCTGGGGTCAGCTTTCGGCTGATGTAGATCACCGGGTGTTCCTCGCCGTCGGTGACCTGGGAAAGGACGGCTCCCAACCCGGTGTCGGAGGCGTCCGTTTGCAACAGGAAGGGGCTATTGAAGTCGGGCGCTCGTAGGACCGGTGCCGAGGTGAGGGCCGACTTGATGCGGTGGAACGCCGCCTCCGCCTCGGTGCTCCACTGGGTCTTCTCTGGCTGCCCCTTCCTGGTCAGGTCTGTCAGGGGAGAGGCTAAGGAGGAGAAGTCAGGGATAAAGCACCGATAGTAACCCGCCAACCCCAAAAAGGCTTGTACCTGCGTCTTCGTGGTGGGACAGGGAGCGGAGAGAATCGCAGAGACCTTCTTCTCCTGGGGTCGGATCAGGCCCCGTCCCACCTGGTAGCCGAGGTACTTGGCCTCTGCGAGTCCTAGGTGGCATTTCCGGGGGTTGGCGGTCAGCCCAGCCCGACGTAACTCCGACAGCACCTTCCGCAGCCGGTCCAGGTGGTCCTCCCAGGTCTCGGAGTGTACCACCACGTCATCCAAGTAGGCCGCCGCGTAGGCTTGGTGGGGTCGGAGCAGGATGTCCATGACCCGCTGGAAGGTGGCGGGTGCTCCGTGCAGGCCGAAAGGGAGGACGCGCTATTGCCAGTGGCCGCTCGGAGTGGAGAAGGCTGTCTTTGGCTTGGCCTGAGTGGAGAGAGGTACCTGCCAATACCCTTTCGTGAGGTCGAGGGTGGAGATGTACCGCGCCCTCCCCAGGCGGTCCAGCAGCTCATCTACGCGGGGCATGGGATAGCTGTCAAACTCCGAGACCTCGTTGAGCCGGCGGAAGTCGTTGCAGAAGCGGAAGGTGCCATCGGGCTTTGGGACCATCACAATCGGGCTGGACCACGGGCTGCGTGATGGTTCGATGACCCCTAACTTCAACATCTCCTGTACCTCTGCCTCAATGGCGTGTCGCCGAGCCTCCGGAACACGGTAGGGCCGCTGCCGAACGACGACTCCTGGGGCCGTCCGGACGTCATGCTCCAGGACGTGAGACCGCCCGGGGCGAGGGGAGAACACCGCAGAAAACTGACTGACCAGGTGTTGCAGCTCCGACTTTTGGGCCGCCGACAGTTGGGGGTCCATGTCTACCATCACGGGTGGGGACTCCGTGAACGCGAAGAGCTGGGGCCTGGTCCCGACCCAGCGCTTCAGGAGGTTGATGTGGTACAGCTGGTCGGCTCTCCTCTTCCCAGGCTGCCGGACCCGGTAGGTGACGGGCCCGACCTTCTCGGCGACCGTGAAGGGACCCTGCCAGGTGGCCAAGAACTTACAGGCGGCGGTCGGGACCAGGACCAAGACATGGTCCCCGCGCTGGAACTCTCTGGGTTGGGCGGCCCGGTCGTAGTGCCTCCGTTGGGCCTGCTGGGCTTTGGCCAGGTGCTCCCGGACGATGGGCATCACGCGGTCGATCCTGTCGCGCATCTGCCGCACGTGCTCGATCGTGGAACGGTGTACCCCCGGTTGTTGCTCCCAGGCCTCCTTGGCCACGTCGAGCAGTCCGCGGGGTTGCCGGCCGAAGAGGAGCTCAAACGGGGTGAAGCCGGTGGACGCTTGGGGGACTTCCCGGATGCCAAAGAGGACGTAGGGCAGCATCTTGTCCCAGTCCCGCGGGTCTTCGGCGGCCACCCGCCGCAGCATCTGCTTGAGCGTCTGGTTGAATCGCTCGACGAGGCCGTCGGTCTGGGGGTGGTACACCGTTGTGCGGAGCTGTTGGACCTTCAGGAGCCTGCAGAGATCTGCCATCATCCGGGACATGAACGGGGTGCCCTGGTCAGTCAGAATCTGGGCGGGGATGCCCACCCGGCTACACAGAAGGAAGAGCTCCTGGGCGATGGCCTTGGTGGTGGCTTTCCGGAGGGGAATGGCCTCTGGGTAGCGGGTGGCATAGTCCACGATGACGAGGATGTGTTCGAACCCCCGGGCGGACTTCGGCAGCGGTCCCACCAGATCCATTCCGATTCGCTCGAAGGGCACCTCTATGATGGGCAGCGGAATCAGCGGGCTGGGGGGAGGAACTCGTGGCGATGTCCGCTGGCAGGTGGGGCAGGCTTGGCAGAAGCGCTTCACCTCGGCCTCCAGGCCGGGCCAGTGGAAGCGATCTCGGATCCGTTGGATGGTGTTCTGAGCCCCGAGGTGGCCTGCCATGGGGTGTGCGTGGGCGATCTCCATCACTGCCTCGGTCTTGCTGCGGGCCACGACGAGCAGGTTTTTTTCCTCCCCCCTTCGCTGAGCGACACAGTAGAGCAGGCCTTGTTCAATTTTGAAGTGGGGCGTAGGGTGCGGCGCGGGCTGTAGGTCCTTCCCCTCCGCGACCCGTACCTGAGCCCAGCAGTGCTTCAGACGGTCGTCCTCGTGCTGCTCGCGGGCGAACGCCCCGGCCCCCGAGACCTGCTGGAAGAGATCATAGAATAGGTTAGCAGCTTGGGGGGTGGACTCACCGTCTCGGGGGCTGTCGGAAGCCAGCAGCACAGGACGCCGTCTGGGTCTCCGCGCGGTCCGGCGCTTTGGGCGGCTCCCGGGCTGGCTGACAGGCTGAGTGGCGGCGGTGAGGAGACGGTCGAACCCCGGCCAGTCCCTTCCGAGCAACACGGGGACCGGCAGATCCTTGACGATTCCGACTTCGATGGCCCAGGTGCTCAGGGCGGCCTCGATGGACAAGCGACGTGCGGGGACTTCTCGGGTATCGCCGTGCACACACACAATGGGGACGGAGGTCTTCGAATCTCCTCGCGGCGGCAGGATTGCCGCCTGTACGAGGCTGATGGCGCTGCCGGAGTCCAGGAGAGCCAGGAAGGGACGGCCGTTAATCTTCACCTCCGCCCGGGGCGCGTTCTCTGTGTGCACGGCGCAGCCTGCCAGCCATGCTCGTCCAGGGGATCGCGGGGCTTCGGTGGGCATGGGCTCGTCCGGAGGCCCGGGAACCGCCGGCCTGCCTACTGGTCGCGAGGTACCCTCCGGCGTGCGTCGCTCCTGGACCACCCTTCGGGGAAAAGGCGACGCTCGCTCCCCGACCTCCCGGTGGAAGGTGGCATCCGCCAGCTCAATAGCCTCGACCAGCTCATCCTTGGTGGTGGGCTTCCGCATCCCCACGGCTTGACGGAGGTGGCGCGGGAGCGCGCGCAGGAGGCGGTCAATGACGACGCGCTCCGCTACCTGGATGGTGGTGGAACCCTCGGCCAGCAACCAGTGTTGTGCCAGACGAGAGAGATCCGCGGCTTGGAGTCTGGGTGGGCGCCGTGGGTCATAGGACCAGTCATGGAAGAGTTGTGCAGCGCTGATCGCGGATAGCCCGACGCGGCTCAGGATCTCTTTCTTTAACACCGCATACGAAGTGCTTTGCGCAGGGGGAAGCGCGAAGTACGCCCGCTGCGCATCCCCGGTCAACAGCGGGGCGACGATGCGAGCCCACTCATCCTCTGGCCACGCCTCGCGGGTAGCGATGGTCTCAAACATCTCAAGGTACATGGCGACATCGTCGTGCTCAGTCATCCGTGGCATGAGTTGGGTTGCTTGGGCGCGAGGGTCAGGCAGCGGAGCGCGTTGGGCAGCGGCCGCCCGCAGTGTGAGCAGCTCCCGCTCTGTAGTGTCTTGTCGAGAGGCCATATGCTCCATAATTTGCTGCTGGCGGATGCTCACCTCAGTGAGGTGTTTCAACAGTTCCTCCATCGTTGCAGGGAGGAGCGCCACCTGGGGAAACAGAGGGAAAAAACCAATAAGTGTGGGGAAAAAATAAATCCAGGGAAAAAGTCTCGGGGAAACGGGAACCACTCCACGTGAACCTGATGTCGGTACTTCTTCACACTCTTGCCCGCATTCTCCACCAGTGTGACGGGGTGAAGAAGTACACGACACAGGGGGGCAGGTGAATTTCCCCGAAGGGTGGATTTATTGACAATAGTGATAGTGAAAGTGCGTCGAGTGGGGTGCTCCGTGCTCGGTGTGGTCTCTCTTGCGTCCTCGGTGCTCGCGGTGATCTGGATCCGTGCTCAGAGTGAGTGCTGGCCGTCACACGCTGCTCTCTGGAGGAAGAATGGAGACAACAGTTAGCCGAGTCTTCTGGAGACATCTCTCACCTCTTTGGGCGGCGGGCAGGCTTATAAAGCCGCCCGCTGATGAGTTGCAGCTGTGACGGCTCAGCCTGTGATGAGCGGGTGCAGGTGTTCCCGCCTTGTTTCCAGGGCGACGCTGATGAGCGCTCGGGACACTTGTCACAATATATATATATATATATATATATGCACATTAAAAAATGTACTTACCTTTGAATCTTAACTAATCTTAATCCTTATCTGGATGATCCATGACTTTTCATGTTTTGCGATAGTTTGGGAGTCCCTTGTTTAAGTAATTTGTTTTTGTAATGTTTTTTTGTCTCAATTCTGAGATGATTCTCCTTTTCTCAGAATTTTGAGATATAAATTCATAATTGCTAGTTACATTGTCCAATTATAAGGGGTAAAAGACTAACATTTTCCCTCCAGAATTGCAAGTTTATATCTCATAATTTTGACTTTATAACGTGTAATTCAAGTTACTTTCAAGTTCAAGTTCAAGTTACTTTATTTATAAAGCGCTTACAGCAAGGTAGAACCTACCAAAGTGCTGAACATGGTCAAACATATAATAAAAACAAAATCATAAAGCAAATCATAATTCAAGATCAAATCATATCATAGTACAGATAAAAACCGAAAAGCCACTATAAAAAATAAATAAATAAAAATCAATTAAAAGCCAAGTTAAAAAGAAAGGTTTTTAACCTGATTTTAAATTCCGATACAGTAGAGGCCAATTTAATTTCGAGGGGTAACTTATTCCAGAGAGTAGGGCCGGCCACAGCCAAAGCACGATTTCCTCTTGTCTTTAAGCGGGCTTTTGGAATATGAAGCAGAAATTGATCATTCGACCGAAGGCTCCTATTTGAGCTATACAAATGAAATTGAGTAGATAAATATGGGGGAGCAACATTTTTTAAAGATTTGTACACAAGTAACAAAATTTTAAACTCAATACGGAGCTCTATAGGCAACCAATGTAACGATCTTAAAAGAGGTGTAACATGATCACATTTCCTATAGCCCTTTAAGAATTTCGCTGAGGCGTTTTGTACTGGAGCCGAGAAATTTGAGACTTTGCGATACCATAATATAAGGAATTACAGTAATCCAGCCTCGATGTAATAAAGGCATGGATGACAGTTTCAAGGGAACGCTCAGAAAGAAATTGGTTTTATTTTTGAAAGAAGACGGAGATGAAAGAAACTAGAACCAACTACTGAGTTTATTTGTTTGTCAAATGACAGATTCGTATCGAATGTAACCCCAAGATTTCTAACATGGGTAGCTATAGTAGAGCAGATTTGCTGAAGATCAAAGTGGGGGTGTGCTTTGGCATTGGGTGGACCAAAAATCATGATTTCTGTTTTATCAGAATTTAAAAAGAGGAAGTTAGAAGAGAGCCATGATTTTATCTAATTTAAACAGGCATTTAAGGTTTTAGATAAGGCATTTAAACACACATTTAATTGTGTGTTTAAATGTCGCAATTGCAAGAGAAAAAAGTCAGAACTGTGACATAAAAAGTCACAACTACCTATAATTTTTAATTAAACTATATCATAAGTTGAATATAGAAGGATGTCTGCCGGAAGCTAGATAATTGACTTCATAACATGTTAAATATCACTGTAAAAAAATCCCCATCAAATTCACGGTAAAAAAAAACAAAAAATGGCAGCTGTGGTTGCCAGAACTTTACCGTAAAAAATACAGCAGTAACGTTTTAGGTTTTACAGGACAGCACATTGTTTTTCTGTAAATTTCACGGTCATAAGGTTAGATCTAATTACAGCTATTCGCCGTTTATAGTATGGAAACTTTCTTTTAATCAATTAACAGTTTTTAACTGTAGCATTTTTACAGCATATTACTGTTAAAATCATTTTTTTGCAGTGTATTTTTCTTACACTAATGCCTCACGTTGCTTCAGAAGGCCTTTATTAACCCCCCAGAGCTGTGTGGAGTATGTTTATAATGGATGGATGCACTTTTTAGGGGCTTTACATTTTGGGCTCTCGTTCACTGCCATTATAAAGCTTGGATTAGCCAGGAAATGTTTTAATATAACTCAGTTTAGGTGTATATGAAAGAAGAGTGTCATATACACCTAGAATGATTTTAGGGTGAGTGAATCATGGGCTAATTTTCATTTTTTTGGTGATCTATCCCTTTAATGCCTTATTCTGAATATTCTATATCCCTTATCTAAAACCTTAAATGCCACAAAAACTATACCCAATTTTGCAAAAATTAAGTTAGTCACATTTTTCCTATGAGCCTATGTTGAATTATCCGCATATAAAAATAAATGTTTTTTTTTAAACATTAAAACAAACTAAGTTTCTATGGGTATTTTCATAAGCAGCATTGTTTCAAAATATTGTTTTAAATAAAATTTGAATATTAATGAGAACAGACTCAATAAAAAATTGATTGAGCAGCAACTTAAATTGCAGTAACTTAGCAGTTAAGAAAATACATTTGTTTTTCTAAGCCATTAAAAATAATATGTATAATTCATCATTAGCAAATGAAGGCAAAGTAGCCAACGGCAAACATGTTTGGTAATCAGGGGAACCGGCTTTATCACTGCAGGCTTTTATCGGTGGTGGATTCCTGGGCCGTTGTCAAATAAAATTATCTGCTGAACTTGTGTGAAATAATTGATTGTGATAATCAGGTTTGTTAGAGCAATGTCACACTGCTGTGATAATACAGACGCTAATCAAGATATCTATTCTCTCTAGGCTTTCAAAGCTTTTGTTTTCAAACTTACAAGAAACATCTAATGATAGAATCTGATTCTTAATCTGAACCTTGATCTTAGTTCTAGGTGTTCAACCAAAAATGAAATTGATATCATTAATGACTCTAATGTCGTTCCACACCCGTAAGACCTCCGTTCATCTTCGGAACACAGTTTAAGATATTTTATATTTCGTCCAAGAGCTTTTCTGTTCCTCCATTGGAAGTGTATGCACACTATACTGTCCATGTCCAGAAAGGGAATAAAAACATCATCAAAGTAGTCCATATGTGAAATTAGTTGGTTAATTAGAATCTCTTGAAGCATCGAAAATAGATCTTGGTCCAAAAATAACAAAAAACTATGACTATATTCAGCATTGTCTTCTCTACCAGGTTTTTTTTTAAAACCTCAAATAAAGATTCAAACTTTTATGAATCAGTGAATCGGTTCATGATTTGGATCGCCAGTGTCACGTGATTTCTATCAATTAGCTGATTCATAACCGTTTAAATCTTTATTTGAGGATTGAAAACAAATAGGAAGAGAAGACAATGCTGAATAAAGTCGTAGTTTTTGTAATTTTTCGACCAAAATGTATTTTTGATTTTTGAAATTCTAACTAACGAACTGATCTCACATATGGACTACTTTGATGATGTTTTATTCCCTTTCTGGACATGGACAGTGTGCATACATACAGACTAAATATAAAATATCTTAAACTGTGTCTGAAGATGGCTAATAAACAGAGGTTTTATGGGTGTGGAACAACATTGTGGTGAGTTATTAATGACATCAATTTCATTTTTGGGTGATCTAACCTTTTAAGGAGGTCTAAAATATCTGGAAAAAGTGGGCACTCATGCATCTCCGTGGAGCCAATCACAGAAGTTGTAGATGTCATGTGATTACTCTTATTAGTCTTATTGAAGCCATAGAAAAATTACATCATGACAATGCTGACTGGCACCACAACAATGCTTTAACTAGCAACTGTTCCAACACTGAGTATAACCAGACATGACGGTTCTGTATAAATTCTAGCACAAAGTAATTTGTCCAGAACCCAGTGTTAGTTAGTTGCATTGTGTCACCGTCGTCGTGTTCACAAATCCTCTCCCATGGCCTCATGGGACGGTAAAGTGTCATAAAGTATGCACACTTCAGAATCTCGCCGTAAATAGTAATTCACTTGTGTACTTTTTTTTGTTGTTGCCTAATCTTTTATGAGTTCTGTGAATTTAGACTTCTTTTGTCACATACTGTTTTTCACCTACTGTGCTATTGTCAGACACAGACGAGGACACAGAGGTTAGTGCAACGTGAAACTGTTTATTAATTAGAGGTAACAGACAAAGGCAGAACACAGATGAATCTTGACATGGAGAAACTTAAACAGAATTATAATGGAAACTTCCTTTGTAGATGGTGAAGACGAAGAGGACAATGATGGAGACGACAAAGAAGACGATGGAGACAATGAAGATGATAAAGACGATGAAGGTAAGTATAAGCACAGGTAGGTGGACTGTAAAGGGGTGGTGATCGGTGCAAGACCAGGCGATAGCTGTGTCTCATTTCAGAAGGCTGCGTCCTCCGGAGGTCGCATTTGAAGACTGCATACGTCATAAGGCCGTCTCATTTCAAAAAAGTGAGTAGGACACTCCAAATGCGACCTTCGAATGCGTCCTTCTTTTACAGGATTTCGGAGTGTGCATGAGGTGTAGCCTTCACGGCTAGAGATAACCCAAAATTCTTTGCGTCGCCGTTAACAACCGTCATATATATTTTTTTATATTACATGAAAAAACTGCACCACTGCCAGATATACATGCGAGCGTAGGTGTGGTGTTTAAGGCCATGTCCACGCTAATACGTTTTCATTTGAAAATGTATATTTTTCTCTCCGTTTTGGCCTTCCATCCACACTGAGACAGCGTTTTAAGTCAATGAAAACGTATCGTTTTGAAAACGCTCTCCAAAGCGGATAAATTTGAAAACGCTGTCTTCGCGTCGTAGTGTGGACTGTGAAAACGGAGGCTTTTGAATACAATGACGCATTTTTAGCCATGTGATGCAGTCATATGACCAATTCACGCCGTATTTATTTTGGCACGTCTCCCAGTCTACATTTTCACTTGCTTTTAGCACTTTATATTCATGTGTTACTCACAGCATCAACTCCACCTCACTGTTGACCCATTTAAAAAATTCAGTGCCTTTTCTCGACATTGCCGCAAAATATCAAAGAGTAAAATAAACGAGTAGCAGAAATGACGCAAGTCGAAGCATCTTGGATTTGCTCATGCGCAGTACGGGGATGTAAGCGTTTTCAGACGTTTCAGTGCAGATGAACATTTTTTGGAAAACGATTGAAAATGATAGTGTGGACGGAGCGTTTTTAGACGAAAACTCAGTTTTTAAATTCATCCGGATTAGTGTAGACGTAGCCTAAAATGTAGATTTAAGCTTGTTTTTATTTTTTAAGCTCTATTACCTCAAACAGATAGATGCGACACAGCTGATGAGTGTTTGGAAGCGGAGTGCTTATGTGTGGCTCTGGTGATGATACGCAGGTGTTTAGTATTCAGGTGATTGGGAACGAGTGGGCTTGAGTGTCCATGTCCAATGGTGTGGGAAGTGCGGTTGTGACAGCTATATAGTAAGGAAATATGCGATTTCGGATGCAACCAATGTCTCACACTTGTAACAAATTAGATAAGTCCATAAATGAAAAAATAAAAAACATCATGAAATTCGTGGCTGATTTGGCGAATCCTTGACGTGATCACAGGCAGCAGCGCTTATTAAAAATGTTGTAAATTTAAGTAGCAAATGAGAATCAATAAAATGATTTTGAGTTTTATTAATATATGTCCTGGTTCTTCCAAGCTTTATAATATCAGTGAATGGGAAGTTCTATTTTGAATCCATAAATGTGCATCTTTCCATCATAAAAGTGCTCTTTGCGGGGGGTAAACGTGGAGTAAAAATATATTATTTTTCACAAACTATTTAAATCTTTATAGACTAAAATAACTAGCTTTCGGCAGACAGCTCTACGCATCGATTTGCGGCTAAAGAGTAACCCTTGACGCATACATACTGACAAGATTTTTTAAAAGAGAAATGCCGGAGGATTATGATATAAGAGAAGAGGGACTTGAGTTTGTTGTACAACTTGTGATACACCTATACCTCTGGTCAGGGGGAACTTCTGCAAACGTTGATCATGGAATAAAGAATAAATTATAAGCTAATGCAGCCAAGGCCAAACTTTGAGAAAGAAATGATTAATTAATTTCTTAGCTGGGATTTCAGGCAGTTCACCTCACCTCTGAATCCAAGTCGTTCTTCTTTTGTCACTACTCATTTAATCATGTCTGTTCCCTGGAAAGATTAGACATCTCTCGGATCTTCGGGTTCGAGTTGTGAGTTCAGTCATCAGTATCTGATCTGGGCCGTGACAGCCTCATGCATTGCATGCAGTCACGAAAACAGAATTGATTAGTTCCCCTCTTGAGCCCTTATAGGATGAATACAAAAACACAAAATATCCTGTACAGAACGGATGGCATGTTGCGCATGCGCGGTCAACACAAAATGAACGAATCGACAACTCGTCGTTCCCGAGTCATATTAAAGATTCGTTCAAAATGAACGACACATCACTATTATTTTGCCGTAAATCAACGTGTACGGTTGTCCGCCAGTAGCCAGATATTTTAGTTTATAAAGTTTTAAATATGGATATTTTTCTTAGCCAAACACATTGATTTGCTAGGCCTTTATTAACCCCTGGAGCCGTGTGGAGCAGTTATATGATGGATCGCTGCACTTTTATGGACTTAAACAGAACTTCCCATTCACTGCCATTATAAATCTGGGAAGAGCCAGGACATTTTTTTTTTTAACATAATATGATTTTATTTGTCTGAAAGAGGAATGTCATGCCCAACTAGGATGACTTGAGGGTGACAAAATCGTGGGATATTTAATTTGGATGAATTATCCCTTTTAAATGTGATTAAAGCAACAGGTTTTTTTTCTTCAGAATCTTTACTTTTTAAAATAATTGTATGTATTTATTTTCAAATATATAATTTTTACATTAAAGGGGGGGGTGAAACACTCAGTTTCAGTCAGTGTCATGTCAATCTTGAGTACCTATAGAGTAGCATTGCATCCTGCATATCTCCGAAAAGTCTTAATTTTTTTTTATAATTATATAAGAAAGATGCGCTGTTCCGAGTCTTTCCGAAAAAAGCCAAGCGGGTGGGGGCGTATCGTGTGGGCGGAGCTAAATAATGACGTGTGCGCGCCGCTGTTATTGTGTTGAGTGCGTCGTAAAGCTGTGTCATCCCTAACAGCGGGAAAAAACTTTATTCAAAATAAAAAAAATGGCTTTAATCAGATACAGCCATACATGTATGATCCGGAATCAGACCCAGAGGCTGAAGTTGAACAGGAGCAGCAGCAAAAAATGACTAGAGCAGGACGTCTCTGTGTGGTACAACTTGTGTTATTTACATATTTATACTTGAATTATATCGTCGTATTTTTTGTCTTTGAAAGTGTACACGTGGGAAGTGCAGTTGTGCACGTGTGTGTGTGTGTGTGTGTGTGTGTGTGTGTGTGTGTGTGTGTGTGTGTTTACGCGTGGTTTGTGTAGACAATTGTAGTAAGCGGACTGGTTTTGCACGGAAGGCTAAGTTAGTGTTTACATAGAAAGACACGGAATAGTAGCGCATTTGAATGAAGAAGCGTGTTTATTTAGTTCAACATATTTCCCCACTCTTTGTGTATTGTTGTTTGGAGTGCTTTTACAATACACAAACATAAAGTTACACATATAGTGGCCAGCTAAACAAATGTACACGCACTACACATCGCATGCTCCATTGATCAATTAACATGATACGTGATCATGTTTGGGCTACTTGATGGGCATAGGCAAAAACACAGACATTTGAAGCAGTCTTACTCACCGCCCGCGGTTCTAACGTTGGGACCTTTATCGTTGGGACTGCTCCATCCTTCAGCATTAGGCAATCGGAAAATCCGGCGTCGAACTGGGCCTTGTTTATGAAACAGTCGGCACCGAAATGCAGTTAACAGACATAAACCTTTGCGCAACTCAGTTGCTGATCCGGAAAAGCAAATTACATCCACTGTTGCCTTAATGCAGGGTTTTTTGGCAATCTGTACAGGAATGTCTTGGTCTGGCAACCAAAAACACACTTTTTTGGTGACATTGTTATTTCTTGAAGTCACATCACCTGTGCAGCGCAGCCTACGAGCCAGCGCGTTGATGGGCGTAGCCTGTTGCTTTCGCTCTCTCCCTCTCTCTCTCTCACGCTCTTCCGGTAGAATTGCCCGTACGGCCCATACAAGGAAATTCCGAACTATTAACGTCGAGTGGACCCATGATCGAAAAAAACTTGCCGAAACTTATGACTAACCGGAAGTAGTATTTTTGACAAAGAAATACTCCCATCAAACATCCACCTTAACTTTTGAAACTTTGTGTCACATGCCTGTCCTGTCTTGTGTGCACATGTGGGTTTGTTATGTTGAGCATGTGTCATTGTCAGATCCCTCCCCCTTGTCATCTGATTAGTGTTATTGGCCCCACCTGTGTTCCCTGATTCCCTTTTGATTTCTTCTCTTTAAAAGCCCCTTGTGTTTGTCAGTCTTGGTCGGATCGTTGTATGTCTCGTCTACGTCTCCCGGTTCCCCGTCATTCCTTTGGTATGTTTGAGTCTTTAGTTTATGTTTTATGATTATGTGTTTTTCCCCCCTCGTGGGTTTTGTTTTGAGTTTATGTTTTATTTTATAATAAATTATCATTTTCTGCACTTGAGTCCTCGCACCCTTTTCCTTTGTGTGTAACGTGACAGAACGATCCGACCATACTATGAGGACTCAGCAGAGAAGGCCTCCCTCGGTGCCAGTTCTGGGGGTCCCGAGTCCGGGAGCCCTGAGTCCAGACATGGCCTGGAGGGCTGTAATGGGAGGCTTTGTGGTGGCAGTCCTGCATGCTTGGGAGAAGCACAGGGTGTCATCCACACCTCCGGTGGTCCCAGTGCCGTTGGTCCCTGTGCCGGTGGATCGTGCTCCGGTGGTCCCTGTGCCGGTGGATCGTGTTCCGGTGGTCCCTGTGCCGGTGGATCGTGCTCCGGTGGTCCCTGTGTCGGTGGATCGTGCTCCGGTGGTCCCTGTGCCGGTGGATCGTGCTCCGGTGGTCCCTGTGCCGGTGGACTCCGTTCCGGTGGTCCCTGTGCCGGTGGACTCCGTTCAGGTGGTCCCTGTGCCGGTGGATCGTGCTCCGGTGGGCCCTGTGCCGGTGGACTCCGTTCCGGTGGTCCCTGTGCCGGTGGACTCCGTTCAGGTGGTCCCAAGTCCGGAAACGGCCTGGAGGGCTGTGATGGGATGCTTTGTGGTGGCAGTCCTGCATGCGTGGAAGGAGCAAAGGGCTTTATCCGAAGCCCCGGAGGCAGTTCCGGTGGTCCCAGTTCCGGTGGTCCCAGTTCCGGTGGTCCCAGTTCCGGTGGTCCCAGTGCCGGTGGATCGTGTTCGGGTGGTCCCTGTGCCGGTGGATCGTGTTCCGGTGGTCCCAGTTCCGGCGGATCGTGTTCCGGTGGTCCCAATGCCAGCAGATCGTATTCCGGTGGTCCCAGTGCCGGTGGATACTGCTGGACTGGAGAAGTTTCCCCAACGCCCTGCCTGCGCCGCTGAGGCACCCTGCTCTCCCTGCACCGCTGAGGCGCACTGCACTCCCTGCGCCCCTGAGGCATCCTGCTCTCCGTGCGCCGCTGAGGCGTCCTGCTCTCCGTGCGCCGCTGAGGCGTCCTGCTCTCCGTGCGCCGCTGAGGCGTCCTGCTCTCCGTGCGCCGCTGAGGCGTCCTGCTCTCCGTGCGCCGCTGAGGCGTCCTGCTCTCCGTGCGCCGCTGAGGCGTCCTGCTCTCCGTGCGCCGCTGAGGCGTCCTGCTCTCCGTGCGCCGCTGAGGCGTCCTGCTCTCCGTGCGCCGCTGAGGCGTCCTGCTCTCCGTGCGCCGCTGAGGCGTCCTGCTCTCCGTGCGCCGCTGAGGCGTCCTGCTCTCCGTGCGCCGCTGAGGCGTCCTGCTCTCCGTGCGCCGCTGAGGCGTCCTGCTCTCCGTGCGCCGCTGAGGCGTCCTGCTCTCCGTGCGCCGCTGAGGCGTCCTGCTCTCCGTGCGCCGCTGAGGCGTCCTGCTCTCCGTGCGCCGCTGAGGCGTCCTGCTCTCCGTGCGCCGCTGAGGCGTCCTGCTCTCCGTGCGCCGCTGAGGCGTCCTGCTCTCCGTGCGCCGCTGAGGCGTCCTGCTCTCCGTGCGCCGCTGAGCCGTCCTGCTCTCCGTACGCCGCTGAGGCGTCCTGCTCTCGCCGCACCTCCCTGGCGCCCTGCTCTCGCCGCACCTCCCTGGCGCCCCCTGCACTGACTGCACCACCCAGGAGTTCTGCTCTCACCGCGCCTCCCTGGCTCCCTGCTCTACTCATGCCGCCCCGGCCACCTGAACTCGGTGGGCCTCCCGACCTCGGCGGGCCGCCCTGGCCATTCGAACTTTGTGTGCCACCATGGCCTCCTGAACTTTTTGTTTTCCTCGTTCCTCCCTTGTTAACCCCTCCCTTGTTTGTCCCTCCCATGCCGCCCTTGTCTGTCCCTCCCATGCCGCCCTTGTCTGTCCCTCCCGTGCCGCCCTGGTCTGTCCCTCCCGTGCCGCCCTGGTCTGTCCCTCCCGTGCCCCCCTGGTCTGTCCCTCCCGCCCCGCCCTGGTGTGTCCCTTCCGTCCCGCCCTGGTCTGTCCCTCCCTGGCCTGTCCCGCCCGTCCCTAGTGGAGCGTCTGGTAGCCGCTCCTTAAGGAGGGGGTAATGTCACATGCCTGTCCTGTCTTGTGTGCACATGTGGGTTTGTTATGTTGAGCATGTGTCATTGTCAGATCCCTCCCCCTTGTCATCTGATTAGTGTTATTGGCCCCACCTGTGTTCCCTGATTCCCTTTTGATTTCTTCTCTTTAAAAGCCCCTTGTGTTTGTCAGTCTTGGTCGGATCGTTGTATGTCTCGTCTACGTCTCCCGGTTCCCCGTCATTCCTTTGGTATGTTTGAGTCTTTAGTTTATGTTTTATGATTATGTGTTTTTCCCCCCTCGTGGGTTTTGTTTTGAGTTTATGTTTTATTTTATAATAAATTATCATTTTCTGCACTTGAGTCCTCGCACCCTTTTCCTTTGTGTGTAACGTGACACTTTGTCTATGTTTAGTATGGGATTCCAAGTCTTTAACAGTGTAAAAAGATCAGTATGCATGAAACAGCATTTCACCCCCCCTTTAAACATATTTTAATGACATATTGAACCAAAATTAAATATTTTATTTATCAAAATAAACAGAAATAGAGCTAAGTGTATCACTTAGAGGTATTTAAGACAAGTATTTACTTAGTGTTTAATTAACACCCCCCCCCCCGTGTATCGTGATTTTTAAACAAAACAAACCACTTTTATGATTTTATTTTCACACAAAATATGTCCCCCCCCACACACACACACAATCAGATCTGTCAGCAACAACGTCGCAGGAAATAGTAATCATTCTAAAATCATAATCCAATTTTCACTCGCTGCAGCTGTTTAAAACAAAAAAGAAATGAAAAAGAAAACTAGCAAAAATAAAATAAAATAAAAATATTGTAAAATTACATTTGAAATGCCCCTTTAGAGAACAAAAATGCATTTTGGAACCAGAAGATTACAGTATCAACCAACCCAGGATAACCAAAAAACATTATCACCCTATCTTAATCTTAATCTTTATTTTAATATTAATCTTTATCTTAATCTTAATCCAAGTGAAATACACAAAGACCCCTAAGGGCGAGCCACTCAGGAGAGTCATTTAAGCTGTTTCTGTTTTCAGCTAGTTCAAGTTTAGCTTTATTTATTTAAATAGTTGTATGTCTTGGGGATCTGATGGGGGTATCTATAGTCCTGTGTCAGTTACAGTAACACAAGACTGTTCATTCTACAGTAATGGTCAGCAAGGGCACATTGGGGAAACTATAGGCTGTTTATTTCTTTTGAGAGCTTAACAGCAGTAGTCTTAAGTGCCGGTTTGTTTTCAAGATAAGAGGGCCATGGGGTGAATTAAAATGCTGTGTAATTATGTGAAAAAAAAATAAATAAAAAAAAATGAAAAAATAGAGGAGGGTGCACATGACTGAAATATTAATATTGTGAGCAGATTCAAATCATAGGAATTAAAAGCCTCTTCTAAGTGCCATTTGAGTAAAATTAATAATACGTCCACTTGTAATGACTTATTAAAAATACAGAAGCAAGGAAAAGAAATTGGGAAGGAATGTGATGAATGGTAAATTACGACAAGGAGAGGGGAAATGGGAGCAGTTTGCTTGGTGAGAATTATTTAACTTGATCTGCAGTTGCCTTCGTTAGTGGAGATGGACATTTCCGTTATTGCGAAGGAGGAGGAGTGATGGTGGACTCGGGCAATGAAAGGAGATGTGTAGAGATTTTCTGTCAACCCATGATGAAGCTCATGGTCGGTAATGAGGCTTTAGCAGGTGCGGTCTTCATCGCTGGAGAGGCCCCGGAGAAAAGGCCATTTGAGTCATTTGGTGGTGGACTGTAGCTCCAGGAAATCACTGATTGATGGATTGTTGGTGTCTCGCACAGCTGGATCTCCGATATAAAGACATCTGGTATAGGTATTCTACAGCATAGGCTCTCAACTTTGCTTAAGAACAGTGCTACCGTTAAAAGAATAACATAGTGCAAAATGTGCAATAGTACAAACCAGTGTACTGGTTATGATAACTAATACCCGTTTAATATGATAACTAATACCCGTTTAAAACTAAAGTAACTGAAAACAGATTTCATGGGTAGCCTTGCACATTCTAGTTTAAAATGTTTGCCCACTGTTACATTAAATATAAGGTGATGCAAATAAAATATATGTGGCGAGGTAGTCGAGCGAGAGACGTGTGGTGGGAGGAGTGAGGGAGCTCGGAGGCATATAAGTACGAGCGACACCAGCGAAGGATGAGGTCCATGACTTTACATTATGTTTTGTTTATGTCTTATTATTTGTGTGTGTGGCAGTCGTCAGTGAGGGGTTGCCCGCATTACTTTCGTTTTGTTTGTTTTATTTTGATTAAAGTTTGTTGAACATTCGCTGGTTCCCTCCTCCTTCTTCCCTGAACAGAAAAAGAACTGGGTGTTTATGGACTTGCTCTTGTCTGATGTGCAAAATTATGTTTTGATCATCATTCTGATGCTGATCCTGATGTAGTCTTTGACAAAAATTAGATTTTCTCAGCTTTTGCTCAAAATGTAGCTTTTGTTTCATTAGCCTTATTCAAGTTTTGATAAAAAAAAATTATGCATGAAGCTAGAATAAAAAGAGATTTTTTTTTTTTAAAGTAGAGGCTCTGTTCTTTCTTTTGATATATTGCATGTTCAGATATTTTAAAAAATATACCGGGGGCCATGAAACTGATCAATAATGCTGGCGACTTAAAAAAAAAAAAAAAAAACACTGGAGGGGAAAGAGTGAATATCTTTCTAAAAATGTTGGCCTATTATTCAATTACGAATTGATTGCATCTGTTTATAGGGCCTGCATCAAACCAATTGATTTATTTTAAGTTACATTTATGTCCTTCTGAAGCTTGAAAGTTTTTTATTTGAGCATCACACTCAACTATGTTTCCATCTGGCACCAAGATGTTGGCAGCAGATCCTTTAAGGGAGGTGAGGCCTCCGTGGATTGAAATTGTTGGTCCAGCACATCCCACAGATGCTCGATTGGATTGAGATCTGCACTCAAAAAAAATTATATTTTGGATTTACTTATTTTTTTATGTAAACAGGTTCCACGTAATTGGGTTGTGTTGAATTTGTTTATTTCGGTAAATGTATTTTTTTTAAATGTGAAGTTAATTCAATGCCATTTAGTTAAATCAGGTTAACATTCAAAAAACTATTAAGTTGAATTACTCTGAAATGAATAATAAAAAAAACACAAAAAAAAACAAAACAAAACAAAACAAAACAAGTAATACAGTTTGATTGAGTATTTAATTTAGTGATGTTTTTTTTTTTTTTTTTTTACAACATTTACAAAACCTTTTACTTTACAAGAAAAAGAATCACCCGCCTGCAGCTGATTTTGATTGTATTGGCTAGAAGGTTTTGTTACATCCATGGCATGCCCAAAGTAGTTGTTTTTTTTATTATTATTAAAACAACTTGAATTGTTATTAGCAGACCCTTACCCCAAGCACATGCTCTACACTTCACCACAATGGTAATATCCAGAAACACTAACATAACACAAACCTTTAAATACCAACATAAAAAAACATTAAACATTAAAAAGTCTCTCATTTTCTCATCTCATTAGAAATGCATAAAAATATTACTTTATTTAAACCTTTACTCTCCAAATTCAGCCCATTTGCAAAGCATGATGGGAAGTGAAAGTCCTGTTTGATTGGGTTGCTTGATTGAAACATGTTATTTCAAAATAAAAACATCAAGCTATGTCAAAGAGTAACGGTTTTAAGTCAGTTTAACATGAATCAATTACATTTGAACTAGAAACCTCATATAATGGTGTTAAATCGAGATGATTTGCTTAAATAAAGTGAACAGCATCATACATTTTTTTAAGTGAATTTGGAGAATGTGGCAATATCTTGAACTCTTCTTCATGTTCCTCAAACCATTCCTGAACAATGTGCAGTGTGGCAGGCTGCATTATCCTGCTGAAAAGGCCACTTCCACCAGGGAACACCATTGTCATGAAGAGGTGTACCTGGCCTGCAACAATGTCTGTATTTCCACCGCAGGAACTTTCCCCAGCAACTATGGACTCTGGGGTGCATTTCAACTGCAGGGACCAGGGTCTAAATTAATTTCCTGGTAAAAATTTGCCCTCTGGAAGTCATTGCTCACAAAGTAGCACTTTTTCAAAGTTCAGGAACTTTCTTGGGTGGGACTTAGGGGAAACACAGCTAATGTTTAGGTAGGTGGCACATCGTCATGAATGGCTGGATCCAGGGTTTTGCAGCAGAACTTTAGCCAATTAAACGGCCCATGTTCATGGCCGCCCATGTGATGTAAAAGAAAACGAGACTCACTGGACCAGACGGCCTTCTTCAGCTGCTCCAAGGTCTAGCCACTCGCTTGCCCATTGTAAGCGCTTTTGGCGATGGACAGGGCAGGGTCATCATAGTCTACGCAGCCCCATACACAGCAGGGTGATGCACTGTGTTGTGACACATTCCTCCCATAATCATCATTAAAATTGTCTGTGACGTGTGCTACAGTTGACCCTTTGTTGGCTTGGACCAGACCGGGTAGCCTTTTTTGCCCTCATGCATTGATGAGCCTTAGGCACCCAAAACCCTGTCGCTGAATTGTGTTTGTCCCTCCTCAAATACTGTTGTTCAATTCTTACCACTGCTGACCGGAAGCTACAAGAAAGCCTTTCCATTTCAGGGATACTCTGACCCAGTCGTCTTGTCAGAACAGTTAAGCCCTTTTGCTAAAGTCATTTAGATCTTTATTCCTGTCCATTTCTCTTGCACCTAGCATGTTGATTACAAGAACCGATTGTTTGCTAACCTCCTAATCTATTAATATGTGGTCTTGTTAGGCGATGATCAATAATATTCACTTCACCTGTGCCTATCATGTTTGGGCTTAACAGTGTACATGGACATATTTCAACCAAACCTAAATTAAAGTTTTTTTTAAAGACAAAGAACTAGATTTTTACAGTTTTGAAGAAAATATGAATCGTGTTTGCTGTGTTAAACTCACTGCCATAATCCTAGAATGTTGTAGGCCGTTGCTGTGTGGTTGATGAGGTGTTTTGACTGGTTTTAGTGTTTTTTATTGTGAGGATATTTTGGGTGATTGCTGGCGCATATTACTAGCCAAAAATGTGTTGTCTGCTAGAATAGTAATAGGTCCTCAAAAAGCATTATTCATGCAGTAATGTTTTTTTTTTGTGCAAGTTACACACTGATGATTAGTAAAGGTTAAAATAGCTACGACTTAAAAATCTTAATAAATACATGTTTATTTCACTCCCATTGATATACATAAATAGATAACTTTATGTTCAAGCTTAAGCAGTGTCTAACAAATGTTCAAACGATGAACGTTAATTCCACATGGCTGGCGATTGTCACATAATGTAATTAATCCAGTACGTGACTGGCAGAGCAAACGTCCTGACAGAAAGTAAACATCCTGTGGAGAGAACATGTGAACAACAGAAACAGAAGAAAAGTCAGAAACATAAACTTTATATTGACATTTGTATTTTACGTATTTTATATCTAAAAACATATTCATGATAGAAGAGGCATATTCACTACAAAATTGTAAGTATGAATTTCATTTTCAATGTATTTTTAAACAATGAAATGAGTTTAAATGAATTCCGTCATTGATCCAATTTGTTTTTTATTACTGTTCCCAGCATGCTTCAAGAAAGGGATGTGAATATGCTCTTGACAAAAAAGTAAATATTTAATTAAAAGATATATTTTTTATGACATTTCGCAGCGCCGTAGTCATGTTGAAAGTCATGTTTATCCTCATATGTCTTTTCAGTTTCTTTCACTGAGCAACAGACCTTTCCATTGGCAATGCATGAAGGTCTTGTGTCAGTTACAATCAAATTTTAATCAAGTTGCAAATAAACAATGGGCAAACATCTTCAGAAATTCTCCAATTATTCATGCAGCAAGCCTTGTGTACAGATAAACTTTGCCGGGGCCCACAGTAGTCCCGTATTCCTTCTTGGGTCTATTAATGTCAGTTGCAGTTTATCCTGGTGAATGATAAGGAGAGTAAAATGTTGATTCACTTCCCTCTCTGGTTGAGAGGACCAACCTTGTAAGTACAGCAGTCATTGCTCAACGGAGATGAATTCCATAAGAGGCTGTCCATCAAAAGCTCCTCTCGCCTGAGGTATTTTACTCATCAATGTTTAAGCGTCTGCGTTATAGATTGAAGGTCATACCATAATCGTTTGCTGAGAATTTTAACCTCAGTTTGATATAATTCACCATTGTCTTTCTTTCTTCAGTTAAAAATAAATAGAAAAATTTGAGGAAAACATTCCAGGAATTTTCTCCATATAATGGACTTCAATGGCAACCAATGGTTGAAGGTCCAAATGAATACAGTTTTAAAGGGCTTCGAAAATCTTCAGCTTCAGAGGCTCTGCACGATCCCAGACGAGGAATATAGGTCTAGTGAAACGACAAAGTAGCTAACTTAGTAACTTTGCTACTTGTAGTACTCTTTAAAAAAAAAATGTTCCTTGTTATTTTGAGCCCTTATCACAATTCAACTAGAGCATGATCCTAGAGTGCATTACAAATCTCTCTATATAGTAGCATACTGTGGCGTTAGGCAAATGGAGAGCTGTGAATTCTCTGGAGTGTAAATTTCTTCATTTTAACTGGTTCTCTGGATGTTGCCATCAGCTATTTTCTTTCTTAGCAAGTGCTCCATTTATCATGTGGAACCGTAATGCCAGTCAGATTATGTGTCTATGGTTGCAAGCCTTTGAAAGTGCAGTGATGGGACAGCAATGTGACAAAGCAGAACATGGCACAAACACCTACAGCGCTAAAATTAAATCACTGCTCAGTGCTAGCACTACTAAAACAAGACAAAATGCTACAGGAAAACTCATGAAAACTCGATTATGCCACATCTTGCTCATGGATACTTGGTAATAAATACTATAAGAAGTTGAGCCTAAAATGAACAGATCCTTACCCATAGGAGATAGCTATCAGAAATGAGGACTTCTTAATATCTCAATAGTTTCTTCTACATAGCAAGTTTGATAAAGAGGGTCTCTTGGTTCTCGGACCTTTCTGAGTTGAAAAGACCTACTGATCTCAAATGACTCTGAAGGGATCTGAAGGGATCTCTCAAATTTGCCAAGTCTGCAATCAAAAGCCCTTTCAATATGAGCTCATTTCTCATTAAATTCTCGTAGGGCCAAATTATCTGAGCTATGATATCAGCATTATTTTATAGCTCTGTACTCTTTCTAATTTCAGCAGATACCTCTCTTATGTCTCTTTTGAAGCAAAAACACCTGAGACCAAGTTGATCTGGTAATGAGATATACAGTTAGTAATAATAGTCTAACTTACCTTTAAGCTTGCTTTTTAAGCCGGTGTTCTGCCGTAAGCGCTTCACAAGCGCTGCACTGTATTTATTGCGGAGACAGACACAGATGAGCAGAGATTGTTCAATAAAGTCTTTTTTTTTTGGGGCAGAAAAAATGATTGTCGCCTCATAACATTAAGCTTGATCCACTGGAGTCACACGGACTATTTTAACAATGTCTTTACTACCTTTCTGGGCCTTGAAAGTGGTAATTAAAATGCTGTCTATCGAGGGGTCAGAAATGTCTCGGATTTCAAAGGCTTCGCATGTGTGCTTTGTAAACACAAGGGCAGTTCCGTCTACGTCTACGTGACCTTTCCGATGTGACTGTGCAATGCTAGGCACGTCGCAGAGCAGCACAAGATGAGCAATTTAGGTTAAAAAGCATATTCATTTCTTAAAAAGGCCGATCGTTTCAATAGATAAGACTATTCCTTGTCTAGGATTGTGCAGAGCCGCCAAAGTCCTTCGAAGTCCTTTGAAACGGCATTGATTTGGACCTTCAACATTTTGGTTGCCATGGAAGGCTATGATGGAAGAATAATCCTGGAATGTTTTCCACAAAAAAACAAATTTCTTTTTGAATGAAGAAAGAAAGACATAAACATTTTGGATGAGATGCGGGTGAGTAAAATATCAGGACATTTTCATTTTGAAGTGAACTAATCCTTTAACAGGAAAATAATGCAACAGAATTTGATTCGGCTGCACAGCCGCTCTGGAGAAAATGTCATCCAGCTCAGTTCAATTATCATATAGTGCCAATTCGGGCAGATCAGTAATATAGTTGAATATTTAGTGTCCCAAGCCAAAAGGCAAAGAGGCGATGATGGCAAGGAACCAAAACTCCATCAGGTGACATAATGAAAAAAATACAAATAAAAACCTTCGGAGAAACCAGGCTCAGTTGGGGGCCCAGTTTTCCTCTGGCTGAAGAAACAAATAGTGTATGATTATAATTCAGGCAACATTACAAGTCAGAAGTTATATTAGATCTGAATATTCAGAATATTTGTCCAGTTCCACTGATTGAAGATCGGAGGCCTCACGCAGGAGAATAGAATCTGATATGAATAATGTAAGTTAAAAATGTTCTGTGTGTTTGCCATAGTAAAGAGATGTGTTTTTAGTCTAGATTTAAAATGACAGAGTGTGTCTGCTTCCCGAACAATGCTAGGAAGACTGTTCCAGAGTTTAGGTGCTAAGTAGGAAAAGGATCGAACGCCTGCAGTTGATTTAGATATTCTAGGTATTATCAACTGGCCAGAATAGCAACCTAATCCCTCTGGGTAACACAAACATGAGGTTGACTAGCAACAATAAACTTCTTTATTAAGTGTTGATCAGTTCAAAAATCAATACATTTAGCTGATGGTAACTGTCACTAAAAGACTGAACATCAATTTATTCCCAGTTACCAACTGGAAGAGTCACTGTAATAGCATTGACTGACAATCAAGCTGTCGATCAGCAGACACATTAATATGCATGTGTGAGAGGGAAGTGAAGGGGGAGATTGTACCTGGGAAGTTGATCATTATATCACTCAGTAGCACTAATAGGATTAATTTAATCTAACACTCAAGTTGCCTTCGGCCCAGACAACAGTTCATTACTCAAGCAGTCTCCTAGCAACCTTTGATTGGCCATTTAAAAAGGACCCATATGAATCAGGAAGTAGAGGTAGAGGATGTGTCATTTCAAAATCTCAAAATATCACTTTCTTAATCAGTATTTGTGTCTGTTTTCCAGTAGCACATCCTTTCTTGAGAAGGGAAATCACATAAGATATGGAGACTTTTCAGAAGACATCATTTGTTGTTTGTGTTTTTGCCATTAGGCAAATTGTGTTAAGCATTAATCTAACAAAAAGAGAAACAAAAAGATATATTCTGTGAAAACAAGTCGATTAGGATTAAACATGCATGCAAATGGCTGGTAAGCTGATATAATAGTTTGGTTTGCTTAGTTTACACCATTTTATACAAATGTAACCCTGAAAAACGAATGCCTCTAACCATAGTAAAGGTGAGTAGTGTAAATATCGAAGTTGGCTACATCCATAACACATTGAAGTTGACATGATGAGTCCAAATGAAAAGCTGATTAAAATTATTTTCAGGAATTTGAAACCAAAATCAAAATATATAGGGTAAATCAACAATTTTGAATGAAATATGATGTATTATATTATTAATAACGCTTTTAATAATAAAGATTCATTGGCTAACATTAGTTAACTACGTTAGTTAACATGAACTAACAATGAAAAATCACTTAATTTTAACATTTACATTATTAAAATTAAAAGTTGCAACCGGTAATATTTAATAGATATTCAGTAAGCTGACTTAAACTAACAATGAACAGTTGTATTTTTATAAACTAACATTAACAAAATTAATAAATGCTGTAACAAAATGTATTGATCATTGGTATTTAATGCATTAACTAACATTAACAAACGATACTGTAATAAAATTCATTGTTAAGGAAGGAAGAAGACAGGGGTCGACTTTGACTGGGACTCACTTTCTTTAATTCAGTCTTTCAAAAACAATAAATCACACACTCTCAGTGTGGTATCTCAGGTTCTCCACGATATGGATCGCTCTGTTGCATATAACTTGTATCTCTCAGTCTCTGTATATCACTCAGTCTCTGTAGCAAGCACACGCGAAGTCCCAGTCCAACTCTCTCTCTCGACTCTCTCCCGGCCGCAGCTTAAATGCGCTCTCTCCACGCCAATCATTGCAATCAGAAACAGGTATTCGTCATCTGTGCTTGACCTACTTACCTGCCGCTCCGCTCCGTGCTCTCTCTCCCGCTGCAGACCTCGCAGAACCACGCCCCCCTCGCCACATATCCCCACCGCCCGACTCAGGCCGGGGAGCCATAACTGGGTGAAAGCCTGCCCTTTAACTGGTTGAAAGCCTCCTGGCATTGCTCCGTTCACCGAACTGTATCTGGTTCTTCCTTTTTAGTTAGATCAGTCAGCGGGCTGACAAGGTCCGAATAATTAGGCACAAACCTCCTATAATATCCCGCCAGCCCCAGGAACTGTCTAACCTCCTTTTTGGTCTTGGGTCTTGGGCAGGCCACAACCGCTGCGGTCTTATTAATTTGGGGACGCACCTGCCCATGACCCAAGTGAAAGCCCAGATATCTTACTTCCACCCGCCCAATTGCACACTTCTTCGGGTTGACCGTGAGCCCTGCCCTTCTCAGACCTGAGGACTGCTCTCAAATGCTGCATATGACGCTGCCAGTCACCACTATAAATGATTATATCATCGAGAACCGCATTGACTTTCCTGTAATCCACGCAGAACCGGACCAGCCATCAGGTTTTGGAACCAAAACGATCGGGCTTGCCCGATCGCGTCTAATTCGGCCTGAACCACTTTTTTCTTGTGTTCAGGCAGTCTATATGGTCAGCTCTGTACAACCACGCCCGGCTCGGTCTCAACGTGGTGTTGGATGAGGTCTGTCCGACCCGGCAGGGGTGAGAACACGTTGGCGAAATCCGCCTGTAATTGTTTGAGGTCTATGAGCTGGGAGGGTGAGAGTTGATCTCCCCCCGGGACCAGAGCATGAGATTGTGTCTTTTGAACCGCCTCTGGTCCGAGATCATCCTCTCCACTCACTACCATCGCCAGCATCACAGCCTGATATATCTGGCTTATATATCTGACGTGCCCCGTCCCTGTCTGACCGAATGACCTCATAGTTCAGATCCCCCACTCGCCGTGTGACTACAAACGGTCCTTGCCACTTGGCAAGTAATTTGGAAATCGAGGTGGGGAGTAATAGAAGTACTTTCTCTCCCGGTGAAAATTGTCTTAATCTAGCCCCTTTGATGTACAACTGTCTTTGTTTGTCTTGGGCCTGTAACAAATTATCCATTGAAAGCCGCCCCAGCGTGTGGAGTTTTGTTCTCAGGTCCAACACAAACTGAATTTCATTTTTACTCGTGGATGGTCCGTCCTCCCAAGCTTCACTAATGACATCCAAAACCCCTCGGGGCTGGCGGCCATAGAGATGCTCGAAGGGGGAAAACCCCGTGGAGGCTTGGGGGACCTCGCGGACAGCGAACAAGAGAGGTTCTAGCCATTTATCCCAATTTTTGGCGTCTTGGTGAAAATTTTTACGAATCATTGTTTTCAATGTGCGATTAAATCTTTCGACCAGCCCGTCTGTTTGTGCGTGATAGATGCTGGTTTGAATAGATTTAATGCCCAATAATTCGTAAAGTTTGTGGATTGTCCGTGACATGAACGCCATGCCTTGATCGGTGAGAATCTCTTTTGGGGTTCCCACCCGGGAGATTAGGGAGAACAGTGCACTCGCAACACTTTTCGCCGAAATGTTTACGCAGTGGCACTGCCTCAGGATATCGCGTTGCATAATCCACTAGGACTAATGCAAAGCGATGTCTGCGGGCTGACCACTCTAATTGCCCGATGAGGTCCATACCATTTCTTTCGAAGGGGACCTGCATCAACGGAAGGGGAGGGGGCACAATGGGGCTTTTGGTTGGGCCGGTGGGTTTACCAACTGACATTCACGACAAGACCCACACCACTGGCGTACATTGTCGTGGATGCCCGGCCATGAGGCGGTTTAGTGTCGCTGTTTGCCCCAAATGCCCGGCCATCGGATTGTGATGAGCCGACTGGAAAAGCATTTCCCGACGGCTTTTTGGAATCAACAACTGGGTTGTAGTCTGTTTTGTCTGGGCATCTTGGGTCACCCGATACAGCCTGTCCTTTAACATAGTAAAATAAGGAAAGGTGAGCGGTTGATCAGGACGACGGGGATGGCCGTCGATGGCACAGACCTGATTAAACATATTTTTTAGCATCTAATCCTGGGACTGTTCCAGGGGAAAGTCATCGCGCTCCGGAAACGGCATTGGAAACGGCATCGGTTCCCCCGGATCAGTGCCCAGTGGTCTTGGTTCCACCTCCCCCGCCTGTGCATCTGCACCTTCCCTTTCTCGAGAGGGAAAGAAAGAAAGAAAGAAAGAAAGAAAGAGAGAAAGAAGGTATTTAAAGGAATAGTGTACGTTTACACAACAACAATGTACTAAAAACTTTTTTTTCCTTTGCATTTTTGAAAAGTTTTGTGTACAGCTGCAACTCTCTCAAAAAAAATCCCTGTTCACACGCATCTGCAATTTTTTTTTTAAACTAAAAATGCATTATTATTCATATACCAGGCCAGTAGGTAGCATAATTACTTTGTAAAGAAACACTTTGGGCCTCATTAAAACACACCCATGACTCATTAAGAGACTAGGTACAACCAACCGTTTTTTTTTTCATCGCAAAAGTGGATTCGGTCAGGCCCTTAATGCGCCTGTGCCATGCACTTCAGACCATGCACTCAGATTGGTAATATAGAGCCCATAGACTGAACATGTTATACACATATTCATGATGTCACCGTTATCACAAATTCACATTTTTAAAAACATGCACCTTGAAACCCAGGACCCCAAAATGCCGTAGTTGTGTCAATGAACAGCTAAAATGCATTGTGCAAACACCCCCTAAAACAGTTTACCTGTCATCTGTTGTTATTATCTGTATTATATGTTGGATATATTTCATAACATTCTTCCAGTACAGCGCTTCACCTTTTCCACAATTTGTTATATTACAGCATTATTCCAAAATTGATTCAGTTCATACATTTTTTCCTCAATTCTATAAACAATACCCCATAATTACAATGTGAAAGAAGTTTGTTTAAAATCTTTGCAAATGTATTAAAAATAAAAAATAAAAATGCCAAAAATACCAAGAAAGTATTCACAGCCTTTGCCATGACACTCTTGCAATTGAGCACAGGTGCATCGTTTCCACTGATCATCCTTCAGATGTTTCTACTACTTGATTGGACAAATTCTGTTGTTTGGATATGCTTTGGAAAGGCATGTATCTGTCTATATGAGGTCCCACAGTTACCAGTGCATGTCAGAGCACAACCCAAACCATGAAGTCCAAGGAATTGTCTGTAGACCTCTGAGACAGGATTTTATCAAGGCACAGATTTGGGGAAGAGTAAAGATTTCTGCAGCACAGTGGCCTCCATCATCCGTAAATGGTTTGGAACCCCTAGGACTTTTCCTACAGCTGGCCGCCTGGCAAAACGCGGGGAGAATGGCCTTAGTCAGGGAGGTGACCAAGAATGTGATTGTCACTGTGACAGAGCTCCAGCATTTGTCTGCGGCAGTCCACCAATCAGGCCTGGATAATAGAGTAGCCAGACAGCACATGACAGCTCACCTGGAGTTTGCCAAAAGGCACCTGAAGGACTCTCAGAACACGAGAAACAAAATTCTCTGGTCTGTACAACAAAGATTCTCTCAAAAAAAAACTATTTGGCCTGAATGGGAAGCATAATGTCTAGAGGAAACCAGGCACCACTCATCACCTGGTCAATACCATCCCTAAAGTGAAGCATGGTGGTGGCAGCATCATGCTGTGGGGATGTTTTTCAGCGGCAGGAACTAGGAGACTAGTCAGAATTGAGGGAAAGATGAATGCAATAATGTACAGAGACATCTTTGATAAAAACCTGTTACAGAGCGCTCTGGACCTCAGACTGGGGTGAAGGTTCATCTTCCAACAGGAAAATGGCCCTATAAGCACACAGCCAAGATAACAAAAGAAGTGGCATTCTCTCATGTGTATTGAACGCCTGTTAAACCTTATGTCTCTGTCGTGTCCCTGTCGTGTTGGGAGCTGATTTATGTTAAGAGAACTCTACTGAGCCAGAGAATCGTCACTCGTTGCTACTTCTCCTTGGAAAAGGTCTGCCTGCTCCTTTTTCCTGTCACACGGAGCCCTCACTTGTTACCTCCGGGCCAGGGGTGATTCTAGGGTCAGAGCTTTAGGGGTGCTGAGCACCCAATTTTTTATGACTATTTAAAACCATAGTTTTATGACTATGGACGAGTCACCCAGGTCCTGTGCTACTCCACAGCGGCGGCGATCCGCCGGACTAAAATAGTCAGAGAATAAATACTTATTATAGGTGTACCACCATGGTGATTCAGGATACTGACTCCAGTACTCACCGATACGGTTTCGAAATCGGAATAACTCTAGGTAAAATGAAAGAAGTGTCAGACACAGCTTTCAACCGATCACAACACTACATCACGGGTTCTCATCTGCGTGTGTTTCGCGCTGGATGACGGTCGTGCTGAGCTTTGCAGGTACAGAGGAGAAGTAGAAGAAGAGAAGAGGATGACACCATTTGCTATGCTGGAATGTTTTCATTTTCCTCCTTAACACATACATTTTAAACCACAAACTACGGAGTATGTTTTGGACATTATTTAACCGTGTAAAAGACTACCAAAAATTTTAAATAACACAATTTTTTACTCCAAGTTTTAGGGGTGCTGAGCTCCTTTTTAGGGGTGCTGAAGCACCAGGCTAACAGCTGCTGTGCTATCTACAAACCGAGACCTTATTTTGAAGTTTATTCTACAACTTGTAGCTCTAAGTTTCCCTTTGAGAAGTTTTTTGTGTTGTTTATTGAACTCTCTGGCAAGCCTGATTTTTGCAAAAGGGACATTATTTCTCCGCATTTGCTCTCTGATCCTCTTACCTTCATGACAATAATAATAATAATAATAATAATAATAATTATAATTATAATTATAATTATAATTATACATATAATCAGCCCATAAAACATGAACAACAACAACAACAAAAAAAAAATCCAGATTTTGATTTGATCAAAGTCTGCAGGGACATTGGCTGTATAATCTAACATAAGACTTGGCAGATATTTAGCACTGTATTCTTGTAGAATGTTTATTGTGGTAAGACAGGATGTAAAATAAGTATTTATTTCTTAATTTAGTTATTTAAATGCATTTCAGTGCCCCTTACTTAAAAAAAAAAGAAGTTATTTTCAGACATTGAATGTGTCTAACCAGTAGGATATTCTGCTAAGCTCTTATAGCCTCGTCCTTGACTGGCATCATTAAAATGTTTTTAAGCTCATGCGAAATGTTCTGGGAAACGTTGAGAACGCAACTCTGCAATTCAGTGCTCTTTGAATTCAAGAGCCGTAACTGGGATCTGTCAGTAACCAAGTGCTTATTAGTCTCGTTCAAGGCCTCTTGTTGAGCGAAAGACATTCGTCAATAAATATTTTGTATAAGTTGATGTTTATGGTTTTAAATATTGACACATGGAAATCAACAAAATTAAATGATAAAATGGCCACTCCTTTAAAAAATTCAACAAACAAACAGACCATATAATTGATGTTTAACATATATATAACTGTATGTAAGAAATTTCAATTAATCATAAAATGGCCCTGATATGTAACTATAGACATACAAAAATCTAGTTAATTTTAAATACTTATATCACTGACAACAGTAGCCTGGCCAGGATATTGTAATTTAGGAGTTGTTGCCCTCAACTGATGTTGATGTTGACATGTTGTGTTTTGGCCTGAAGCTCCGCCCTCCACCTATCTACCAATCATGAAGTCAGTAGTGTTTCTGCATCCGGTTTGCCAGATCTGCTCTAGTTACCAAAGCAGCAGCTACAAAATTTCCTGCTGATCCTGCAACCTCGAGTCAGGACACCGCTCCTCATTTGAAAGTGATTGCAGTACCATTTTTGGCCACAATCTTAAATATACACTTCCTTTAATTATTATAAGTATATTATATGATATTATTATAATTGAAACTATTTAATCTATTAATCAGTAATTGTGACAGTTAGGTGGCTGTAAAAAAAAGGGCACAAAGAAGAAGATGAGTTAAAATGCAAATGCAGGAAGAGTATCCGTGTACAACACAAACTATAAATTACAAAGGACTGAACAGAACAGGGAGTATAAATACACATAGTAAATGAGGGAACTAAACATGAACACAGATGAAGATTAACTAATCAAAAAGCATAGTAACTAACAAGAGCTCATACAGACATGACAGAAAGGATTAAACAGAACATAATTGTGACATAAGCCCCCCCTCCAGATGGCGTGACCTCGCACCATGATAGAAAAAGTTCTAGCTGCATCCTAATTCTCACATATGTACTTGTCTTGTCACAGTTCAAATCCTCTACAATTAATTGTATTTAATTTACTACAATTTCTGAGAGAAATCATGTTATTCTAGTACAAAGAATTCCCCTCATTTGTTTGCAATTTGCATAATGATGCATTTAAAAGTTAATGACACGTGTGTGTGTTTGTTTTTGTGAGATATGGGGACATTCCATAGGCGTAATGGTTTTTATACTGTACAAACTGTATTTTCTATCCCCTTACACTGCCCCTGCCTCTAAAAATATCACAGGAAACATTCTGCATTTTTACTTTCTAAAAAAAAACTCATCCTGTTTGATTTATAAGCCTTTTGAAAAGTCAGGACATGGCCAACGTCCTCATAAGTCACCCTCTCCTTGTAATACCTATGTCATACCCTTGTCATTATACACTAAGTTTTGTGTTTGGTATTTGAAACTGGGATCTTTGTTTTCTTTTTCTTTATTATATCTTAAGACTAACAATTATCACATGTAAATTAGGAAATATTTACTTAAACAGCGGTTAAAATAATTTAGTTAAAAATTCAGGAACAGTCCTTATCTTGCCAATGGCACCAAGTGAGCTGTAATTGCCACGAACACATTCACTGTTCATTAATTATTTACATGTTTACAATTATTTACATGTTCATTAATTATAAAAAAAAGTCCCATTAATTCATTAACTGCAAAAAAGTCCCCCAAGTCAAATGTCAAATGTACAATAGCATTAAGGCATTATATTGTAGGGACTAGTTGCGTAGTTAACTAATGTCCTTCTTATGTCTGTACTGTCATTTTAAGCGTGCATTTTATGTGCTGGTGAGTTTCCGTGTCAGTGTCAAGAAACAGCCACCTATGCTGCAAAACTAATTAGATACGGCAACACATGACGGCCTCTGTAAGGAAGATAAGCCCCTTAATTAAGTGAACTTGGCCCAGCTACTAAATCACCTAAAAAAGCTGTTAAACAGAGCAACTGCTTTGCCTGCAGTTGTAGCAAACTTTGTTGTCGTCGCTCCCTCAATTGATTTTGTGAACACTTGCTTTTTCTTGGAAGATGTTTTTTTAAATCTTGCATATCTCACGCTAATGGTCTCGGTTGGTAATGTTTGTGATATTTACTCTTAAAAATAAAAAGGGAGCATCTAAATTGGTTATTTTTTTGTGTAATTTGAGAAATACGCTTTTCGTAACCACCAGTACTTTGGAGATTAAAAATAATCATGTTTAGGGCTGCATGATTTAGTAAAAAAAAAAAAAAAAGTTTCTTCTATAAAATTTAAAGTGGAGTGAGATCAGATTTTTTTTCTTCTCATACTTCAAATGAGATAAGGTGTCATTACTTCAACTTCTAATATCCCAATATCATATTACTGTAATATAATACTAAATTATTGTTATTTTTTTTAAATAAATACTTCATATACATTTCAGTCCATCCATTAAAGGCGACCATTTGAACCTGGTGGCTTTTAATTTGGTGGAAAACTAAAGGAGGACATATCGATGAGAGATTAGTTGTTCATCTATGTGAACACCCACAAACATGAGGCACACATGTTTTGTTCTGTAGCTGCTCAACATCTGCAAGCTGTAATAATTAGCTTCATCTCATTAGAAACATGATTACATTTGCATACAAAAGATCAGTGTATACACAGGCTTTGTCAATTAGCGTAACATGATGGTATAAGTGTAACTCTAGAGGTTTTCACATCCTTATAATATCTCACTGTCTCCATTAAAATTACAGATCTGTCCCAGGCTTGATGATGTTCAGGGACTTTGCAGTTTCTCTAGGAGTGAAACTCAATATTTTTTTTAATCTCAGAATTAGCTGTTGGCAAATGAGGCATCAGGTGTTCTCATTCATCTCAACATGGAAATTGATCCTTGAGTTTTTACTAAGAGCTCTCCATTCTGAAGATCTCTCTGGCATTCATTTATACACTTATTTCCAGATATTTATTTTGTTTTGAATATTCATGAAGCCAAACTAATTAAACTGTTTTTGTCAAGCATTATTTGAGTACAGCAGCACAAAATAAACTGATTATTATTATCAGTGCTAGTAGTATTTATGCCAGCAGCCATATCACCCTGTAGCCCAAGACTGGTTTCCCATTGAGCCCTCACGGCTATAGGTGAAGGCAGATTGCGCACCTAGCCGCAGCTAGGACCGCTTGGAAGCCTTCTTGGCCTGAATGACCTCCCTCAGGTCGGCCTTCGTCTTTGAAGACTTCCCGCGAGAACGTCGCTTCTTTTGCCAAGCTCCCTCAGGAGGGGCGCGAAAAGCAACGCTCTTTTTTTTTTCCACCTCGCAGTGCAAGGAACTTGGTGTTGGCTGAGACTGCCCACTCGAGGCGGTCTTACTAGAGGTGCCCCAGCAGCGAGGGAGGAACAGACTAAAGGCGGCCACCTGTTTCTTCACCTCCTAAAACCTCTCGACGACCTCGTGCTCACAGCGCCGCCGAAGAGGCCAGTAAGTGAGACCGGGGAATCAAGGAGAAAATGTCTATCTCTCTCCCTGATCCCCGACAGCTTAAGCCAGAGATGTCTCTCCGCACACACCATACCAGCCATAAAGCGGCCGATAAACAAAAAATTTCGCCGATTTCGTTCAAACAAAAACAACAACAACAAAGACTACAAAATTGTACCTTTTAAGCTACAAATGGCAGTTATTGAGAGGTACATTTGGACCTCTAAGTCAGGGGTAGTCAAGTTCGGTCCTAGAGAGCTGATGTCCTAGCTCCAAGTTTAGCTCCAACCCTACTAAGCCACCACAATATATAGAATATTATTTATTGAAAAAAATTGTCAATGATGAGTGTATTCATTTACTCTTCTTCATTACATTTTTTTATGGCTTTTATATAATAATATGAACAGATTATGTTATTTATCTAACATTTTAGATACATATCAACATTTAAACTTGGTTATTTTCAATAAGAACTTCTATAGACGACTTTCAAGGTTGGAGCCAAACTCTGCAGGACATCGATTCACTAGCACCGAACTTGCCTACTCCTGATCTAAGTAGATGAAAAACAGTGGTTTGTACCCTAAGGACCAATTGTGTACCTTTAAAGGTACAGTTATATGTTGAAAAATATTTTTTTTCAGAAAGAAAGTCCAGGCACTCAATAGGATTTTTTTCCAAATTCTTTTTCAACATTTAACCCTTCCAAGAGCACCAGAGGGTGCAAGTGATTCCAGCAGCACTCCAGTTCTCTTTTGTACAGTTATATGTTTTGGTCCCCAAGGAACAAAATTGTACCTCCACTGTACCTTTTTTTCTGAGAGTGCAATGGAATTCAGAACTGTCATCAGAACTATCTTTAACCACTGTGCCATTGTCTTCATCTGCCTGCATGAGGAGAAGCACTTTAGTTTCACTAGCTGTTCAATTTGACAATGTCTTTTGACATCTGAGTAACAGGCATAATGGATGTAAACTTTATTCTGCATCCACACATCACACATTAACGGTAATTTACTGGTAATGTTACAACTTCCCTTAATGGTAAATTGCTGAAACCAATTTAGCTGTATTTTTTAAAAGGTCTTGAAAAGAAAACATCATTTGTATCCAGTCATTTACCGGTAATTTACCTGTAAAGACTATGTGTGAAAGGGCCTATAGTTCAGCTTAATATGTTTAGTGGGGATTAATTTATTTTGTAAAAATGTTATTAATTTAGTTCATTTATCACAGCAGCTCTGGAGAAAACAGTGATGTCATCATCCAGCTCAGTTCAGTTCACATACAATGGTGTCAATGCAGGCAATGATATGTTGAATATTATTAAGTGTCCCCAAATAAGCAAGCCAAAGGCGACAGTGGCAAAGAAATAAGCTTGGTAGAAACAGGCTCAGTCAAGAGGCAAGTTCTCTGGCCAATGAGCAAAGTGTATGATTAGGATTTAGGCAACATTACAGGTCAAAGTCAGATTGGATCAGAACATTCAGAAAATGTATCCAGATTCATCTGGGTGAAGGTCGGATTCATCACGCTGATATGGAGATGGATTTGTTGAGGATCAGTGCCACTTACTGTATTGTTGATGAGGCCTGTTTTTTTCTATTTGACACTATCTCTGCAAACACTTCAGTGAAGCGTTGTGCTCATGTCTAGGCACAGGTCCTCCATATTATCTGGATAATATAGGCCTTGATCCGACTGACTATGGTAAACCTTGGGTCACATAAGTAGACACATATGTTGGTACCTAGAACTTGGGACAAAACTGGTTCCATATGGAGATTATAAAAGATTGCAAAGGTTTTGGGTGTAGCCACCATTCACTAAAGTCAAAGAGTTTGAGACACCCTAAGTGGAGTGAGCCCTCACTCCCAAGGGGCACAGTTAACCCTTATGCTGACCTCAAAAGCAGACAAAGAGCTGAGCTGATATTCTAAAGCTCTGTGTGCAATCCAGGTAAATGTGCAATATTGGCACTGAGTATAGAGATAGAGCTGGGTCTCCCTTTTCAGGAGGTATCGCTTGCAAGGTTACCACTTGATTCCTAAAAAGGGTAGGTCCCCCACCCTATTGACAGATGTGAACAGGAGGGTCATCTTCATAGAGTGTGCACTATGCTCAACTAGACTGTAAGGGCTTAAATGGATCTCTCTGAAGGGATTGTAAAACCACCCAGAGATCAAGAGAAGGGATGAGGCATGGCCTTCGAGGATTTAACCAGAGCCTGCGGGATGACCTTCGTAGCCCAGAGGGCGTAGTCAGTCACCATGCACAGTTCCTGCATCTTCTTTGGGTCAGGACCACCCTCGTGCAGAACTCTCAGATCTTTGGCCTGAAGCCATTGTATGCGTAAATGGCCTGTCCAGTGGCAAGGACAATGAGACAGGCACCACCTGGCTGACCTGGCCAAGACTGCTGCAGTTTAATAAAGCCAAGACTCCTGAACTGACCAAGACTCCTGCAGTAAGGCATAAATGCACTGCATTTGTTCACTCCACATGGAGACCGTCAGTGTAGCACCAGTCCACCATCGAGAGTGGTGAGAACTGAGGAGATGGTATATTGTGTCATGGCAGAGAAAGGTGCCTTCCATAATTTCTACAGCTCCTCATGCACTTCTGGGAAGAAAGGATGTTGGGCAGGGCCAATCATCCAGCCGTGATCACTCAGGACAGGGTAGAGGTGTCAACTTGAGCCCGATGCTCGCATCTTCCTGGGAAAGCATGGCCACCAAATTAGCATCCAACTCAGACTTAGCCGCCACATAGGGTGATGTGAGTCCACCCAACTCTCCCATCACATCCCCCTGCTCACCCTCAGCACACATAGCAGAGGCCTTGTAACCTTGGAGTTAGAAGCACCAGGGCGGGAAAGCAGCTGAAGTGACTCTCTGTCTTTTGTAAAAGAGTGAGCCACAAGCTCAGAGCACTCATAGTCATGTTCTCACAGGGACGACATTAACCATCCACAAATGCTGTCTCAGCATGGCCCAAACACTGAAGGAAAGCTTATATCTGGATGAAATGACTGCACCCAAAAGAACTCGGACGGAAAAGCATGTTAGAAATACACACGATCCATCATCTAATGCTCTTGTAGAGGGATTTGCTCATCGAGGTGATTGGGGCTCTAAAGAGCGACCCCTAGTGTCTACATTTCGGCACAGCATCGAAAGTGACCTACAGAAAGGGAACATAAAAATATCTTGAAATGTTTTGACCACAGACCTTATTTTAGGCATTTAACCAAAAATTCATTCAAAATTTTGAGATGATGGAACCTGAATTTTTCATTTTTGGGATTTAGGACTTGCGGCTTTATTTTAAAGACAATTGCTTGCACATATCTGTAACATTAGATTTTTTTATCTTTATCTACAACAGATGGAGGCAAAACTAAATTAAAGTTGTTTCTAAGACACCTTATTGTCCACTGATTGTCTTTTATTATTTGGTTTGAAGCCATCTGCTGCAATATAATGTTATTTGTCTCTCCAAAGAATTCTAACAAACAGCTGAGATTTGCCAATGCAAATGCAAAGCAACATTATCTTCATCCTGTTTCATGCCCAATTATCCTTGTTTGCAATTGAAAGGGAAACTATTTGTTCGCCATTCGCACCTTTTGTTAGAACAGGCGTTTGTGTGGATTCACATTAGCTGGAGTTCATTGCTCACAGCCCTTCCAAGGCTCTCTGCTGGGCTCAGATCTGTTTTGTTTGCAATGTGTCTGTGGTTGGCTGCCCTCTCCATTCCCTGTAGGAAGCCAGTGAAGCGCTGGGTTTTTGATGGTCATTATACATCACTGTCAGGTAGTTCCGGGATAGGGCCAAAGGAGTATTTTGTTCCAGTGATCAGAAAGATTCAGCACTGGAGTTCAGTGCTAATGTGACAGCTTTCACGAGTCATTTCCTGCTTTCCTCTTTTACATCCAGCGTGGAGTCATACAGGGACCTGAAAGTCACCTAAATGGAGAGTTCACAGAAAAATTAATTGGCATGATGTTGATTAAATCATAACAACATGTTAATAAGTGGGTGAACTATCCCTTTACGTGTGTTCTCACCATTTACTGCTCTGAAGATGGATTTTACTGGGCACAACAGAACTTGTGATTAACAAAGGATTTTAACAATGATTTGAACGGAAAATGTTCAGAATGTCAATAAGGTTGAAAATCATCCTCATTCACCTCTAAGACAGAGAATTCCCTATGAGACCATTTTATCCATCACAAAAAAAGGTCATTTTGAACTTTATGTGCCCATAAAAGCCTCATTGTAAGCTGATTGATTGAATTCTTGATGCCTTGGTTTAAAGGAGTGTGCAGTGCATTGCTTCCATGCTGTTAGTGAGCATCTGGAAGAATCACTTTTAACTTGATAAAGATCCATTTCAAGTTTTAGATATATAGATGTGGGACCTTCCCTCTACCTTTATAGCTTTTAAATCTCATGTGCACTTGCGCACATTCACAGGCGTCAATGAACGTCACATTTTCAACATAGGCTCATTGGATAAACGTGCCTTTGCATACATTTTTGCAAATGTTCCTATTCATTCCAGATTCCAGCTAAATTAAACAATAGTAAAACATCAACTATTGTTTAACTTTATTTACTGTTTTATTCTTTTACACACAAATTGTGAATACAGGGGCAAATTATCAAATACTAAAAATGTGCTGTTCTTTGCACAATACTATGTTACACACTTTTACCATAGTGCATGATTTGGAAACTAACACATTTTTGATGTTTGCGTCACTAAACCAGCTCCATATATGGCTTTTCTAAAAAAGTATTTTTTTTCTTTCATCGAAAGCTATCATGTGATATCAGAGGGCTTGGAATTTTGAAAACGTGGACTACTTTTATAATACTTTCATGGTGCTCATTTTAGAGCTTAACAACCTATGTTCTTATTCACATCCATTTCAGTGAAAAGAGCAGTGTGGACATTCTGTTAAATGTCTCCTTTTGTGTTCCAAGAGAAAACATATAGTAAAGGTTTGGAATTAAATGTGGGTGAGTAAACTGACAGAATTCTCCCTTTGGCCCAAACTAATTTAAAACTAGTGTTAATTTTTTTTTCTGACCTCAGGAATTGTTGATTTGTTGAAAGCAAATTTATTGCAAATGGAAGTGAAATTGAAAGTATTTTCTTATTTGTTTGTTACTTTGATTTATGACTCTTGTTATTCTTGTCATGTGAGTTTCTCTTCCACTATTCATTTGTCTCCTCACAGGTGCCTGGAGCGATTGTGGCTGCACAGAGGTGTTGCCTGTGTTTTATTTTTCCCAATGATTGCCAAGGGCCTCGTCTCTGTTTTCTGGACTCCTGTCCCACATGATCCATACAGGCTTGTTGTCTAAAAGACACTTTGTGATGTACAAATTCCCAGGACCACTGCCATGAAGCCGATATAGTATGTCAAAGGTAGGTTTCTTTAATTAAGTCAATGAAATGTTAATTTATTAATTTATTCATAAATCTTTAAAAATTGAATTCATATACAATCATCTTTTATTTATATTTCTTTAATAAGTAATATAGAAATTATTTTATTTATAGTATATAATATATAGAATATTAATATAGAAATATTTTATTTATAGTATAAAATATAGAATCTATATAGAATATTAATATAGATTTTTTTTTATATATATTTTAACAAAACTGCATCGCTATATTGAGAAAAAAAAGTAATGTGGTACAGCTAACATAAAGAAAAATGTCACAATGTGTCAAGATCAATATGTTTTAGGACAAAGGAAAGTTAGTTCAGGTTGTAAAATGTCATATATAGTGCAATTCCACAGAAATTGAAATTTATATCTTACACTACTTTTCAAAAGTTGGGAATAAATATGATTTTTTAAAATGTTTTTGAAATGAGTCTCTTCTGCTCACCAAGCATGCATTTATTTAATAAAAAATACAATAAACATGTAATATTGTGAAATATTATAAAAAAAAAAAAAAAAAAAAACATTTTCAATGTAAAAATATTTTTAAGTGTAATTTAATTCCTGATGAAAAGCTGCATTTTTAAGTGTGTGTGTGTGTGTGTGTGTGTGTGTGTGTGTGTGTGTGTGTGTGTGTGTGTGTGTGTTTGTGTGTGTGTTTGTGTGTGTGTGTGTGTGTGTGTGTGTGTGTGTGTTTCTGACCATGTCCATCCCTTTATGACCACCATGTACCCATCCTCTGATGGCTACTTCCAGCAGGATAATGCACCATGTCACAAAGCTCGAATCATTTCAAAATGGTTTCTTGGACATGACAATGAGTTCACTGTACTAAAATGACCCCCATAGTCACCAGATCTCAACCCAATAGAGCATCTTTGGGATGTGGTGGAACGGGACCTTCGTGCCCTGGATGTGCATCCCACAAATCTCCATCAACTGCACGATGCTATCCTATCAATATGGGCCAACATTTCTAAAGAATGCTTTCAGCATCTTGTTGAATCAATGCCACGTAGAATTAAGACAGTTCTGAAGGTGAAAGGGGGTCAAACACAGTATTAGTATGGTGTTCCTAATAATCCTTTATGTGAGTATGTATATATATATATAAAACTTTTATCTTGCAGTAGCATATTTAAAAACGTCTTAGAAAAAAGTGATAAAGATTAGTACACTTGTATGTATTCAAGGTGTAAGGAAAACATCATCACTTTTACTTCATGGTTTCACCTTGATGGGTTTTGACATTTTTGGAGTCATTAATTGAAATATTTCTTTTAAAAGGGGTATTTTCTGAATCATATAAAACAACATTTGAAAAACGTACATATTTTTACATATTTTCAAAAGATTTTTCTTTATCGTGGGCACTCTTAAATGTCATTGACCCATATCACACATACCAAACTGCAGATTGTTGGCTCCATCACTCCATCTCTGGCTCTCGCAATCGCTGGCCAGGCTCGCTTGACCTTGCAAAAGGTGGCAGCACCTTGGAGACCCCAGCTGTCAATGTTGGCTCCTGCAGACCCTGCGTTGTCCAGGCCTCCATGCCCTTTAAAATGAAACCTTTGAAAGGAATGGGTCTCGCTGTGAGCGCTCAGCAGAAAATGAGGCCCAGTTATCACCCTGTGCTGACATAAGGGCTCTTATGGTCTTTTTTATGGTCTATGGATCCAGTTTAAAGATAAAATCACTGCGGTCCTGGAAAAATCCTCGGTTCAGTCTTTTAAATTTACTTAGTCATGTTCAGTGAGTTCTTAGAATACGCTACTATTAGTACTTCCAAAGTTTCAGTCTATTCTTCTGCAAACTTTTAGACACAAATAATCTGCAGGGTTTGAGAAATGGCTTGTTATTTACTTTAATAACCACAGCTTTGCACAGGCACTGCTCACCATGAGTTTTGCCTCTGGGCGGCTTGTGAAGAACTCCAGAGGAAACCCTTTATTATTTCTAAGTAAGAGTCAGCTTGTGCCTCGACTTCAAACTCCTCATCTCTTTTTTGGTGGCCCTGCACAAAATGTTTGAAATATTAAACCAAATATACAGTGGGGCAAAAAAGTATTTAGTCAGTCACCAATTGTTCTCAATCACAAGGTCTCCCACTTAAAAAGATGGAGAGAGGCCTGTAATTTTCATCATGGGCACACTTCAACTATGAGAGACAGAATGAGAACAAAAAAAAAAGATTCTAGAAAATCACATTGTCTGATTTTTAAAGAATGTGTTTGAAAATTATGGTTAAAAATAAGTATTTGGTCAATAAGAAAAGTTCATATAAATACTTTGTTACATACCCTTTGTTGGCAATGACAGAGGTCAAACATTTTCTGTATTTTGCAACAAGGTTTTTACACACTGTTGTTGGTAGTTTGGCCCATTCCTCCATGCAGATCTCCTCTAGAGCAGTGATGTTTTAGGACTGTCACTGGGCAACATGGATTTTCCCTCCAAAGATTTTCTGTGGGGTTAAGATCTGGAGATTGGCTAGGAAACTCCAGGACCTTCAAATGCTTCTTACGAAACCACTCCTTCGTTGCCCGGGCAGTGTTTTGGGATAATTGTCATGCTGAAAGACCCAGCCACATTTAATCTCCAATGCCCTTGCTGATGGAAGGAGATTTTTTTACTCAAAATCTCACAATACATGGGTTTCCTGGGGAACTCATGGCACCATGATGCACTATGGGAAGAAGGCAAGTTGGCAGAGGTAGTGATGTCACTCTTTGGACAATGTTCTCCTGGGAGACCTTGGGTCCTGCCATCCTTGTGGGTGTTACTTTGACACGAACCACCTACCAAACCATTGCAGACCATGTTACACCCTTTCATGGAAACGGTATTCCCTGGTGGCTGTGGTCTCTTTCAGCAGGATAATGCGGTTGCCACAAAGCAAAAATGTTTCAGGAATTTTTTGAGGAGCACAACAACCAGTTTGAGGTGTTGTCTTGGAATCCAATCCGTGGAGGCCCTACCTTGCAACTTACAGGACTTAAAAGATCTGCTGCTAACATTGTTGCTAGATACAGCACATCTTCTGAGGAGTCCATGCCTCAATGGTTCAGAGCTGTTATGGCAGCAAAAGGGGTACCAACACAATATTAATGTAATGCCTGATTGGTGTATATATATATATATATCAGCAAGACAATATCTGCAATGAATCTGCAATATGGAAGAAGCTGATTCTTTGAGGTAGAATAAAGAAGAAATGGAAGATCTAATACACACAGATGAATGCATCAATGGTTTATTCTAATGCAGAGATTAATCAGTTGGCTGATCAGTGTTGCTGACTAACAAGCATGTCAGTTGCTGGAAAATACTGTTGTTTCGTTTGTGAATTAATCTTTTCAGTGAACAATTGTTCTCGTTTTTGTCCATGTACTTGTAAGTTCTGCCCATGTGTTTCTGCAATGTGATATATTTCTCAGAAAAAATGTACAGTATATATATCCAATCATGGGAAAACAATGTGGGAATTGAAGAGATGGTGAAGTGTGTTCTCTTGACAGGTGGTTACCAGCAGGTACATGAATAGACTATATAATATAATATATATATAAACATGTTTAATATTAATTTATTTTATCTTTCTGTGTCTGATATTTTCTCATTAATTTATATTTAATGTCCAAGAAAGTAAGTGCATTTACACTTTATTTTAAGGTGTCCGTGTTAAATTGTAAGTATACATTTAAGTACTGAGTAATAATAACTACTACTTGGTTAGGATGAGAGTTTAGTTTAGGGTTAGTTGCATTTCATTATGCACAATTAATAATGAATAATTATACACATTAAACACACACATATATTATGTAAACAAACTTTTATTTTGGATGCGATTTAACGATTTGACAGCACTAATTTTAAAACTTTCATGTTGTTTAGAACTCCTTCAATGTGCAAAATCTCACCTTATCAGACCCACAACCTGGTTATTTCAGAACTGGGGTTTGAACATAAAACAGCTGAAAACACACATCCTCTGCATCTCTGTGTTTGCTACGCTAGTTTCATGTTTCAAGTTATCAGATTTTGATTAAAGACTGGCAGTATAGCATGCTTTAAGATAGTAAATAGGATCAGTTTTTGTTTCATGTTAAGTTCAAAGCATATGACATGCCTTTACAGACTGACTAGAGCAAAAATGCACAAATCTGAACAGTATCAAACGATTCGAAAATCCCCAGTACTTCAGCCGCGTTATTTGAGAAGTGCATAACTGTACAATAAATTGTTTTTATATTACATACTTGCACTGTTGACGTGATTGACTTTGAATTGCAGCACTGCAGAGTTTGTTTATAATGGCCTACTTCATTATTGTAGAACAAAGGTGAAAAACAGAGATTTTCATGCTTGTTATTGTCTCTTTTTCCTTTTTTTCACCCACTGCGTCATTGAGCCAGTGTAGTGCCAGTGCATTTCTCAGCACACGCCTCATTACATCCACTTAGAGCAAACGCGAGCGGATTTCTCTCTCAGACCACTTATTTATCCCTGACGCATGGCTGAATCTCATCCTCAGGCCTTTGCAATGAAAGCTTGTCAGTAAGTCTGCAGCTCTTTTTAGAGTGAAGAATGCAGCATGCTAAAGGAAAGTCATGTAGGAGATGGTTTATTCCTGCTCTGATGTTGTCATACCTCAGGAGACCCGATTATCAATGTAGTCTCTGAGATTTCTTATAAAGTAGTATAGACAGAAATAAGACAAATGTTGTCTGTATAATGATTGTGTGTAGCGAAGCTCAGGTATTTTAAAGGAATTTGGAAGAGTTCATATTGCGATAACTATAGAAGAACGTTTTCGGCACAAAAAAATAAAAATAAAAAGAGTAATTGCGAGAATTCTGACTTTTGACAGTTGCGTGATCAGGGGCGTGGGACTGGGGGGATAAAGGGTACTGAGTAACCAGGGCCCAAGGCAGGAAAGTCCGTTTTCTATACATACACATACATGGTACGGGGGCCCAGCAAGATGGTTTGTACCCAGGGCCCAAAATTTGGTGCTACGCCCCTGTGCGTGATATGAAGTCACAATTCTGGCCTATGCTTAGGCTGCTGTTAATGCTGTTAACTAAGTGCTTCTCAACATAAACCCAACAGTGATGCAAGCGTTGGGGATCATTTATATGCACGCCCCCAACATTTGCATCTGTCCAAACATGTTCATTGTCAGGCGGAACTGACGAGCCGAATGGACACGTCATGTTCCACGCTGTGCAGGAGACGTGAGGACTTTTCTACCCTTCCCACAGATAAAAAATGTCAACAGTCATATAATAATGGGATATTATTATATAATGGGATACCATATTATTATAATGGGATACCACAGCAATTTAATTCAAGATCGTTCGTTTGTTCGGCCCATTTCAAGCAAGCTTCGCTCAGCGTCTTAAACTGAAGAAAGGGGGAATTACAACTGTAATCCTGCAAGCAATTAGTAGCGATTTTATCCACGTATTGACTGTTTAAACAATTTCTGATTATCAGAGCCGAACAGGCCTATACACTCACTACGAAAGCTGCATAGGGCCCCGCAATTTACTCAAGGCCCCGCCTCCCCCTCGTGTCAAAGCGCGTCAATCAATGTTGTAAACACTGATGATAAAATTAAGCAGAATTGTCCTTCTGGCCATGAAAAGAGGGGAACAAAACACCATGAGCGTGAATTGCAGGAACAGCAATCAGGTAAACTTGTGTTCTCCCCTCTCCAAGTTTGATGTCAGCATAACAGTAGGCTTAAGTTAAGTTGATGTGCATCTCTTCTGTTGTCTTGCTAAGCTGGACAGGCAGGCCATCTCTTGGTCTGTCTAGCTAGCTAATGCCAGCCGCTTTCAGGGCTTTTTTTTTTTTTTTTTTTGATAAACGGCAAACGTTTTGTTTACTGCAGCTCGGAAAAGATCTGCGTCGCGCATGCGTTCATATGCGCGTGCGTGAAACGAAACGTGTATTTTCCAGCAGAAATATCTGTGTGGATACCAGACCGACAGAACAATATATGGGCATGATAGTCCTCCTCCTCATTATAAGTGCATGTAGGCTACATATTTTTTAAAAAGGACAATGATTATCTAGTCTTAGTCAATGTTTAGTTACAACTCTAAACTACTGCACAAATTTTGCAAGATGGAAAGCAATGTATTGACAATTTGACATTGATTGAGTATTGATTTATAGCCTATATTGAATTTAAAAAGTTGATATAAATTAGCTGGACATACTGGTCAATATGGATTCACATCCCTCAGTAAATAATAACAATAAATCAAATATTGCTTTAACATGTATAATATAAAACACATTAGCATCCTATGGCAAGCCATTTCAGATTTTATTTATTCACAATTTATGCATTTTTATGTCAATAAATAAATGTTTGCTGTTTATATTGTGAATTCTTGATATTAGGTATGGAATTTTTCTAGTAACAATGTCTTTTTGATATCAGGGATTACATGTTCACTTGTACAAAAGTGAATTCTTGATATCAACAATGATGTCATCACTCACAGATTCTTGATATCTGAATCACTAGTTTGTTAAACATTACAAGAGCCAAGCCATAGTATAAATAGTATTTTATATTTGAAAATGTATAAAAGTAAATCTGGGGGAGCCAGTTTTAATGGGTCTGATGCTGCTTATAAATTGTTTTATCTATAATTTGCAGGTGCTATGCTTAAGTTTGTACGTAGAGGAGATGCTGAATCATCTGCCAGTATAAGCACAGACCCAGATGATCCACATCCAGCCTCAGCCAGTACTAGCACAGACCCAGATGATCCACATCCAGCCTCAGCCAGTACTAGCACAGACCCAGATGATCCACATCCAGCCTCAGCCAGTAGTAGCAGAGAACCAGATGATCCACATCCAGCCTCAGCCAGTACTAGCACAGACCCAGATGATCCACATCCAGCCTCAGCCAGTACTAGCACATACCTAGATGATCCACATCCAGCCTCAGCCAGTACTAGCAAAGACCCAGATGATCCACATCCAGCCTCAGCTAGTATTAGCAGAGACCTAGATGATCCACATCCAGCCTCAGCCAGTACTAGCACAGACCCAGATGATCCACATCCAACCTCAGCCAGTACTAGCACAGACCCAGATGATCCACATCCAGCCTCAGCCAGCACTAGCACAGACCCAGTACAGCCTGATTCACCAACAGTAAAGCCGTCTTCTTCAGCAAGTACTATCTTAAGATTATATAGAAAATACTCTTTAATAAATATTGTTTGTTTGAACCACATTCTTTGACTGTTTTGTTCAAAGGAGGAAGGATTGTATTGGGAGCACTAAGGTGTCAGGCGTAACTGCATGGAAATGGCAAATGGTTTATATAGCTCACGGGTCAGGTAGGAGGGCCCCCTTAGCAGAATTTTGCTTAGGGCCCCAGGGAGTTCAGGATCGGCTCTGCTGATTAAATTGAATGTTTCTTAGGGAGACAGCATTGTCTAGATAACGCAAGATGCTAGTAAAGTAACAATAGGAAACACCAAGTACCATACATAACTAAATAGAGTGTCTAATGACAAAGGTTAATATTATTTTGTATTACAAAATACAACGTATATACATTGCTTACAGATCGTTCACTCGATCCTTCTAGCAAACGTCACCTTTTCCACCATATAAGTTAAAATGATAGTCATTTGACAAGTCTATTCATTTAGTAAAAATAGATATTATATAACTAACGTTATATAAACATGCAATATCGTTGATTAAAAAAGACGAGTCATGGTTTGGGAAAGAAGATCGTTTGTGCGGTTGCCAGATTTCAGTAATTTTAATCCCCCAAACAGAGCTTTTCTGTGAAAAGAACATGTATGCTATCCGGTGTTTTACCTAAACATGTCCAATCTGGCAACAATATGCACGCAGGCTCTCTCTCGTGCATGGTGCGGATGATCTGAAAACACCGATAAACAAGTAGGCTCAATTTAGCAATCTCCATTTGAGATGTTCTGCTTAAAGTGTCATTCAGTCGGTCTGTGTTCTGTCAGGACGGTCAGGACTTACGAGTCTGCCCTAAATAAGCCACATACCCTCTATGTAGATATCAAAGAACAATTTAACATATTGTTTCAAATCATTCTAGAGCACCTTTAACAGATTATCGAATCTATTATAAAATCTACAACTAGTCAAAATTGACCACTGTGAAACTTTTACAGTGAGTATAAAAATCTTGCAGGATGATGTACGTAGGAACTGAGCAATGAATTAGGATCTATTTTCAGAGACCAATCTACTTCAAGTGTTTACAAATGAGCCAATAAACATTGGCATGTGATCCCTGCTCCACCCGCAACATGGTTATAAATATGGAAGCGGAAGTATCGTATATTGCTTTCAACTTCGGAGCCGAATTGTGCTGAAACCAGCCTTTTTTGTTTTCCTGTCTAAACAAGTGTTGTACTTATGAGTCTGCTTGAAGAGGATCTCTGCTGCTTCATTGGTACGGGTGTGACGGTGCGAGGCAGTGACTGGCTGCTGAATAAAATAAACAGAGTTTACTGGGTGTTTCACTGAGTGCTCACAATGGGCTTGCACACACAAGCTGCTGCGAGCCGCGGCTGCGGTTTTCCTTTTCTTAAAGAGCAGATTACGGTTTGACGCTGCTTTTTCAAGACGTCATTCAAACCGTGTGTTTGTGGATGCCGTCGTTTTCTGTCCCCAGTTGACGGACACGGTCACTGTCTCACGTGTTTAGGCGTACAGCACACTGAGGTGGCTTTCGTGGATGACTCATGTTTTCACTGCGGGAATATGACCATCGCAGTATTAAGGTCTAGGCTCGAATACTTCCTCGGCACCTCCACCTGCTCCTCGCCGAGGGCATCCTGAAGAGGGACCTGCGTTCCGCCTCTGCTCCTGCTAAACCCAAGCAGTAGCCTTCACCTGGGAATCAGGGTGTATAGCCCCTAGCCCCTAGGTACTACAGCCCCTACTTCATTGTACCCAATAAAAGGGGTGGGTTAAAACCGATCTTGGCCCTGCGCATTCTGAATCGGGCCCTGCACAAGCTTCCATTTAAAATGTTAATGCAAAAACACATTTTTTTAATGCATCTGTCCCCAAGATTGGTTTGCAGTGATCTACCTGAAGGACGTGTACTTTCATGTCTCTATTCTTCTTTGACACTGACCATTCCTACGCTTTGCGTTCGAGGAGAAGTCATATCAGTACAAATTCCTGCCCTTTGGGCTGTCCCTGTGACCTTGCATCTTCACGAAAGAAGACGAACTTCACTCTGCGAAGAGGCAGCCATTGTTCTGCTCAGAGAATGCAGCGTTTGAATTCCCAAGTATCTCGATGACTGGCTTACACTGGCCTAGTCTCGGGATCAGTTGTGCGAACACAGGGACCCGGTGCTCTGTCACCTCAGCCTGTTGGGCTTCGAGTCAACCAAGAGAAGAGCAAACTCTGCCCCAGGCAAAGGATCTCTTATCTCGGTATGGAGATGGACTAGGTCAATCGGACATCGCGCCTCACTAAAATTCTTTCAGAGGCTCTTGAGGCATATAGCCTCCGCAGCGGTGGTAATGCCGCTCGGATTGCTTCATATGAGACCGCTTAATGCTGGATACACGATGCTCCACGATGCCTGCCATCTCCTCCTGTGGAGTCAGAAGTTTATGAGGTCACTTCGTGGCATTCACATCCCAGGTGCATCCATGCTCTCTAGTCAGTGTACACCTGGAGTGTCCAGCTGATATGGGACTGCTTCAGAGCCATGCAGGTAGACCTGTTCGCCTCTCCGGACATGACCCATTGCCATTGGTACTACTCCCTGACAGGAGGTACCTTAGGCATAGATGCACTGGTGCACAGTTTGCCCCGTGACCTATGCAAATATGCATTTCCCCCAGTGAGCCTTCTAGCACAAACTCTGTGCAAGGTCAGGGAGGACAAGGCTCTCAATCCTTTTGACAGCAGGAAGGACCTGCTTTCTCAAGGTACTCTATGGCACCCGCGTCAAGACCTCTGGACAGGACGTGGAGGTTCTAGGTGGCCAGACATGGCACCCCAGACCATCACTGACTGTGGGTACTTAACACTGGACTTCAGGCATTTTGGCATTTCCTTCTCCCCAGTCTTCCTTCAGACTCTGGCACCTTGATTTCCGAATGATATGCAAAATTTGGCTCTGGATGTTTCTACTCCAGACTCAGTCCACTGCTTTCGCAGGTCCCCCAAGGTCTGGAATCGGTCCTTCTCCACAATCGTCCTCAGGGTCCGGTCACCTCTTCTCGTTGTGCAGCGTTTTTTGCCACACTTTTTCCTTCCCACAGACTCCCCAATGAGGTGCCTTAATACAGCACTCTGGGAACAGCCTATTCATTCAGAAATGTATTTCTGTGTCTTACCCTCTCGCTTGAGGGTGTCAATGATGGCCTTTTGGAAAGCAGTCAGGTCGGCAGTCTTACCCATTAATGCGGTTTTGATAATGAACCAGGCTGGGAGTTTTTAAAAGCCTCAGGAATCTTTTGCAGGTGTTTAGAGTTAATTAGTTGATTTAGATGATTAGGTTAATAGCTCGCTTAGAGAACCTTTTCATGATATGCTAATTTTTTGAGATGCCAAAATAATCAGTATTAAAACAATAAAAGACCTGAAATATTTCAGTTGGTGTGCAATGAATCTAAAATATATGAAAGTTTAATTTTTATCATTACATTTTACTTTTATCACATATGCTAATTTTTTGAGAAGGACCTGTATTTATGTTATATTATTAATATGTTTAAATTGCTACGCAATAATTGAGTTGCTAAATTAAAAAGAATGTCATTGTCATTTAAATTTTAATGTATTAAAAAAATGTTATAATAATATTTATTAATTAAATTAGATTTATTTATTAAAATAAATAATATAATACAATTATTTTAATTTAAAATAACATTAATTTAATATATATTGTTTAAAATATATTGACGTGTTAATTCATTTGATTGTTTTTTTTATTTATTTTTATTTGTTTTGTATTGTTTGTATTGTTTTTATTTATATATATTTAATACATTAATTAAATTAATTGAATTTCAATTAATTTGATTTGTTTTTTCATTTATGATTTAATAGTACTTTATTTAAGTAAGTTCATCATAAATAATTACATACAAAATTAATGGAATTAATTATGGATTCTACCTTAATGTTCTCAAATTCAGGCAAGGATAGCAGAAGAAGTGGGTTCACTGCAGTCTTTAATCAAACAAAACAAAAAATCCAGGACTCACAAGAGTAACAAAGGGCAATGTAACAGCTTGTCACAACTATATACCTAAAAAAAAAAAAAAAAAAAAATCTGGATGTAGTGTCTGTGCCGTGACTTGTAGGTTTTTTGAAGAGCATTTTTGAAGCCGGCTGTTGCCATCTTGGCAGCATGTCACTCCCAGATAACTGAAAATGGGCAAAAAGGTGAGACGTGGCTGGAGCTGAGGTGATGTGATGACTAACAGACAGCAGACAAACTGCTAGTAGGGACAGCAGTGGCAATCCACCTGTCACTTAAATTGGCCACACCCTTACTTAGATTTTAAGGCTTAAAATAATTTAAAAAATAAATAAATAAAATAAAATCACCCCTTCATAGTTGTCATGAAGGGCAAAATAAGCTGTATAGAACATAACCACAATTTGTGCCTGGCTGTAAACATTTTAAATATATATATTCTTGTCTAATACAGGCTTCTAGCTGCTCAACTGTCATGTTGACAGTTGAGCAGCTAGAAAAGTAGTCCGTCGATGACACATCGTACAGGCAGGAATACTATTGCCACAACTCCACGAACCTTTCCTCCATTTTATAATTCCTCCTAAAGTTAGCCGCTCCGTCATGTCTCATGCGTTTTGCCGTGTTTGAAAGCTGTGCACGTGGCAGAACGTGAAGGACCGCACTTTTTTTTTTGAGCCAGCAGATTACGGGCATCCAGTATGGTTTTCTGGCCTTGACCCTTACACTCAGAAATTGTTCCAGATTCTCTGAATCTTTGGATGATATTATGCACTATAGACGATGATAACTTCAAACTCTTTGCAGTTTTTCTCTAAGAAACTCCTTTCTGATATTCAGCATTGGGGGATTTGGTGATCCTTTGCCCATCTTGACTTCTGAGAGACACTGATACTCTGAGAGGCTCTTTTTATAGCTAATCATGTTGCCAAATGACCTAATAAGTTGCAAATTGGTCCTCCAGCATTTCCTTATGTACATGTAACTTTTCCGGCCTCTTATTGCTATTTTTGAGGAACTACACCATGCACTTCAGACTATGCGCTCAGATGGTTAAAATAGGGCCCTAAATTCATTACCATAATAAACAATAAATGTATCACCCTTGACGGCCCCAGACTCGGTGTAGACTCTGCATGGAGTCTAGTTAACAGATATTTTGATGCTAAAAGCGTGGCCGTGTGCGGTAATCTCTCTGAACTGCTGTTCATATCTCGTTCCTTCATTCATATTTTAGCTTCTATTTCATATGTGTGATGTTCACCGCGGGTGACTTTCAGAATCACAATCTCCCCTGTTCCACTTGGTTGCCATGGAGATCAGCAGTACTTTGATGTTTAAGTAATGCTATTATATTCAATATAGATTAATGCTATTATAATCAGTCAAAATATACTCAGAATGGAGCATATTTTACAACTGTATCACATTAAATGATTTTTATGACTAAGGAAAGCATCACAGATTTTACTATTTAATTTTAATGGTTTGATCACTGAAGTTGAAAATCTGCTTGCCAGAGTTTGGAAGTAATTTAACACCAGGTTAAATTTAATTAGAAGAATTCTGTGGCAATATCAATAATTTTTTGTTTTTTGGATGTTAAAAAGTAATCCACATTTTGTTTATTCTGTGGAGCCCAAAGGGGTCATTTTGGACACTATTCTAGCCTATCTGTACCATATAATGAAAGGGAGTTGTTCTACAAAAGCACCAAAATGACAAAAACATTTAAACACTTTTTTCATCATCTCACTCTGCAAATCCAAGAAACATAAATTTCAGTCTGAACAATTTCTCCTCACTGAAATGAATTCATGTCTAGAGAATGGAAATATCTCCACTCTATTGCTAAGATTTTGAGACTATTGCTTTTTTTTTTTTGAGAAAATGGGTTTTGCTTAGATAACATTCGGTTTGCCCTCAGTTGGCCCAGTGCCTGTTGGGAATTATGCCCGCCTGTGTGCATGAAGGTTTGGGCAGATACTGTCTAACACATCTAAAACCTGCTATTTTTAGTTATGAGTATACAAGAGCAAATTACACTTTTATAAATACTGTAGGCCAATAACTGATGGAACTTGTCATGTTTTGAGTTTATTTTATCCTAAACCATTCTTTTAGTCACAGAAAGAGATACTTTTATTTATGTAGATCAAATTACACAAGTGACAGTCTGGCAAGCACCATGGACTAATCCAAGAGCACATCCCAGGTTCCTCACTGACGACGAGGGCTTGACAGAGCAGTCATCAAGTGTTAGACAGTATTCTAGGTTACTACTTGTGGAGCTTTTCTGTACAATAATTAAAAAATCAGTTTTATCTGAATTATTGTTACTAGGTCCCCGACCCGGGTTCAATTCGGTAATCAATTCCGGGACGTGGTTGCTTTCACACAGAAGGCAACCCGGCAATGTTCCGGGAATATTGCGGGTCCGACGTGCAGTGTGAAAGGGGCTTTGGTGGGTGACCACAGGGTATAGCTAATTGTGGCTAATGTTGTCTCCATGTTTATCTCATTGCAGCATCTTTAATAAATCATATTTAGCAATATTGTTGTCGACTTTGTTGTTTTTCAAGCATCCATGTAGATTGTCACCATCTATGCCAGCAATATGTGTCTTAAAATAATTAATTTAGATCCCAGATTTTAAATGAATGTTGTAGGATGTAGGCTATAGCTTACATCTGTGACGGTCAGATAGGGATAGACATTCTGTGCATTTCTACACAACATAGTTTATTGTGAAATTTTGTAGAAATTGCTAGCTGATGTTTAATCATTAACTGCTTTTAGACCTAGGTGTCTGCATGTTCTGCTTCTGCAGATGTCAAGCGTTTGGGCCGTATATCTGAACAACATAACCGGACAGCTGGAATTCCGAGCTTAGTCGGCTGTTATACTACTCACCTCTTCGTATTTCCGATGGACATAATGTAAATGAGCTCACATGTACTGTGGAGTACGTGTATGAAAGCAGTTAGTCTGTCGGCTAGGACGGGAATATGCTGTTCATGTAAATACAGTCATTGTAACAAGGATCTTTTATTGATTCACCATTGTGACAACAGAATTCACCATTGTGACAATCAAACCTACTATAACTATAATTACGATAACGACAATCTCTATTTTCTGTTTCCACCTCTCAAGACTACGTAAACCCACACTGAGAGCCTGGGCTGCAGCGCCTATGTTTGCCTGTCATTGCGTCATATGACGCGTTCTCTGGGAAAAGGCGGGTTTTTGGAGCGTAGCTTAGAACAGGCACTTTTTTTTCTTAATTTCTACCCGTGGGTGTTGTAAAACATATGTATTCTTATGTATGTCTTTTAAATTTACATTTTCATACAATATTCTGTATAAATTAAGTTAAATTGAAAGATGGCCTTTAAGTCTTATTGTCATGTTTTTCCTTGCACCATACCATGTTATGACCTCAAACCACCTTTTGAAAACACAGATTACCTTTTTTCCCCCATACAATTTGTAAACTAATACATTTTGAGGTTTGCACTTTGCATCACATAACCAGCTCATTAATAAAGGTACACAATTGCACTGTGAAACGCACTGAAGCAAGCTAAAAAGGCATGATTGCTTTAGCAGATTCAGAGTATTGGCAATATTTAAGTTGTATATACGTATAAAGACAATTATAAATGCATGCACTTACATAAATATGTCTTAAATTCCAGTGCTCCTGGTTCTTCCAATTTTTTGGGGGGATAAACTTGTTGGGATAAAATCTGTGTCTGGAAGCAACACCATTGAGCTGTGTAATGGTAGCTGAGTGATCACACTTGCTCTGTGAGTTTTGAACTTTCGTCTTACATAAGACCCACATTTGAGACCTTCTCAGCCGTCGTGTTCTTAACCCTAAAGAAGAATTTAGTGGGCTGGGATAAAAGCAGTTTTAGCCAGTTGAGTTAAATCCCCAGTGACAATAGCAGTGCCAATCTCAGCCCTAGGCTGGATAGATAAGTCCCGTCTTCCACAAAAGGACTCCGTTCCCATCTCAGTATTAGTCACCTTGTCTTTCCATGGACACACACTTGATTGACCATCCGTCTTCGAGGGCTTTATTTCAAAAGAGTTTGTTGGGTTTGTGCAACAGCTCTGAAGCATGTAATAAGAGATGGAGAAATGCAATGGTTCAATACCCTCTCTGCTGGTCCCATTCCCGTTTTTTTTTCTTCTTTTTTTTCTGTCTGATTTGGAGGCTGAATGACCAATGTAATTGATTATTAAATAACACCTAAATTCCCAGAATCCGTGGTACATTTAAGGTCAGAAAACTTGGGAACACTTCTGCAAGTGAGCCATTCAGTTGAACATTCTCAAAATATATATAGAAAATGTTTTATCTTTTTTTGCATTTATCCAAAATGTATGTGTAGATTAGAAAAGCTTTTTCTTGCCACTCAAAATACTTTTTTATATTTGAAGATGTCTGTTTACATCAAATATTTTACAATGCATAAACTTTTTCCGGACTGTTGATGGCATGTTTTGAGAATTATTATTGATGCTCTTAGAGTGTTTTTTTTTTTCAGGCCTAACATTTCCTTTGCAAGAAAAACAAAGACCAAATAAATAATCTTTTAAATGTAATATCATTTGCGGCTTAAACCATATTTGAGAATCCAATTAGTGTTTGTATTTTTGTGTTTTTTTTATGAAATTTTCCACTAATAGCCACAGATACGCCACTCATATGCTGCAGTTACAATCATTTATGGAGTTTATCTCTCTAAATAAATTTTGTTTGTGTTCAACTTACCATTGTCTACAGAGAAAACAATGGAATAAAGTGGAGTTTTATTTTATTTAATAGAAAGCTTCACTCATTGCTGTAATTCCTCCATGCCAAAATACAGTATTTTGCCACAAGTTTTGTGACGCCTCCCTTTACATGGACATGAAATTTAATTCTACCCAAAAGAGTCAGGAGGCGAGAATAACATTTGAATAAGATTTAATTACAGTTGTTTACAATAAGTATCATAGATTAAATTATACAGTTCTTTGGCGTAGGCCCCGTCCGTAGTCCGAATCTGGAGGGTACGGATGCTTGCAGTTCCTGCCTGAAGATGAAGGCAGGAGTGGAGCCTACCCCCGATGTATGGACAGGGACCAACCTGGTGGTTGTGGGGAGGATAGGGGTGGATGGTGGCGTCAGTATCTGCAAATGCAGTATTCGGTGGGAACAGAATTTATATACTGCAGATGACGAATAATGATTGGCTAGATAGATAATTAATGAATGACATGACATAGGAGTCTTCCAGGTAGAACTACGTCAGAGCTTCCATTGACATCCTTTTCTTAATCAGTAGGGTTTACAATCTGGAGTTGGCCCAGACTTTGCAGCTCTAACAGCTTCAGCTTCACTATATAATCTTCTGGAAAGGCTTTTCACAAGGTTTAGGAGTGTGTTTATGGGAATTTTTGACAATTCTTCTAGAAGTGCATTTGTGAGGTCAGGTACTGATGTTGGTCGAGAAGGCCTGGCTCTCAGTCTCCACTCTAATTCATCACAAAGGTGTTCTGTCGGGTTGAGGTCAGGACTTTGTGCAGGCCAGTCAAGTTCCTCCTCACTAAACTCGCTCATCCATGTCTTTATGGACCTTGTTTTGTGAACTGGTGCGCATTCATGTTGGAACAGGAAGGGCCATCCCCAAACTATTCTCACAAATTTGGGAGCATGAAATTGTCCAAAATAATGTGTTATGCTGAAGCAGTAAGAGTTCCTTTAAGAGTTCCTTGAACACTTCCAATAACACCATAACAGAAGAATAGCATCTACGTTAATGTTAGTCTCTCTGTTTTCCCCGAGGTTTACGGCAGTCAGCCGGATCCGGGACATATCCAGATCAGATGGTGCACTTGTGCCTGGAAATGACCAACATTTCCCTGAAATGTCTGTAGACATTTTTCTGAAATGTCTGCATGTCAATTAAACTCCCCCTGTAAATGTCGCATCAACACGACAACCTCATTAAACCCATCACCGGCATGACAACTCATAATCATACAACGTTTGTTCGTTGGGCAGAGGAGAATTGGCAGCCCGACTGAGCCTGGTTTCTCCCAAGGTTTTTTTTTCCATTCTGGCCTTGAAGGAGTTTTGGTTGCAACCATCACCTTTGGCTTTTGACTTGCTCAGTTGGGGACACTAAAATTTGAACTATATACTGATCTGCCTGCATTGACACTATATGATAATTGAAATTAGCTGGATAACATCACTGTTTTCTCCAGAGCGTCTGTACAACCGAATCAAATGATGTTGCATTATTTTTCTGTTAACACTGTAAAGCTGCGTTGAAACAATTGACAATGTAAAAAGCACTATATAAATAAAGGTGACTTGACTTGACATGCCTTTCACTGGAACTAAGGGGCCAAGCCCAACTCCTGAAAAACGAACCCACACTATAATCCCCCCTCAACCAAATGTTAAATTTGGCACAATGCAGTCAGGGAAGTACTGTTCTCCTTGCAATCACCAAACCCAGACTCATCCATCTGATTGCCAGACAGAGAAGTGTGATTGGTCACGCCAGAGAACTCTTCCACTGCATGAAAAGTGGGATTTTCGTCCCCGTAAACGGCCGGAAATCTCCCTGATTTTCGACAATTAACGTCAGTTTACATCCTGTGAACGTCGCGTTCGTCTGTGCCACATATTGACGGAAACGAACCATGACGTATGTGGAGCTTGCGGAGGCATGCTGGCGCCGGCGCTAATGGCTCTAATTAGCATATGAATAGCAGCTCTGGGCGGCGCCTTGCTTGAATTTCCTCACTCAGTATTGGTTGAAACTACTACATTGAAACAAGAAATATCACTCGTGATTGGTTGGCAGATCTGTTACTATTGGTCAACCTGGGTAATAAATTAATAAATTTAAACCCCCAAATTATAATAATTTTACACATATAAAATTATGATTTGCATATTATTTTTTAATTGTATATATTCATATTCATGTGATATGCTATTATGTTTTATATTCATGTCATTGTTATCCTATGGATTACGCTATTATAACCATCAAGGACATTCATTTATTGAGGAAAGGAAAATATGCCAGGGACGTGCAGTTTATTCAAAGAAAGAGCTTTATTAGAACAAACACAAACACACAACCAAATGCAAAACGTTTGAGATCTGCCCACACAACAATAGGAAGCTCACGAGAAGCCCAAAATCCTACAGCACCATGAAGTCTCTGTTTTCCGCTTCAGAGCTGTAGGTAACTAGCGCCATTCTGTCTGTTTTAAGTCCATTTTTCAGACGTCTGTCGTGCGTTGCCCTGTTCTTTGGAATCGCCTCTAATCTCGATTGCAGCGTGGCACAGAGCTCGGCGAGCTCCTGGCTGGTCAAACAGTCCATCCAAACACCGCGCGAACGATGCCGTCTTCCTCATCAGGTCTATGGTAGCGCACTTCCAAAGGCCCACCTCATCCTCAGCTAACACACGCTTTCTTGCTTGTAGCAGCTGTAAAAACAAACAATAAAGACAATCAGTATTGCGCGAAGTACTGCGTAAAATGCACCTGAAAAATAGTCACACTGACCAAAAACGGATCTAATCTAATAAATCTTACCCTCTTCTCAATCGACTCCGAGCTGAACTCTTCACAGCTTCTGCGTGCGATGCAAGAACTGGATGTTTGTACGTCCTGCGTACTGTCTCTCTGTCTTACATGCAGCTGGAAAACAATTAAATGAGTGTTATGACGAAGTTGTGAAGACGGCGTACTGCTTCAAAATGACCAGAAAAAGAAAACACTTTTATAAAGCAACTTACATTTGTTCTTTTACAAGGCTAATTTCAGCTTGTGCTACTTAAAAAGCTTTGCTTTAGGTTACTTTAGCTTAGATAACAGTCTTACCGCAATCTTAGGACTGGTCTTCTCTTAGGCACTCGTCTTCTCTTCTTAAAGTTAGTATCTTCCACACAGTTTTTCGACTCCAAAGCAAGCAACCTATCATCTATGGACAGCAACCTGGAGATTACTAAAGTGAACTGCTCGTTAAAATCGGCAGCAAACTGAGCAAGCTGACGAGATAGCCCAATGATTGCATTCAGCTGTGTCTTCCCGCCGGTGTTACGGATCAACTGGGGATCATGTTATCTGGGGACGGGCGCGTGCACGTAGCTAGTTTTACCTGGATTTACAGCAGATGTTAGACGAGGACAGATTCGTCACAGCGGATTTTCCACTGAACAGATTTAAAACGCTTTCCACATTATTGGTAAATGTTTGCATAATATCAGGCTCTGTGTTTTCCTCTGTCGCTGCTTTGCTGTATGTTTCAAACGCAGTTTAAGGGAATTTTTAATGTGGTTTCATTTCACAACACAGACCACGCCCACATTTTGTTACATTCTTTTCAATGAAAGTCGTATCCAATGACAATTACATTCAATAAATTACATTGTGCCGTATTAGTATCGGAATTTTTATTTTATTTTTAATAACTATTGTTTTTGTAATTTGCTTAGGGTATTTTTTAATTATATATATATATATATATATATATATATATATATATATATATATATATATATATATATATATATATATATATATATATATATATCCTAACTAAAATAACTCATAGCCTGTCATATTACCTTTCTCATATTAGCCTATTATATTGCCCACCCCTTGCCCACCTGCACATCCCAGCTGATATACAAGATTTGGGGGGACATTCTGCATTTGAAAGTTTGAAAGGGTTTTAAATCTTCTAAATAAAGTAAAATGATTCAAAATCAAGTAATTTATATATGCCAAAGTCAACTTTAAACATATACAATGTAATTTCCAAACAGCAAAATTGTGGCCAGTGAAAATGCTGAGTGGCTAGTAACTTTGGAAAACCACTAGCCACGGTGGTCGGTGAGCAAAAAAGTTAATGTCAACCCCTGTATATATATATATATATATATATATATATATATATATATATATATATATATATATATATATATATATATATATATATGTATATGTATATATATATATATATATATATGTATATATATATATATATAGTGCCGTTAAAATTAATTTGCGTTAAGACGTTAATTTTGACAGGCAATGATATATGATATATAAAGTTTGCTGATGTATGACGCCGCTTATTAGCAGGAGACCGCAATGATTGGTAAAAGTTGCGGTGATTGGTCAAAATTGCGAGTCGCACTGAATTCACGGGGACTGATTGCAAATGACACACAATAAATAATCTAGAATACTTTCATCAAATATATAAATTCAAGCTTAAGTTTAAGATTTTACAATTAGGCTATACTGAGCCTGATCTATCAAAGAGATTTTTTTAGAAGGAAGTTAATACCTTTTAGAAAAATGTCACATGGGTTAAAACTCCTGCTACCCTGATTTGCATTTGTATAGCTCAGAGCATGTTCATTTACATGTTAAAGCCTCCCCTGGAGTTAAGGGAAGGGGGGTCTTGGGGGAGACAACTGCCAAGCAAGGCCCACGTCAATTTCTGACAATTCACGGCAGTTTTCGGTGTCGCCTGCAAACTGCCGTGTACAGTCGTAAACCTGATCTTCCACGACAATCTACAGTGCCGCTTACTGACGAAAATCCCACTTTTCATGCAGTGTTCTCCACTGCTCTAGAGTTCAGTGACGGCTGCTTTACTCCACTGCATCCGGCACTTTGCATTGCACTTGGTGATGTAAAGCTTGGATGCAGCTGCTCAGCCATGGAAACCCATTCCATGAAGCTGTTGTTGAGCTATTCTGAAGGTCAAAAGAAGTTTGAAGGTCTGCAGCTATTTTGAAGGTCTGTAGCTATTTATTCAGAAGTTTGAAGGTCTTTGTGCAGAAAGTTGGTGACTTCTGTGCACTGTGTGCCTCAGCAGACCCCGCTCTGTGATTTTACGTTGCTGTTGTTCCCAATTGCTTCCACTTTGTTAAAATACCACTAACGGTTGAACATGGAATATTTAGGAGTAAGGACATTTTACGAATGGACTTATTGCACAGGTAGCAACCTATCATGATACCACTCTTGAATTCACTGAGAAGCGTCTGCATGCCTAGTGCTTGATTTTATACAACCGTGGCCATGGAAGTGATTGGAACACCTCATTTCTATAATTAAGAGGGGTGTCCCAATACATTTGGCAATATAGTGTACATTCTCAAATTCAAGATAAATGTTAAATCCTTTTAATTGACTCTTGATTGGTTCTTCTTGGATCTTCATTCAAAACGTATTAATTTTAGTACTTGTAATTTGATTTATTGGTGTCCTTGCTTTAATGTTTGCACTGAAAAGAGATAACTTTCTTCAAACACTTTCCTTCAGAGCCATTAAACGTTCTGTTTGGTGCATGTGTATGGCAGCGGTTTGTGGAGTACTCAAGGGTTTGGCTAAAGAGCTAAAAGCATGCAGTGGGTCATTAGTGTTTTTTTATGTCTTCAAAGTGCAACATCCTGATATCCGGTGCTTTAAATGAGCTCGTCAAACCTGACCAGTAACGGACAGGCTGTGCCTTTGATGTACTGGTGCTCGTTAAAACCTTAGAAAACAATAGTGCATTAGACCGTAAAGAAGGCTATAAATTGATGAAATGGGCCTACAAAATGTAATTTTCACTTTGCAATCAAGCAGATGGAGCTTTGGGATGAATCTAAAGTACAACGAACATTGAAAACATGTTTTGGAAAATTTGGAATATTATATTAAAAAATAATAACATTTATAGTATAGAATGCTCACATAAAATAATATTCCAAGTTCAGTACATTTTTTTTAAGCACAGCATAAATCTGTTTATTGTGAAAACAATTACATTTATTCAGGTAAAGAGTATGGACATATATGGAACAGAAGTTATATACATATTGTGAAGATATATATTGTGAAGATTTACGCATTTTAATTAAAGTAAAATTCCATCAAATTGAATTGAATAGTACTTACAAATTATTCATATTACGAATTAAATAAGTAAAAATAAAATATAAACTGCAGCTAAATAAAATATTTTGTATAACTCTTAAACTTTTTAAAATTTTAAACTCTGGAGAGAGGGGGAGAGGTGGAGGTAAACTCATAAAAAAAAAGATGTACAGTGCTTTTCTGTATTTTTATTTCTATATAAACTCTGATGTATTTGATTATGTGTACGCTTAGTTTTGCAACATGTTACAATGAAAAAATAAAGTTGGGTAATAAGTTAATAATATAAAAATAAAATTATAACAGTATAGCCACGAACTGTGAACAATAAACATATTAATAATATTTTAGTTTGGAAAAAAGACCAAACTTCTCTGTGTAGTTGTAAATAATAAAGTTTTTTTTTTTTTTTGCCATGACAAAATAAAATTATTTAAGCAGCACAAAGTTAATGGAAGAGCATACGCGTTAAATCTCTTTTAAATTTAATCGCTGTTATTTGAGCTTAACTTGTATTGGAGTTTTGCTAAAATGTGCCATTTTTTTGTATTTTTATAGTGTGGTAAAAGATGATAGTAAGTTTAAAGCTTGCGTTCTGCGAGCGAGCGGCGCCTCGTGGTTCCATCCCAAAGAGGCATGAAATCGCTCTCACGGACATTTTCCTGGACCGTTCCCACCTGGTGGAATGACCTGCCGATCTCAATTCGTGCTGCCGAGTCTGTAGCCATTTTTAAAAAACATCTTAAGACACATCTTTTCCAATTGCACTTGACCAATACAGAATAGCACTTACTGATCACCACAGCAACGACCAAAAAGCGCACACTCCTGGATCATATCTACGTCTCTCATCCGGATTTGTGCCTTCAGGCGGGTATGTTACATAACCATCATAATCCGGTGTACTGTATTTTGCGTACATGAGTTTTTGTTGTAGATGGCTATTGCTGCGCGTTTAGCTAGAATGCCATACAAAACCAACCCATTGGGCAACTGAATCTGCATTAACGACAACAGCTGGGGCAACAGTCTTAGTCCTAATGGGTTGTTATCATAGCTATCAAAATCCAGTGTTCGGCATTTTGCGTACGTGAGTTTTTGTTGTAGATGTCTATTTAAAAAAAAAAACAAAACAAAAAACAATTGTGTACTGTGCTAATTAATTGAGATTTCTTACAGCTCTTACAGGTTGTTGGCCTTGTCTGTTTCGTTGCTTCTATTACTTTCCCCTTTTTTGTAAGTCGCTTTGGATAAAAGCGTCTGCTAAATGATTAAATGTAAATGTAAATGTAGTAAGTTTATTATTTTATCCAATATATTATGACATGAAATAGTACTGAATAGTACAAATCACCCTCCTAACTTGTACTTGTCAAATGGTTTTATCTGATATCGCACCTGATAATTATTATTCTCAATGACAAAGCCATTAATCATTTTCCAGTGTATACAGTGCATTCCCGAAAAAATGTAGAAAAGACATTGTTTTAAATTGAAATGCAGAATCTAGAACATAAACTCCATAGATCAATACCCTCTAATATGCACAACAGTTTTGAGTGAGGATCGTTCTTCATTATTAATGCAACTTTACATTCTACGTTTATAAAGATGATGTATATATCCATAATATGAAGTGTTCTCTCTGTGGCGAAGATTTGTTATGCCCGACTGTAAACATGTCAATACCATGGGGTTAATGGACTCCGAACAGCCACTTCAGCCAAAGCGTATTTGTTTGTTCACAGATTGACTGTCCCCTCAAATTTACGACCGCCACACGACCATAAATCTTTGTAAATACGCAGAGGTATTTTCAAATAGTTTAGTCATATTTTCTTCTTTTTGCTCAGCCTCCATAACCTCTTGATCCATCATGAAAAAATGAGCAATCTCACGCTCTTTTCCCCTCATTTTTCATTATGATCAATGACTCCATCATGAAAGGCTGTTAAGAGATTCTGTTGGTCTCCATCATGCCTCATATGGATTCTGATGCATCTCTGGCTTGTTTTGATGGTCTCTATAAAACTCACATTGGTTAAAACTCAGTGGTGGAGAATTTAAGTTTAATAAAAAGTTAGTATATGGTATTTTCAACACTAAAATCTGACTTTGGAATCGACCCTTGTGAAAAACAAGTTTACTCTTTTGTGTTAAATTTGCACGTGTACTGTACTCAAATCTTCAAGTGTAACAGTATTATAAGACAATATAATATTAATTAAATATAATTCCACTTAAGTTTACTTAAAAAGAGTACTTTCTTGACTATTACGTATACACACTTTTAAAAAAGTGCACTTTTTAATAATGTCAAATTAAAAGTTTTAAAGTACATTTAATTTTTTTTGTGTGTTTCTTATGTGTTATACAAACTTAAAAAAAATCTGACTCTATAACACGCAATTGCAACTTTATATCTCGCAAATGTAACTTGAAATTACGATTTTATATCACATGATTCTGGGAATAAAAGTCAGAATTGCGAGATAAAAAGTTGCAATTGCCTTTTTATTTTTTAAGAAACAAGGAAACAAGCTTCTATAAAAATCACTCACTGCTCTTGATTGAATAACTTTATAATAATCTATATTACATTTCAAGTGTTTGATAACTTTATTCAAGTTCTGAATATATCCTACCTGTTAGATCAAAACATATTATAAAATAACTGTCTTAATGTTGTTTCTACATTAATTTGGAGATTAAATGTGACATTTTTACAATATAAAAGTATATTAAAAACTGTAAAAAAAATAAAAATGTTTCAACTTAACTTTTCCACAGCAGCGTTTAAAAAAAAAAGTTGCCAGCCACCGCCACTGTTCACAAAAATGTTATAATCTGTATTGAATATTTTGTTTTATGAATATCTGAGCATGTAATATATCAAAATAAAGAGCTGACTCTCTTGTTTAAAAAAAACAACCAAACAAAAAACAATGTTTTATTTTAGCTTCATGCATTCTTTCTTTATCAAAACTTTTTTTACAAAAAGCAGAGAAAATTATGTTTTGTTTTTATATTCAAAGCGATGATCTAACAGATGGTGTAGATCGAGTCCATCAACAAGCCTAATGATTCACAGTCCTGTAGCTCGTACTGAATCCACATTTCATTCCCTAACATTAGATTGTTTTGATTAATATGAAGTTTAAAGGGTTACTTCAGCAATTAGCATATGGCTTTGTGTCAGTATAGAAAACCTGGAGTATAATTAAATGATTGTGCTTCCCCCCCTCATATCCCCCTGAGACGAGAGATTTATGCATTTTATTTCTGAAAATAATCCTCCTGTGTCGCAAATTGACGATATTTGCTTCATCTTTGGAATGTTTGGCCAAAGGCTAAAGACTACAGCCAGCAGAGGGAGCCATTTCTGCATGTTTTGAACCCGCGCGTGGGGGATGGAGATCACACTCAGAGCTCAGCAGGCAGCTGCAGGCACTCATTTAAACGGAGCTATGGTGAGCAATGTAAGTCTTTAAACTTCTCAAATTAATTTCTATGAAAGTTATGCTTGCAAAGGCATGAAATGAAAATGCACCAGGCTGAACACATGTTGTGAATGTATGTCACGAATGTGGTTGCGATTTCCTCAGCTCTCATCACGAGAGCTCATTAGCTCATTTATGACGTTAAATGTAATCTGACTCCTAATCTGAGTTAGTGCTGTGAGACTCACGCGGCAACTCGATCGGTATATTGAACAGACACGTTCAGTATAGAGGGAATGCATCGACGTCAGTTTCCCGCCGTAACACGCCCCCTCAGCCGGGGCTGAGTGGCAGAAGAGCTGCTGCTTGACTGGAGTTAATGGAGGAAAACACGAGTAGAGCACACGATCCTTACAACTTACCAAAGATTCAGTGATCCATGGATAATGATATGCAGCCAGGAATCGTGTTTTCCTGACATTTTTAGGAGCCTCCTTTCGACAAGAATGTTTATAACTGCCATTCATCCCATTTTTTAAGTGAATCCCGCATGTAACGTTATATGTGGATGGGTCTGTGTTTTGAAGTGGTGGTAATATACTTTATATGCGCGTGTTTAACTGAACGCAGTGCCTGGACAAACGTTCGAGCGGTGACTGATTCCAAATTGAACACCTGTGACTGGCCAATTCCGTTGTAGAAGTCTACAAACTTTATTGTGATTGGCTACATTACTCACCGAGGTGAAAACACGTTGGAAATGCAATCATTTGACGAGTGCAAATACAGATACACACTGGATCTTTTGCTAGCTCCTTTTCGCTGATAATATGCAATTATTACGAGTTCTTGCAGAGGATTACATATCCTAGACAAGCAGTTATGTGCAGCATTTCACTCTAAAAGCAGAAGCTGCAGCAGTTGGCAGCGGTTTTAGTGATAAAATTACACGCTATTATCAAGTCCGTCTCAAGCTCAGAACAGTGATGACTATGCGGTCCGTGGACAAGCCTCCCCCTACCCCCCCTTCTGGCGCCGGGGCTGGTTTTGTGAGTTTTCGCTGCATTCGCGCTGTAAACCAATGCTGCCTCTCAGTCTTTCTGCCACTCAGCGGGGCGTAATCACAGTCGCTCCAGCTGACGATGACGTCACGTGCATTTCCTCTATTTAATTGTAGTGTCTGTTCTCTAACTCAGTCTCTAATCCAGTTGGTGGCTTTGGGAATGGCCTCAGAGGGCAGCGGAGCATTCTGGGAATTGTAGTGTTTTATCCCCATGAGACAAAAATACATTTTCTGTCTTTTCTCAGTCAAGAAGGCACCAAATTAAAAAATAATTTCACATTTCTACTACATTAATGACCCAGTTTAAATACAGATTCATCTTTCCAGGGCTGAAGTACCCCTTTAATGTTGATGATCAAGTTATTTTACATATGTATTAAGAAGAGACCCAGAGAGAGCTAAGTGCATGTTTTAAAACATGCACATAGCTCTCTCTGGGTCTCTTCTTCTCTCTTTTCTCTCTCTGGGTCTCTTTTATATCGAATAATTCAGTGAGAAATGAATAGAAATGGTATTCTGTATGACTAAATATTTTGCAAACATGTGATATGTCAATATATCTCCAAATATGAGCACTTTTGAACTAAGAGCTAAACTGAAAGCTGTTCTTTGCGATCTCTGAACACAAATGAGCCAGTGCAGACGAGAGAGAATGAACGATAGTCTGATAATCTATTCAAAATATCGTTCATAACAGATCGACAATAATAATGCACTCCTGACGTAGAAATTAATGTCACTGCAACCCAGTTTTATCATAAACAGTGTTCAAATATCGAAGCTGGAGTTTTTAATCTTCCTGATGATACTAAATTTGTCCAGATAAAGTAATCATGTGATGTTTAACGAGCAGTGAATTTTGAACAAAAGTAATCTGATGCCGTATACGATCTTTGAAACGCATGGGGGTCAATCAAAAAAGTATTTTAAAGTTTAGCTAATTGCAGCACAGATTTTATGGAAGTATTTGTATCATCAATTCACATTATGGATCAGGCGGTGAAACAATGCAGATTGCACATTCAAATAAATGGTATTCAAATAAGTAAAAGTACAACTCATTCTTACACCGTAAACCCGAATAAGTTGGTAAAAAAAATAAAATAAAAAATAGGCAATTGGTTACATACCTTTTTTAAAGCATAAACCATTTTAAACATATAATGACCTTTTCCATTTTAAAAGTATTAGTTCACTTCAGAATGAAAATTTCCTGATAATCTACTCACCCCCATTTTATCTAAGATGTTCATGTCTTGTTTCTGCAGTTGAAAAGGATTACGTTTTTTGAGGAAAACAAATTCCAGGATTTTTCTCCACCGAAGGTTGAAGGTCCAACTCAATGCAGTTTCAAAGGAAGGGCTTTATAGCCTCTGCACAATCCCAACTGAGGAGAAGGGTCTTACCTAGTGAAACAATCAGTCATTTTCTAAAAAATACATACAAATGTATATACTTTTTAACCACAAATTCACAACTTTTCTTTATGCCGGAAAGGTCACGTAGGTGGAACTAACGACCCAGTGCCGATAAACTCAATTTCATTTTTTCCAACTTTAAAGTCCTCCAACAATAATGTTTTAGCTTTATTTTAGTAAATTGCATTTGATTTAGTCTTTGTACATTCGTTTTAACACTCGGCTGCACCTCTGCTTTCGTCTTCAGGCAGGGCATGCAGAGTCCGTACCCTCTGATTGTGAGCTATGGCCTATGCCAAAGTACTTTATTGCTTGCTGGGTTGTTAATAAATGGATAATTGTCACAGTATTTATTCTCCCGAGTCTTTCTGGCAGAACTGAAGTTGTGCATTCGTGGTTAAAAAGTATATATATTTTATTTTAAAACATGACCGTTTCACTAGATCTGGAATCATGCAGAGCCTCTGCAGCCCTGCAATGGCCTTCAAAAAGGCATTGATTTGGATCTTCAACTCATTTGTTGCAATTGAAATACATATATGGAGAAAAATACTCAAACATGTTTTCCTCATAAAACTTAATTTCTTTTTCGAGGGAAGAGAGAAAGATGTTAACATCTTAGATGACATGGGTGTGTGTAAATTATCAGGACATTTTAATTTTAGAGTGAACTAATCCTTTTTTAAGTGCTATAATCAGGTCCCTATAATCTACCAACCCAGAAAACGTGATAAAGGACAACTTAATAACTTTGTTTTGGTAAGTTTTACTGTGCAAGCATGTGAGAGTGATATCGATATAGATGATCATAAAAAAACAGATGTCTCGTTAGTATTTGGCAGAGCATTCAATGGAGGGAAGAACTTTGTGGAGATGTGGTGACACTCAGCAGCTCAGCCTGTTCTTGACTGTAGTCAGAAATGGGTATTTACAACATGGATTTCTAAATGATCTGTGAAGTATTTTTAAGCTGAAACATCAAACACATTCTGGGAACACCTGAGACTTAAATTACATTTTGTAAAAATGGACTTAATAGGTTATATAACGTATATAACGACTTATATAGTGATGGGCCAAATTCAAAACAAAGTTTCGAACGGTTAAGAATCAGCGTATTTATTCATGATTGCGTGTCAAACTGCCAAATTGCTGAAATCAAGTGACATTGGCGATCCAAATCCTGAATCGATACGCTGATTCATAACGTTCGAAACTTTGTTTTAAAATCAGCCCATAGAAATTGGACTTATATAGTAATGTACGTATAGAAATAACAATTATATAGTAATATAAGTCGTTATTTCGGGTTTTTCGGGGGGGCACTCTGGGTTCGGGCAAAAATTCCAAGCCTCGGACAGCACACCAAATACGCATAATCTTTACTCTATTTAATTGATGTAAGTGTGAACTCATGAATGAAAGAGAAAATGACATTGGTGTCAATGAAGGCCTTTCTGAGCCATCGTATTTTAACAAAAATATATTCTGAAGATGAACGGAGGTCTTACAGGTGTTAGGGTAAGTAATTAATGAGATAATTTTCATTTTTGGGTGAACTAACCCTTTGAGTTAGTCTAAATTAAAAGAAACAAGTTCATAAAACTCAATTCAGATTACATAAAATGTGTCAAATGTGTCACTCAAAAGAAAAAGGAAGTTGTAAATACTCATAAAAAGTCATTTGATTGAACTTTACTCCTACCAATTAATTATTTTTGAGCATTAGGGTTTATGTCTAACACATTCCACCCATAGTTTATTCTTTTACATCTCAGGTGGTCCAGCCGGTTCTCACGAAAAATGCGGTGAAAATGAGTTTTGGCGTATACATTCCACGACATTGCACACTCGTACTATTTATACGCATTTATGTGTGATCGGGTTGGGTGGTCACTACCCACATTTGCTCTATGACTTGATAGACTGTTCTTCTCTGACCCATTTACCAACCATCTGGTGGTCCGTCTATGACTGCGGTAACTCAAATGCTCCTGCTGAAGTTGCCTGTTCTTTAATGCATTTCATCACTACACTCTCTCTCTTTCCCCTGCATGAAAGACAATTATATATCCATAGAAAATTAGATGGAATCCAGGGTTCCAGATTAGTTTTGCATTGCCAGACTTTTGTCAATTGGTCCATTTTTCTCAGGTTTGGTTTCAAGGCCAATGTGGCATCCATAATCGGCCATGGGAAACCAACTTGTCAGCAACAGCAGAGTGTTCTTTCATACATGGTGTTTTATGAAATTACATCGTAGATCAAATCGGCGTTGATAGTGCGTTATTCAAACGTTGCTGACATTTGACAAACTTGGATTGCAATATGGTTCAATAATGCTGCTAATGAGAAGTCTGATCATGCTGCGTTTGATGGATGAAGCTCTCTGAAACTCTGATTGATTTTTATGTGAGGCTGAGAGCGCCAGCCTGGCATGATCGGAGCAGATATTCACAGATAACTGTCTCAACGTCTGCAAATATCAAATCGCTCACGGATTCAACCGCGATTGGCAATTCCCACATGAGCACAAAAAGTGGTATAACGGGATTTGCTGATCTATTAAAGAATCGAATAACATCAGGGCGCGTCTTTTACGCTCTCGCTGCGTGTTGCTTATCGAAAGCTGATTCAATCAAGCGTGATTGCTGCTCTTTGGTTTCACACGCACCGCAGGATAGATGGCTATAGGAAGTGCATGCTGTGCCACAGGAACAATGGCACGAAACACTCTATGTCCTCATGGGGGTGACTCGCAAGTTCAGGGAGGTTTTAACAGGGCAGCTTTAGTCATCAAACTCAGATGAAATGTTCCTTGAGTAAAAGAAAAGAAAGAAAAGAAATGAAATGAAACATTATATGTAAGCGCAAACCTTTGGGTTAGGATCTTTCAATGTATTGAAAGAAGCCTTTTATGCTCACCAAGGCATTTATTTGATAAAAACACTAATAATCAGTACTATTGTGAAATATTATTTCAGTTTAAAACTAATAAATAAATATTTTAAAATAAATATTTTAAAATGTAATTTATTCTCGTGATGCAAAGTTGAATTTTCAGCATCATTACTCCCAGTCTTCAGTCACATGATCCTTCAGAAATCAAATTTGTGTTTCAAAGTTTTGTTGTCAATGTTCAATGTTCATCAATGTTGAAAACAGTTGTGCTGCATGTGTGTGTGTGTGTGTGTGTGTGTGTGTGTGTGTGTGTGTGTGTGTGTGTGTGTGTGTGTGTGTGTGTGTGTGTGTGTGCTTGTTTTTGTGACATATCAGGACAAAAATGTGTATAATAACATGTGTATGACACAGGTATTACAGAAAATGGTGACATATCAGGACATTACCCCACGTCCCCACTTTTCAAAATGCTTATAAATCATACAGGAGGAGTTTTTTTGAAAAAGTAAAAATGCAGAATGTTTCCTGTGATGGGTAGGTTTAGGGATAGGGGCAGTGTAAGGGGATAGACAATACAGTTTGTACAGTATAAAACCCATTACGCCTATGGAATGTCCCCACAATTCTGTGTGTGTGTGTGTGTGTGTGTGTGAGCCTGTTTATGTGGTTTATGAGGACACAAATTTGTATAACTACATGGGTATTACACTGGTATTACACTATAAATGTGGTTTATGAGGACATATCAAATGTCCTCATAATTCAAATGGCCTTAAAAACAGACTAAATTATGTTTTTTTGAGAAAGTAAAAATGCAGAATGTTTCCTGTGATGGGTAGGTTTAGGGACAGGGGCAGTGTAAGGGGATAGAAAATACGGTTTGTACAGTATAAAAATCATTACGCCTATGTAGAGTCCCTGTAAACCACATAGACCAACATGTGTGTGTGTGTGTGTGTGTGTGTGTGTGAAAAAAATAGCAGAAAATCTAAATGTTTTCCAGTACATGTAGAATATACTAAGATTTATATTCTCCTTGGCTGAATCGCTGGTCCTCAAACAGACATTATAATGAATGGAGAAGGCAACTCTGTGTAAATACAAATTTATCGATATAGGACTACAAATATACAAATACATATTTAGCAGTCTGAAAATTTAGAATGCAAGGAGGGAATAACATTGATGGAGTGCTTATGCAGCTCCATGGGTCTCTCTTAGAATCTGTGAGGCAATCAAGCAAGAAATGCAAATAGGCCTATTGACCTGATGGTGTGTGCCAAGCAAATTTACTGAGACTGGAGGAGAGAACTACCAAATTAAGTGGTTGAAAAAAGGTTTTTATCTTAAATCAAGCAAAGTTATATAGTTGAGTATGTTAGCATGCTCAGACCAATATATACACTACACTGAAAAAATAAATAAAAATGATGTAGGGTTTAAAAAAAAAAAAAAAAAAAAAAAAAATTCACTTACAAAGAAATGACATGTAAAACATTAAGTAACATAATTCAACACAAACAGTTTGAGGTAGAAATACTTTTTGTTTGCTTGTAAAACATACTTCAATAGTCTTTGTTCTACTTACAACTTTCAATCATATTTTTTTTTGAGTACAACAACAATAGTACATGAAGAATTTAAATAATGCAAGTGTTTAATCTTGAAACAGTACGAAAAACTGTCCACCACATTGGTTTAAGATTTTGAAAATTTAAAATGTTCTAGTGATTATATTTCCATTTTTTTTGGCCAAATTTAATTTTTGTGAATTGATGCCGTTTAATTCACAGAAATTACTAAAAAACTAAACAATTCAGATGTTATCAGTCACTAGAACATTTTCTATTGGAGACCTGATTTTTTTTTACAGTGTACAAATTACTGTGAAATTGTACAAATTCATACGAATTGGGTACCAATTCACCAACATAGTAAAATAGTTGCAAATTACATGAGATTGTACAAATCAACTAACAATTCACGAAAACTGTAAAATAGTTACAAATTACTGTGAGATTGTACAAATCAATTGGAATTTGCAACCAATGTGCCAACATGCAAAATAGTTATGAATTACCAATATATCATACAAATTCATATAAATTAGCTACCAATTCATCACAAAATTGTAAAATAGTTTTTAATTATATTAAGAATGTAAAATGTTATTTGTATTTGCCACCAATTTGCCAAAACATAAAATAGTTATGAACAGTATAGTTGAATAGTTAGATACAAATATCCATCTATGTGCCGCAATGCAAAATTGTTACCAAATACAATAAGATTGTGTAAATTCATACGATTTAACCACCAATTCCCCAAAACTATTTACGAATTTACAAGAGATGACAACACAATATCAAAAGCAGGCACAACTATAAAAGTGCATTTGTGGGTATTCTTAAGCCACTGAACGAATATCGTTTTTTCGCTCATTATTTCCGTGCACAATTGGACACCGCTACATATTAATCCCCTCAAATAGTGTGCTATTTAAGGGTGTAGGGAAGATTTCAGACACAGTCTAGGTTTTGGAACGCAGCCCATGTTTAAATTTTTCCCTACCTGACCCCGAATCAGTTCCAATATGGTACATCAAGTAGAGAGAGGTTAGATTTTTCTGTGGTTTCTTACCCCTCAGATGTTGTGCACCAATCATCGGACCGCTCTAATTGGCCTCCTGATCGACAGTACCTTTGATGTTCAGGTACGAAAGAGACGTTCACTGCAAATGACATCTTGAATCCATGATGTGCCCGTTTGTGTGGTAGAACTGCACCTTTGTACCTGATGCCCGCTGTGAAATATATAAAGAGTAGTCATTTTCGAAGGCAACAGCACATGAAAGAATAAAAGAAAAAAGTAAATTTGGATGTAAACTGTGAAGAAGAAAAACATTATCATTTTTGTAATTAGACTGAGGGCGGTCGAGCACACAGCGTTACACAGCCAATTCATTGTGTTCTCAATGTTTTTTTGTTTTGTTTTTTTATCTCAAAAAAGGAAGGAAATTAGAAAGATTTTCAGGAAAGTCTTTTTACACCAAGAGGAGATACCTTTGTATCTTTTGGAGTTAAAGACTTTCAACAGATGTTGATTAAAAGTGACTTGCTCTGTTGGACATGCACTATTGAAATGCATGTGCCAAGTTTTTAGAAATGTGCTTTCTTCATGCAGGTTTATGTCTTTTTAAGATAAAAAGTATACTTAAAAAATTAAGTTAAATAACTGGTAACACTTTACAGTAAGGGTACATGAATTCTCATGGCTTATTTATTACTACATGCATTAATATCTCATGAATCATCAGGAACTAAAAGGAATTCAAAGTCTTTCATTCATGACTTCATGGATGAACAACGCCTTAATTAAAACATTAACTAAGGTGAGTAAATCATCATACATTATGGTTTATTACACATGATCATGATGTTTTCAGTGTTAACAAAAAACAAAACAAAAAAACATTGATCTAACATGCATGGAAGACTACTTTAAATTATGTTTTATTTTATTTATCGGGAGGAGCACATTCAGACAATTAGCCTAATTAATTTGCTTTACTCTATTTGTGTAATGTAAGTGTGAACTTGTGAATTATTAAAGGAATATACAAAAATCAACGTTAGCTTATGCATGCACAGGCTAGACCAGTAACATTATATCAATTAATGTGATTAACTAAAGTTTTTTTTTATTAATCATGATCTCTGAGTTAAGCATGTTCATGTCTTCTTAGGCTGCATTTACACTGCAGGTCTTAATGCACAATTCCGATTTGGTGACTATATCCGATTTTTTTGACAACCCGCTTACATCATCTTTTCAAAAGCGACCCGTATCCGATATTAGCATTTACACTGTACACTGGCAAAACAGCCCAAGACGTTCTTAACCGGTGAAAGGAAGTAAAGCGGCGCGATATGCAATGGACGCAGACAAAATGATTGTACAATGTTTTGCTGTCTGCACTGTTCTAAACATCTTTAAAGGTCGGCAAAACATTTCTCTCGTAAGGCGGAGAAAAAGAGGAGAGCCCTTGACGGGTTTGCCAGCTTTTCACAACAAAACCCGTCCAATTGCAAATCAAAACTGTGTTAAAGTAGCCCAATTCCGCATGAAAACCGCGGACTTGGCAACATCAAGTTTGTGTCCACCTGAGTTGACGTCATTCGCCTCCGTCCTTTTTTCAATGACGTACGACTCGCATTTACTAGGGGAATATCCGATCTGACCGCTTACATGGCAGACGCTAATGCACGCATCCGAATCATATCGGATTTATTACCACAAATGAGTGAGGCCTGAATCCGATCTGAGGATATCAGAATTCATGCGTTTTTTTCCTGCTTACACGTTCACATGTCATATCCAATCTGTGCCACATGAGAGGAAAAAATCGGAATTGGGTCACTTGAACCATGCGGTGTAAAAGGCCTATTATGTTTCAAATTATCAAAAGATTTGGCTACACTGCAAAAAATTATCTTATTATTTGGTATATTATTTCTTGTTTTCATCTAAATATAAATCAAAATTAAGTGAGTTTGTGCTTAAAACAAGCAACCTGATCTGCCAATGGGGCGAGGGAAATAATGGAGTAATAACATGGAGTCATAGCGAGCACACGTGCAGAGCGCTTCCGCTTCACAACATTAAAAGCACAAAAGGAAAGAGATATTAATGCATACTGTAGGCCTAATATAGCCTATCTATGCAATAGTTTGTTAAGCCTTTTCTGTCAACTATTTTAAGTATAATAATAGGAATATTAAATCATCATCGTGTTGAATGTCATAACGCAACGCCGCAGCAGAGGGAGGAAGAGTTTACGTGAACTTGAATTTATTGACTTAATATATTATAATATTCATCTGTACCTCAAATTATACGACAACAGAGCTTATGATAACTATGTGTAAAGGCTTGAACTTTCATGTACATATCCATGTCATTTCACAATGCCATCATTAATAACACATCCTCATTTTTTCAAAGGACCATGACACCACTTTGAGGGGCCACAAACATGATTAAGTCATGAGAAGCTAATGCTTAGCTAATGATGACTACTGTATTATAATGCCAACAGAATTCATGGGCTATGTGCCGAGCCTGTGGCCAGTTTTTGGGTCTGACCATTTACCTGGAGGCTACTATAAAGAAGACATGAACTCAGAGATCATGATTAATAAAATACTTTAGTTAATGACATTAATTTATATACTGGTCTAGCCTGTGCATGCATAAGGTAACGTTGATTTTTGTATATTCCTTCAATAATTCACAAGTTCAAACTTACATTACACAACACAACTAGAGTAAAACAAATGAATTAGGTTAATTGTCTGAATGTGCTCCTCCCGATAAATAAAATAAAACATAATTTAAAGTAGTCTTAGTTTTATTTATTTGTTTATTTTAAAGGGATCCCCTGGTGGGACTTGTATGGCTTAATATAACAAATTATGTCTCTTAACTGAAATATGTAGTAGAAAACCCATGAAAGATCTATGTTATTTAAAAAAATCTATTTTATATTTGGACTATGGGCGGCGCCATTTTGTTTGCGTTCTAGGTTGATGATGTAGAATGGTTGCACTCCTCAATCAGCTGGCGTTACCCGTAGCTTTTTTTACCACAACGCAACTCGAAAATTGTTTCAGAGTTAAACAAAACCAAATAATTGCTTTGTAATTGTACTTAAAACACACTCAAACATACATGTGCACACAAACTCTCTCTCTCACAGACTCCCTCACACCCCAACAGATCGGCGCGAACACACACACAAGCACTGCGTGCGCACATACAAACCGTATTTCCTCAAATAAAAGCCTGTAGTCAATTAAACGCCGGGACTCTGATAGTGCCCGGGGGTGTGGTCAGCACGAACAAATAAAGGCCGGTCTCAAATAAAGGCCGGGGGAAAAGGTGTGGATAATCTCCTAAATGATGCAAAATAATCTCCTAAATGCTGTTAATTTAATGTGCATTCAAGTTCATCGTAATGTTCAATAGGGTTGAGCCGCGATGGTTGACCGACATCACGATGGAGTGAAACTATCCTGATGCCATGCGCCCCGATGCGACGTCTGTGAAAATGTCGTGTCAGGCAGGCTACAACTATCGATCTTCACAATGTGCGCGTTTTAATCAGCTCCCGTTGGGGACCGTTGTGCACGTAATGCTCGGCTAGATTTGCAGAGAACTCGTTCATTTTTGGATGCGGAGCTGGGCGCGGAGTTACAAAAAATGCGTATTATGTTGTTGTATGGTGATATTTTTTCAAATGTTTCTTAAATAAATCAATGATATTTGTCCACTGGAACAATCACTTTAAATTGAAAACTGTTTACTAGCGTTACTTCAGCGATTAGCATATGGCTTTGTATCAGTAGACACCCTGGAGTATATTCAAATGATTGTGCTTTCCCCCCTCATATCCCCCTGAGACAAGAGATTATTGCATTTTATTTCTGGAAAAATTCCTCCTATGATGCAAAATGACGATATTTGCATCATAGGAGGAATGTTTGGCCAAAGGCTAAAGACTACAGCCAGCAGAGGGAGACATTTCCACGTTTTGAAACCGCGCATGGGGGATGGGAGATCACACTCAGAGCTCAACTGGCAGCGCATTCAGCTCATTTATCTCACTCCTGCAGTTAGTGCTCAGTGCTGTGATACTCACGCGGCGACTCACTCATTATATTGAACAGACACGTTCAGTTTCTAATTGTAATGTCTTCTCCAACTCAGTCACCGTAATCCAGTAGGTGGCTTTGGGAATGGCCTCACAGGGCAGCGAAGCATTCTGGGAATTGTAGTCTTTCATCCCCATGAGAAAAAAACATTTTCTGTATTTTCTCAGTCCAGAAGGCACCAAATTCAAAAATAATTTCACATTTCTTCACATTTCTACATTGATGACCCAGTTTAAATACAGATTCATCTTCCCAGCGCTGAAGTACCCCTTTAAAGCAGTTATATTTTAAACAGATGGAATTAGAAATACAGGCCTGCCCCTAATAAAAAAGCCTGCTTCAAATAAAAGCAGGTTGCCATCACCAGTTCAGGTAAATAAAGGCCCTGGTCTTTATTTAAGGAATTATGGTAACCCTCATTCTCTAGTCCCTGTGTTGATATCATAGATAGAGTGTTTATATGCAGTAGATTAACTGTAATGCCTAATGTGACAAGCAGAGGGAACTATCGAGGTATAGGACCATGGGATAGAGGAACGTGAGGAAGAGAGGCAGAATATTTTGGTGATGATGGATGGGATGTTTGTTCGTGCATTAAAGTTTGAGCACAAGCTCAGTGAATTAAAACCTCAATCTTTAAACTTTCATTTTTAAGACACGAATAACATTCCCTACTTTTGTTCACTAATACAACTTGAAGGAGTAAATGAAGACAAGTGCGTGAAGTCGGACAGCTGTTGTGTGTAAATCGGCTGTACACTCGTTATTGCGGTGCAACGTGAGACTGAATGAGTGCACTCGAACATGTCCACTATGGTGTCAGTCAACACTACAAATGGCCGTCCCTTCAAATAATGCCCTATTTCAGGGTATAGGGTCTATTTCAGATTCAGTCCCTGTCGTGGAGACTGAACAGCCCAACATCTCGATTAAGACTTGAGTGTGTTTTAAGTACAATTACAAAGCAATTAATTGGTTTTGTTTAACTCTGAAACAATTTTCGAGTTGGGTTGTGGTAAAAATCTAGATGCGCCCTAGCGGCAACACATTTTATCTGCCCGCAAGTGTCGTCTTGGAACTCTCAATACCCTTTTGAGCTGTATTCCTCTCAATCTGGACAGGCCAATCACATCGTGTATAGAGTCGGTGGGCGGGGCCATAATGACGACAGCCGAGTTGCGTTTGCGTGCTTCTAGTAAACACAGAAACTGGCGAATGGCGGCGGTCTTTCGAATCAGCTTTGACTGCGATTCTGGAAGACTTGGAGTTAAGCTTTTCTCTGAGAAAAGAACAAAGAATGGCACTGAAGTCATTCTTAAAAAGGGAAAATGTGTTTGGAGTTTAGCCGACCGGATACGGTGAATGTTTGATCTATCAACAAGCTCTGTTTCACCTTTCTTTGCTCTGGTTGGTGTAGCGCTATCCTATCGTGTGCAGAGGGAGTTTGAAAGACAACCGTTTATCCCGCCCCTCGGATTGAGCCCTGTCTATGGTGAGTTTCCAGACCAAACATCTTGATGTGGGTCTGGCTTGTCAGGCTAACGGGTAACGCCAGCTGATTGAGAAGTGCAACCATTCTACGTCATCAACCTAGAACGCAAACAAAATAAATTTTTTAAATAACGTAGATCTTTCATGGGTTTTCTACTACACATTTCAGTAAGAGACATAATTTATGTTATATTAAGTCTCAACAAGTCTCATACAAGTCTCAACACCAGGGGATCCCTTTTAATGGGTCCCATTAGTTTTAAAGTCTAATCAGCTAGTCTAATCTGCAATCAGCTAGTCTTCATGGTTGCCATTCTAAAATGTTACATTGCAAATACAACAACAACATTACATCATAGTAGGTAAAATATACACAAATTACATAAATACATTCAAACATACATCAATTTTGGTTTCGAAAGTAGTCTTACATTAGCCTGGATGCCAGCTGAATTTAGCCCCGCCCACAACATTTTTAATTCAGGCGGTTCGGTCTGGACTTGATCCATAGAGGAGTAATTATCCCCGAACAGAAACTGTTCGGACCAATGAAATCATCAGGGCGGGAAAATAATGGACAGATGATCAACCGTAACGTAATCATGCACGTCATCAAAGGGGCTTGGATTATATTTGTTTGGATCCTAAATGGAGAGCTTGTTTGTATATGCATTCACCTTCACAATTTCTCTCAAAAATGACGATCATGTTGGGTATGTACTCTGTGCATCATTAAATTCTTTTATTTTTTTACAACAGCGGCAAAGATCGTTTATTCCAGCGCACGTGCAGACAGGGTTGCCAAGTTTTTACAACAAAACCCGCCAACTACTAGCCCTAAACAATAGCTTCTCGGTGGGGTTCTCCGGAAAAAAATGGTGTTTGGGGGCTAAAATGTGTGTTTTTTTAGGCAAAGTTGCCTGCTAAAATTCACACTCATTGGTCTATATATCACATAATAGTCACTTCAACCCGCGGACATAGAAAACAACCGGCAGAAAAAAACTTGGACTTGGCAACGCAGTGCAGTGCAGTTGAGCTCTGTTGACATTTGACAATGCGTCACTTTGTTGCTCTGATTGGTTGTAGGTCTATCCAATCTAAGTCTTTCCTGGTTTGGTTGAAACACGCCCCATAATCACAGCCCAATGGAGCAGTATCAGACTCATATTCTGACTAGAATTGAGTAGGACCACGTCAGGCTAGTCAGGCTTAAACATAGAAAATATCATGATAATGTGTAATAAACCATAATGTATGATGATTTACTCATCTTAGTTAATGTTTTCATTAAGGCGTTGCTCATCAATGAAGTCATGAATTAAAGACTTTGAATTATTGTTAGTTCCCTAATGATTCATGAGATGATATTGCATGTAGTAATGCATAAGTCATTCGTGAATTAATGCATGAATTCATGATAATTCATGTACCCTTACCGTAAAGAGTTACCGCTAGGTAGTTGTTGTCTTCTAGAGTGTAATTTATAGTTTCTATGGTTTGAGGCAGTTTCTATGGTCTTTACAGTGTTGCTCTTAATTGATGTCTAACGTGTTTTAGGAGTTGTGACAATTAGTGCAGGATTTTAACTCTATTCCAGACCACCTCCACTTGCCTATAAGTGAGTAAGTGTGTGATTGAGTTTTGGTTCCTTGCCACTGTCACCTTTGGCTTGCCTTGCTCATTTGGGGGACACAAACATTTTGATCTAAGTTTTCAACTAAATACCCAAATAAAATGAATTACTTCTTCTTTTTCTTTTGGCTGTTCCCTTAAGGGGTCGCCACAGTGAATCATCTGCCTCCATCTATTCCTATCCTCTGTATTCTCTTCTCTCAGACCAACTACCTTTATGTCCTTCTTCACTACATCCATAAACCTCCTCTTTGGTCTTCCTCCTGACCTCCTGCTTGGCAGCTCTAACCTCAGCATCCTGTTACCATATATATACCATATATATTCACTTTCCCTTCTTTGAACATGCCCAAACCATCTCAACCTGGCCTCTCTAATTTTGTCTCCAAAACATCTCACATGTGCTGTCCCTCTGATGTACTCATTCCTGATCCTATCCATCCTTGTCACTCCGAAAGAGAATCTCCAAACCATACAATCCTGCACTTTCTTTACCTCTTCTCCCTGTAACCTCACTGTTCCACTCGGTCCTCTCATTCACACACATGTATTCTGCCTTGCTGCGACTAACCTTCATTCCTCTTCTCTCCAGAGCAAACCTCCACCTCTCTAGATTTTCCTCCACCTGCTCCCTTCTCTCACTACAGATCACAATGTCATCCACAAACATCATAGTCCATGGAGATTCCTGTCTGACCTCATCTGTCAGCCTGTCCATCACCACCACAAACAAGAAGGGGCTCAGAGCCGGTCCTTGATGCAGTCCAACCTTCACCGTGAAGTCCTCTGTCTCACCTACGGCACACCTTACCACTGTCCTACTGCTCTCATAAATATCCTGTACCACTCTAACATACTTCTATGCTACTCCAGACCTCATTTACAGTACCCCAGCTCCTCTCTTGGTACTCTGTCATATGTTTTCTCTAAATCAACAAAGACACAATGCAGCTCTTTCTGATCCTCTCTTTACTTCTCCATTAACATTCTCAAAGCAAATAATGCATCTGTAGTTTCTTGGCATGAAACCATACTGCTGCTCACAAATGTCCACTTCTCCCCTTAGCCTTGCTTCCACTACTCTTTCCCACAACTTCATTGTATAGCTCATCAGCTTAATACCTTTGTAGTTTTCACAATTCTGCACATCTCCCTTGTTCTTAAAAATTGGCACCAAAACACTTCTCCATTTCTCAAGCATCCTCTCACTCTCTAAAACCTCGTTGAACAACCTAGTTAAAAACTCTACTGCCATCTCTCCTAGACACTTCCATACCTCCACTGGTATGTCATCAGGACCAACTGCCTTTCCTCTCTTCATCCTCTTCAAAGCTTTCCTAACTTCACCTTTGCTAATACTTTCTACTTCCTGGTCAACAATATTTGTCTCTACAACTCTCCAGTCCACCCTCCAGTCACCTGTCAAAACATTTCCATCTCTATCTTTAATCACTCTAACCTGCTGCACATCCTTTCCATCTATATCCCTCTGCCTCGCCAACCGATACACATCCCTCCCACCTTCCGTACTATCTAACATTGCATACATGTCCTCATAGGCTTTCTGTTTGGCCATTGCCATGTACGTCACCGAACAGGCCAGAAGGCGAAATTGGGGAGTCCAGGATAAATGTTTTATCGCTCTCCTTTATCCCCAATAGATTTAGCCACAAATGTCTCTCCACAGTCACCATAGAGGCCATTGAGCGGCCGATAGCAAGGGCCGTCTCCTTGGTGACACGGAGAGACAAATGTGCAGCCTTTCTGAGATCAAGGATAACCTCCGGAAAGGGACCCTCGTCGAGCTCTTTTAGGAGGTTGGCCTGGTAGGCCTGCAGGATGGAAAGAGTGTGCAGGGAACTACCAGCCCGACCCACTGCCATATATGCCCTGCCCACCAAAACTGATGTATCCCAGCAGGGTTTGGTGGTCAGATCCCGGGGCATTAAGGGACGATGCCGATTCAGGTGACAGATAGCTCGCGAGAGAATTTTCCACCCGTGGCATCACCCCATAGCCAGCCTCATGCGCCCCCAGTACGTTAGCATAATTCAGTACAGGGGAGCCGCCAGAGCATGCTGAACGCCCAGGCACTTAACACAAAGACAGTGTGTGTCCGCTCCCGAAATGAAGCGGGGACACGGTTGCACACACCTCTTGAACTCGGTCGCCATTCTCTTTATATATATAAAGAAAGACAGACAACAGTAAATAGACAGACAATTTAAACAGAGCACTATGCTGAAGAGCGATAACTGACACTACTGTGCGCTGATCTCTCCTTTATAGCTTCCGGGTATTCCGTCACATCTACGTCATGATGCAGCACCAATCAGGATTCGACTAGTTTCATTCATAACTCAGATGCGCTGATGCTTAGAGAGTATCCCCCAATTTGTCGTTCCGATGCTGTGCGAAGTTCCCTCGATATAGGGAACTTGATCAACAACCTGTTAAAAAAATACAGAAAACTCACTATATCAGAACACGCAGATTCTTGTGGATGTATCATGAGGAGTCATTGGGAGTTTTGGGATGTCAGTGGGGCTTAAGAAGATTATATAAAAACACACCAGTGAGATTAGATGAATTCATACAGATTAGCCATTAATTTGGCAAACCATAAAATAGTTAAGCATCACCATGAGATACTCATATTTGTAGAGCAATTTTGCAGTGCTGTCAGATGCTCTATTCTGTGGGTGTTAAAGTCATCTGCTGTACAACGTCAGACTGATGCTCATCACACACAACTTGCATTGATATTACCATAGAGAGATGGATGGTGCAACGAGGCGACAAGAGAAAGAAGGTTTGCAGGGGGATGCAGACAAAAACTGATTTATTTTAATACAGGCAGGGCATCTCTTCTATGAGTCTTCACAGGGGAAACTTTACATCTGCATCTTCTGATGCCAGGCCACAGAGAGCTCATAATGACGCAGGGAGAAGTATTTTTAGATTGTGTATGAATTTCAAATAGATGCATCTGGAGGTTGATCAGACTCATAAGTCAATTGATGTTTCAGCAAGCTGTAAATGCAGATCAGATACAAGCAAGCCCGAAGATATACAGTGGCCTCATAAAGTATAAGCCACACTTAAAAATGCATGTATGTTTTAACAAAATATCAAATCATGCAGCCTATATTTTAAAGAAATATAGCACAACACTTTTCAACCAAAGCATTTCACAAAAAGAAGTGAATGCTTAAAATGAAAAAAAAAAAATTGCTGTATTACTCAAAATGTACTTTCTTCTAGTTGTCAAGAGTTTGTGGAACACCTTTTAAAGGGGATATATTGTCACAGGGTGTTGGTTCATGTTTCATGTTCATGTTTTTGAGCTCTCATGTTCACCGTTTTGTTTTGTCATGCACTTCCTGCTTTTGTCTCGTGTTCTATTGTCACATGACTCCATGCCCTCATGTGTTCCTGTGTCATGTTGTCATTGGTTTATGGGTTAACTATTGGTCACAGGTGTCCTTTGTCTTGTCATTAGCCCTTGTGTACTTAAGCCCTCATGTTTGCCTTTAGTACTTACATCAAAAATATGTACAATGTACTTACTGTGTTCAAATTGTACTGCAAAGCACTTTTGCTGATATTGAGGTGGAAAAGGGGTAGAGTTAGGGACAAGTGTGGTGGTATGGGTCAGTTTAAGGGTAGGGGTAGGGTTAGGTGTAAGGGAAGAACCAACTGTGTAATTACAAATGTAACTAAATGAATTAATTACAGACCTAATTACATGCAGGTATTTTAAAATGTAAGTACAATGTAAAAACACGTAAGTACACAATAAGTGCATTGTATCAAAGGATTAATTAAAATGTTAGTACATAGTAGTTAAGGCGACCTAATTTATATTAGGTCGCCTTAACTACTATGTACTAACATTTTAATGGGTCCATTAAACTGCATTTGGGTTCACTACAACTTGCCTTCAATAGAAATCTGTTACACATATCATGAAAATCTGTGTTTAGGTGCTATAATCAGGTTGCCAGTGCATCTACCAACCCAGAAAACTTGATGAAGGACAACCTAGTAACTTTATTTTTGTAAACCTTTAGTTTCAGTTAAGCCTGTTTTATTTTCCTAATTTGCTTGAAATACAATGACATTACTACTATCCTGGATAGGCTGTGACTGGTATCATGTGTGTTCCTTCTAGCCATGCTATTTCATTAAAAAGAGGTGCAGTACTCCATATTTCTAAAAACAAACAAAACATTTAATCCAGTTACTATAACTGTATAATTACAGTTTATTATAAGGCAGTTTATAATAAACTAAGGCAGTTTATTATACAATCTGCCGTAAGGATTTTTTAAGCAGTGACTAGACAGGCAGCAAGAAAAAGGAAAAACTCTTAAAGGAGATTTAATTTTCTTATCAGGGCATGCTCCAAACCAGGGCGATCTCACAAAAAATGCGTATAAATAGTACGAGTGTGCAATGTCTTGGAATGTATACGCCAAAACTCATTTTGGCGTGCATATGATACGCTGTTTTTTGCGTGCATATGATACGCATTTGCATTTTATGCATTCGTATTATACATACGAACCCCCCACCCCACTACCCTAAACCTTCCCAAGAGAGCGTCATATATACACCATAAAGTGCATATCATATGCACACGAAAAACAGCGTATCATATGCACGCCAAAATGAGTTTTGGCGTATACATTCCACGACATTGCACACTCGTACTATTTATACGCATTTATGTGTGATTGGGTCCAAACAGTGCAACCAGGTTCTATTCACCAAAATTCCAAAAAAGAAAACAAAACAAATAACTAGGAAAATCAAAGTACAAACAAAAGTAGAAAAAGAAAAAAAAACTAAATAATATTTACATGAGAAACTTTACCAAGTTGGCTACTGGTCCAACAGTTACACGTTTTCCTAACAGTTAGCCTTTTTATAGTTAAGGATCCTCCCCTCAAATTCAAACACACCAACAACAGAACAATTTCAGTTACACTCTCCATAGCTTACTTTTCAGATTTAACATTCCAACATAATCTTCTTTCTCATCTTTAACAAGTTCCATTTCCATAAGGAAAACCCATGAGAACCTTAAAAGACATGCCATCAATGTAAGAACATTCAACATTCTCAATGCTTAAACTCCTCCTCCTTTGGGATGGTATAAATCAAGCTTCCTGTCCGCGGGTCCCTCCTATTAGGGAGTTCCAGGAAGAAGTTAAGACAAAGAGAATCATAATTATTAAAAAATCATTATTTGTCTAATTTTCATTCACATTTTCTTATTTACAGGCACAAATAAGAATAAAACTGATGACCATGAGTCACAATGTAATGTGCACCTTCCATTTGGCACGTGTGAGACAAAAAATTAAATATAATTATCTTGAAAACAAAGCCTATTGTTTGTGTCTTTGAGTTGCATACCTCACTTTATCACACAATCCTGGGATGCTCTTTTATGAGAAGTTTTTATGTATGTGCTTTTTGCTACAAAGGCATGTACAAAATACAATAGTTTTAGTTCAACAGTATATATTACATTATATATATATATATATATATATATATATATATATATATATATATATATATATATATATATATATATATATATATATACATACTATGATCGCGCCAGCTTGACCTTACTAGACAGAAGGGACGGATGACGGATGGGGATGGGGAAACTAGATGCAGTTCGTCTGGAAATGGGGTAAAAAAATAACAAATACTGTTGGGTTTCTCACAGAAACCGATCGGTTTGTGTCTTAAGACATCACTGTGTCATCATGAGCAGCAGGGTTATTGTGCATGTTGTATAAGCATTTTTTTTTACTCTCATAGAATTGTTACCCATTCACATGCATTATGATTGGCAGGTTGCAACGGTTGAAGTTTAAAATCTTCATGTCAATCATTCATGTTCTACTGAAGAAACAAATACACCTACATCTTAAATGCACTGGGGGGTAAGCAGATAAACGTCACATTTTTATTTTTGGGTGAACTTTCCTTTTAAGTTAAATGTTCTGAAGCCATTCTATACACTGCATCAGAACATGAGGTACAGATGAATATGTAAGTCCTTAAATTGAAGTTTATGTGAACTCTTCTCTCCGCTGCGGCTGACAGTCTTTGTCTATTCAGCTCTCAAACTGCGCGTTGCGTTCAGTTACAACAGTCAACACGATGAAACTTTCTCCATGATGATTCAATGTTTCTGTTATTATGCTATGCTTGTGCTGTGACTCCATGTTGCTTCAAGCACATCATCCATTTAAAATAAATGTCTTAATTTCTTAGTATATATACACTCACCTAAAGGATTATTAGGAACACCATATTAATACTGTGTTTGACTCCTTTTGCCTTCAGAACTGCCTTAATTCTACATGGCATTGATTCAACAAGGTGCTGAAAGCATTCTTTAGAAATGTTGGCCCATATTGATAGGATAGCATCGTGCAGGTGATGGAGATTTGTGGGATGCACATCCAGGTCACAAAGTTCCTGTTCCACCGCATCCCAAAGATGCTCTATTGGGTTGATTTCTGGTGACTGTGGGGCCCATTTTAGTACAATGAACTAATTGTCATGTTCAAGAAACATCTTTGAAATTATTTGAGCTTTGTGACATGGTGCATTATCCTGCTGGAAGTAGCCATCAGAGGATAAGCATATGGTGGTCATAAAGGGATGGACATGGTCAGAAACAATGCTCAGGTATGCCATGGCATTTAAACGATGCCCACCTGGCACTAAGGGGCCTAAAGTGTGCCAAGAAACATCCCCCACACCATAACACCACCATCACCAGCATGTACAGTGGTAAAAAGTCAGCCAAGTTCTGACCCTACCATCTGAATGTCTCAACAGAAATCGAGACTCATCAGACTAGGCGATATTTTTCCAGTCTTCAACTGTCCAATTTTGGTGAGCTCCTGCAAATTGTAGCCTCTTTTTCCTATTTTTAGTGGAGATGAGTTGTACCCGGTGGGGTCTTCCGCTGTTGGAGTCCATCCGTCTCAAGGTTGTGCGTGTTGTGGCTTCACAAAGGCTTTGCTGCATACCTTGGTTGTAATGAGTGGTTATTTCAGTCATGGTTGCTTTTCTATCAGCTTGAATCAGTCAGGCCATTCTCCTCTGACCTCTAGCATGAACAAGGCATTTTCGCACACAGGACTGCCGCATAATGGATGTTTTTCGCTTTTCACACCTTCTTCTTCTTTCGGGTGTTCCCTTCAGGGGTCGCCACAGCGAATCATCTGCCTCCATCTATTTCTATCCTCTGTATCCTCTTCTCTAAGACCAACTACCTTCATGTCCTCCTTCACTACATCCATAAACCTCCTATTTGATCTTCCTCTCTACCTCCTGTCTGGCAGCTCTAACCTCAGCATCCTTTTACCAATGTATTCACTCTCCCTCCACTGAACATGTCCCAACCATCTCAACCTGGCCTCTCTAACTTTGTCTCCAAAACATCTCACATGAGCTGTCCCTCTGATGTACTCATTCCTGATCCTATCCATCCTCGTAACTCCCAAAGAGAACCTCAACATCTTCAGCTCTGCTACCTCTAGCTCTTCCTCCTGTCTTTTCCTCAGTGCAACTGTCTCCAACCATACAACATCGCTGGTCTCACTACTGTTCTGTACACCTTTCCTTTCATTCTTGCTGGTACACTTTTATCACACAACAGACCTGACACTTTTCTCCACCCATTCCAACCTGCCTGCACACTCTTCTTCGCCTCTTTTCCACACTCCCCATTGCTCTGGACTGTTGATCCTAAGTACTTAAAATCCTGCACCTTCTTTACCTCTTCTCCCTGTAACCTCACTGTTCCACTTGGTTCCCTCTCATTCACACACATGTATTCTGTCTTGCTGCGACTAACCTTCATTCCTCTCCTCTCCAGAGCAAACCTCCACCTCTCTAGACTTTCCTCCACCTGCTCCCTGCTCTCACTACAGATCACAATGTTATCCGCAAACATCATAGTCCATGGAGATTCCTGTCTGACCTCATCTGTCACCCTGTCCATCACCACCACAAACAAGAAGGGGCTCAGAGCCGATCCTTGATGCAGTCCCACCTTCACAGTGAAGTCCTCTGTCTCACCTACGGCACACCTTACCACTGTCCTACAGCTCTCATACATATCCTGCACCACTCTAACATATTTCTCTGCCACTCCAGACCTCCTCATACAATACCACAGCTCCTCTCTTGGCACTCTGTCATATGCTTTCTCTAAATCTACAGACACAATGCAGCTCTTTCTGACCTTCTCTGTACTTCTCCATCAACATTGTCAAAGCAAATAATGCATCTGTAGTGCTCTTTCTGAAACCATACTGCTGCTCACAAATGTCCACTTCTCCCCTTAGCCTTGCTTCCACTACTCTTTCCCACAACTTCATTGTATGGCTCATCAGCTTAATACCTCTATAGTTTCCACAACTTTGCACATCTCCCTTGTTCTTAAAAATCGGCACCAAAACAGTTCTCCTCCATTCCTCAGACATCCTCTCACTCTCTGAGACCTTGTTGAACAACCTAGTTAAAAACTCTACTGCCATTTCTCCTAGACACTTCCATACCTCCACTGGTATGTCATCAGGGCCAACTGCCTTTCCTCTCTTCATCCTCTTCAAAGCTCTCCCAAATTCACCCTTGCTAATACTTTCTACTGCCTGGTCAACAATATTTGCCTCTACAACTCTTCTCTCCCTGTCATTTTCCTCATTCATCAGTTCTTCAAAGTATTCCTTCCATTTTTCCCTTACCCTCCTGTCACCTGTCAAAACATTTCCATCTCTGTCTTTAATCACTCTAACCTGCTGCACATCCTTTCCATCTCTATCCCTCTGCTTTGCCAACCGATACACATCCCTCTCACCTTCCTTACTATCTAACTGTAATGAGTTCGATAATGTAAGGAAGGAAGAGGACACGGGGGTCGGCTGGACGGTTGATGCGCTTCTTTATTTCGTAACTCAATAGTCAAAACACACTCAATAGTGTGGCTTCTCTCAGACTCATAACACAACGATCACTTCCGGGTCGGCACTTCCGGCTTCCGGTAGCTCAGTTTCTGGGTGTGTGTGGCATCAACCGTCCGGTCTCTCTCTCTCCCTGGCTTCCGGTTCCACTGGCGTTTTATCCTCTCTCCACGCCCATTACTGGAACAAGATACAGGTGTTATCAATCTGCGTCCAACCCACTCACTTACCGCTCGTCCCGCGGCTCTCTCTCCAGCTGCAGACCTCGCTAAACCACGCCCCCCTTGCCACACTAACCTTGCATACATGTCCTCATACGCTCTCTGTTTGACCTTTGCCACCTCTAACCTCACGCTGTATCACCCTATATTGCTGTCTACTTTCCTCCGTCCTCTCACTGTCCCACTTCTTCCTAGCCAACTTCTTCCTCTGGATACTCTCCTGGACTTCCTCATTCCACCACCAAGTCTCCTTGTCTTCTTTCCTCCTTCCAGATGACACACCTAGCACCTTCCTACCAGTCTCCCTGATCACTTTGGCTGTAGTAGTCCAGTCATCCGGAAGCCCCTCCTGACCACCTAAAGCTTGCCTCAACTCCTCCCTGAAAACCACACATGACTCTACCTTTTCCAACTTCCACCACTTTGTCTTTTGCTCTCCTTTTACTCTCTTCATCTTCCTCCTATGTTCCTGCCTCTTCTGAAAGTACGTGTTCACCACAGCCATCTCCATACTTTTAGCAAAGTCTACCAACCTCTGTCCTTCTGGGTTCCTTTCCTGAAGACCAAACCTGCCCATCACTTCCTCATCCCCACTATTCCCTTCCCCAACATGTCCATTCAAATCTGCCCCTATCACTACTCTCTCACCTCTGGGAACAGTCTGCATCACTTCCTCCAACTCGCTCCAGAATCTGTCTTTCTCATCTTGCTTACAACCTACTTGTGGAGCATAGGCACTAACAACATTCACTAACAACATTTCCCTTTTCACACCATTCTTTGTAAATCCTAGAAATGGTTGTACGTGAAAATCCCAATAACTGAGCAGATTGTGAAATACTTAGACCGGCAGGTCTGGCACCAACAACCATGCCACGCTCAAAATTGCTTAAATCACCTTTCTTTCCCATTCTGACATTCAGTTTGGAGCTCAGGAGATTGTCTTGACCAGGACTACACCCCTAAATGCATTGAAGCGACTGCCATGTGATTGGTTGATTAAATAATTGCATTAATGAGAAATTAAGCAGGTGTTCATAATAATCCTTTAGGTGAGTGTAGGCCCTATTTCTATAAATATTACTTTTTTTTCATGAATGTATTTTAAAATGTGTAACATTTTTCCAGATTTTGTTCTATTTACTTTTATTTGTTATTTTATGTGACGGTATACCTGGAAGCTATATAGGGGGGTGACTGGTGCATTGTAGCATCAGTTCTTTAGCATATCGCTCTGTGTTCTGTCTCTCTAAATATTGTTGTCTGTCAAAAGAGAATATATATTTTGTGAGAATGGCGACTGAGTTCAAACATTGTGTGCACCCATATCCCCATTTTATTTCGGTAGCTATACATTTGTTGTGTGTGGAGTGCCGAATCCTCCTCCGACAGTTCAGAGTCTCCCCCTCCCTGTGTGGAAGCCCGCTCTGCGGCTTGTTCCCCTGAAGTGGAAAACCAGATGCTTGTGCTCTCCAGTTCTGAGGAATCAGATGAGTTCGGCATCGAGGCGGGTGGTGGAGCTCATGCGTCGCCAATTCATCCACCCACCCAAGACGAGCTGGTAGAGGTACTGACCCATACAGTGGCCAAAATAAACACAGGAAATCCAGCTGGCCAGCAGGATGGATGATCGCTTTCTTTCTCGCTGGGTTCAGTTACCTTTCCGGGGCTTACCATTTTTCCCTGACTTGCACAATGAGTTGTGCAAATCTTGGCATAAGCCATACTCAACGCATATCTCAAATCCCCCAGTGCTAGGTGTTGGAATAACTTCCAACGTGCTTTGGTGGTGCGAGGTTGGCTATGGGATGATGCCGCAGGTGAAAGATGCTCCCGCGAGCTATCTTTCACCCGAATCAGCATCGTCCCTTAAAGCCCCGGTGCTGCCCACAAAACCCTGCTGTGACACATCAGCTTTGGTGGGCAGGGCATATATGGCGGCTGGTAGCTCCCTGCATACATTATCCATCTTGCAGGCCTACAAGACCAACCTGATGAGGGCGAGGGTCCCTCTCTGGAGGATATTTTAGAGCTCCGTAAAAGCTGCTGACTTGTCTCTCCGTGTCACCAGGGAGACGGCCTGTGCCATCGGCTGCTCCATGCCATCTATGGTGACTGTGGATAAACACTTATGGCTAAACCTGTTGGGGATGAAGGAGAAGGATAATACCTTCCTCCTAAACTCAGCTATTTCGAAACCTATTTCAGCTCTGGCTCCATTGAGATTTTAGGGTATCCATGTTCTGAACTATATGTACAACTAATTCTGGCCCAGTCATACGAGATGGCGGTTCAACATAGAACATGTTATTCTGGCCCACATTCAGTGCCTGGGGCTGAGACTCAACATGAAAAAGAGCGCGTTGACGTGAGGACCAATTTTCTGGGGATTGTATGGGACTCGATAACAATGCGGGCACAATTCTCCCACACAAGTCGAGACCATACTGGCGATGGTCTCAGGGATAAGGCTGGGACACAGCATTACTGTAAAGCACTTCCAGAGAGTGCATATGGTCTATGGCGGCAGCGTCCAACGTGATACCATTTGGCCTGTTGCACATGAGACCTCTACAGTGGTGGCTGAAGACCAAGGGGTTCCCCCCAAAGGGAACCCATTCCGTATGATCAGGGTAACGCACAGATGCCTTCGTTCCCTAGTCATATGGAAGAAACTTTGGTTTCTGTCCCAGGGGCCAGTGCTGGGAGTGTCCTGTTGGTCAACTCCGCTGTCACCATGTCCTGGTTCGCACAGACAATACAGCTGTCGTGTCGTACCTGAATCGCCAGGGGGGCCGAACTTGCCGAATATGGAGCCGTCACTCCCTGGGCCTCAGCTCCTGCCTTCACAGGACGTCTGCTCCCTGATTTTGGACCCCCGGGATGTAAATTGCCCCTAAGGACAACAATTTCCCATGGGACCAAAGGAGAATGAGATGTGCCAGTCTGCACAGAGAGCGCAAGCCTCTCTGCGAACATCCCAGGGGTTCAAAATCAGGGAGCAGACATCCTGTCGAGGCAGGGGCTGAGGCCCGGGGAGTGGTGGCTCCAACCCGAGGTGGTGGAGGCCATATGTGAGAAGTTTGGCCCAGTGGAAGTGGATCCGTCCTTTGGATAAGACGTTAAACCGAGGTCCTGACTCTCTGTGGTCAATAAAAATCCAAGGATGTCCTTCGATAAAGAGTAGGGTTGTCACCCCGGTATCCTGGATAAATTTGCCTATTGGCCCCTGTCCATCATGGCCTCCTAATAATCCCAATATAATGATTTGCTTAATCAGTCTGTCTTTGCTCCAGCAATCAGCTGGTGTGTGGTGGGCATTCTGGTGCAATATGGCTGCCGTCGCATCATCCAGGTGGATGCTGCACATTGGTGGTGGTTGAGTAGATTCCCCCTTCTATATGTAAAGCGCATTGAGTGCCTAGAAAAGTGCTATATAAATGTAACAAATTATAAATTAATTATCTGTTTGCGTCTCAAGAGACGTCCCACTGTGGTTTTCTCTCATGCATCCAGCAATGCTATAGTGCAGACGTGGCCAAGGCTGCGTCTGTATGCATTTCCCCCGATCCCCCTCGTGGGAGGTCCCTCTGAGGAGGGATCTTCTGTTGCAGGTGGGGGGCACAATGTTTCACCCTCGGCCAGAAATTTGAAACCTGTGGGTCTGGCCCCTGACACTTCCAGGGCTCCGTCCACAAGGAGACTGTACAGCCTTAAGTGGAATGTGCTTGCCACTTGGTGTAGAGAGGTGGACCCAGTTAACTGCCCAGTGGCTTCAGTGCTGGAGTTCCTTCAAGACCATTTCTCTTACCCTGTCTACACTCAAGGTGTATGTGGCTGCCATTGGGGCTTTCCAGGCTCCTGTGAGTGATGGGCCTTTGGGTAGGCACCATTTGTTTGTACGGTTCATCCGTGGGCCTCGGAGGATGAGGCCTGCGGCTCGGTCCAGAGTTCCAACCTGGGATCTGGTGGTGGTGCTTGCGGAGTTGGTTGAGGCCCCCTTTGAGCCACTGGAGTCCGCGGAGGCTAAGAACCTGACTTTTTTTTTTTTTTTAAATAACTTCAATTGTGTCTGAAAAAATAATGTCATATACACTTAAATTATGAGCTAATTAAATTTTTTGGGTAAACCATCCCTTTAATCAAAGTATCAGGTTGATTTTCTTCATTTCAGTGGTTGGTATAAGTCAGTGTTTGTCTATTCTTAGTCTGTTCGGTGACATCAAAAAGTGCAGAGTGCTTGGGTTCACTATTGGACATTGTGATTATATGTTCTGTCTTTTCTGAGAAAAACATCCACGATAATGGTTCCAGGGGTGTATTGCACTACAGGTTTAAAACATCTTTGAAGACAATAAAATGATGCGTCCAGTCGACATGCCCATTTAAGAAGTTTTTGACTACAGCTGTCAAGTGGAACAGTGTTCATCTTATCTTTTAAGACATTTCACTTCAGTTCCTTTGTAGAATGTAGATGGTAATGGACAGATTGCGTGATTACCCTCTAATTTATGTCATGGTTGTAGGTTTGAGTACCAAGACGTCCTCCTTGAATGTACATTTCACTCATCGTGAATACACTATACCATTAGAATGACAAGCTAAAATGACTTTATCCTTTTAGGACCGTCTGCAGTAATCTCTCATCTTTTTTTTCTGTGTAGAACAGATTATGTCCGTACTTATAAACAGGCTGTCCACTTTACCTCTTATTTAATCTTGAAGCTTCATGTCTATCCATGTTGTTTTCTTCTGAATTTCAGGTTTTATAGAAGAAAAAAAAGGGGGGGGGGGGGACTACAAAGAGGAGACAAGATATGCGAATTGAAGGGAAATGAAAACCATTTTGCAATTTCTTTTCAAGCTGTTCCTCATACAAACACACCCACACCATCTTTTTACCACCTCCCCAATTTATTCAGTTCATTTTAAATTCAAGCTTTGCTGAGCAAACAAGAAGTAATTGAGAAAGGATGAACAAGCGTAGAATGAAATGTATAAATTTGAGAAGTGACAATAAAAGTGGAGACTGCAACATGTAGCAACTTGCCTCAGTAAATCCCATTTTAATTTCCTTTTTACGTTTGTGTTTTGGTGTTATCATCGCTTCCATTTTGTCTGTTTGCTCATGGCCGGGGTGTTTATGCTGTATCATTTTTTTCCCCTCATGGCTGTCTTTGCTGGCTTTTGATATACAGATCTCTCTAAAGAAAAGGGGCATTTTCTAGGCCACTGCTGACTTACAACAAAGAGTTGGAGCTATCAAGGAAGAAGGTAAAATGAAAAGTATTTTTTATTTTTATTTTGTGGAAAGCAAAACCATCTATTGATTTCCTCTTCAATAAATAACTTTCTATAAACAGTATAAATCTTACGTCGAAGAAGTTTCTATGCATACGTTTCTTTTCTGCAGTGAATGTTAGCAGTAATTATAAACAAACCCCTCACAAACTATAAAGTCTCACTAAAGCATATGCTGTTGTGCGTCAGATACTGTATAACCATATGTAGCTATGTTTTTACAGCTCATCTCCAAAACCTGGATGTCTAGAAGCATTGACGCAAAGGCTGCTCCAAAAGGTAGGCATCTTCTATCTATCTTGTTTAGCTTCCAAAATACCTAGTTTTTTGTGTCAAACTGAAGATGGCGAACGGACAAGGTTCCTAAATCATCTCAAAACTGAAAAGATTATCAAAAAATAAAATTTGTCCCAATATTTGTGTTTGTGCATGGTATTTAAAAAAAAAACAACAACATTATTTAGAGCTTACCAACATGCTAACTAAGTCGAGTCCAGTGGCGGAGCCAGAGGGGTGACCAGTGTCCCAAAATTTAGATATCTAATAATGTGGCACATTATTCACAACGTTGACTAAGTGAATAATAGTGTTAGATGCAACCAGATGATTAATAATAAAGGTGGTCACGCATGAGCACAGAGTTTTTCAAAATTCTGCGCAATTCCCATTTCATTAAAGGTGTCATGAACTGGCTTTTTTTAAAAATATATATATATTGTTGCTGAGGTCAACTAATGACGTTGGCATGGTTTTGACATTCAAAAACATCATAATTAATAAGTAATAGGTTTTTTTCTACACTGGCTTTGAGGCTCTCTCCTGAATGCTCAGTTTTGAAGGGAAACACATAGCCCTGTAATGTTGGGCTTTGCGAGCCCCTGGCAAATAGCATTACATGTCCAATCTCATCTGTTCTGATCACGAATCGCAATGAATCAACAAATAAGGGATTCTCCAGCCTGTGACAGCATGCTAAGGTATGCTCTGTTCGACACGTACACATAATACGATCTGTAACAATGCAATACTATCGCATATAAAAAAACAAACAAGTTTTACTCACATAAGTGTGTGGCACCTTTCCTGTCGGATCCAATATAGAAGGCACAGCATTGTGTTTTAATCTCAATAGTTCTGCAAATCCAGTCTCGACCTGTGTCTTGTTTACAGATGATTATCTTGCTATCTTCTGCATGTTTATTGCTCGTTTAGCTCCATGAGTCGGTGGATGGGGTAATAGTAAAATAGTAAATCATTCTGTCAATATTTAATGACTAAACATATCTGTATACCCATATTTCTTTCATATAAGATCTCTTTAAGTATGAACAATTGTGCTAGTGAATCTGGCTTTGACAAACACCATGAATAATACTTCTGCATGTATTTATTTAGCATAGTAGGCTGCAGATAATTCAACTGGTGTGTGGTCACAGGTGTATGCGTATATCATAACAGCTAATGTGGCTCATCTGATCAGATTTTAAAGCCACAACTGTGCTTTTTATAAATAATACATCAATGAAGGGAAGTATCTGAGGACATCTGGGAAATACTGCAGGGCTGATATTGGTGGGTAACATGGATTGTTACAGAGGAACAGACAGGAAATTAATAATAGATCATCAGCTAGGATGCTTTCTACTTTGTTTTCGGCAATGTTGAACAGTTACTCAGGCCAGCATGTTGCTGTAAGTAAAGTCAGCTTTGTTTGTAAGAGTGAAAGTGCTGATGCTAACTGTTGCCATAGTTACCCGTAAATGTGGGCGGAAAAGGGAATGCTGTTTCTAATCCATGAGATCCTCTTATTTACAGACAGGCCACACCAGCACTTTTCAGATAATGGCTACGTGACAAATATGCTACGATTGTTGAACTGTAAAATACAGTGCAGCGTACATGTGTACATGTTACAGCGTTTATTTATAGAAGCAGGGATCTTATGGTCTTATATAATGCAGTTCAAGAAACACGACAAAATGCTTTAAAACAGAATTTCATATCAGAATATAAGATCATATTGTGATAGCTGTGCTATTTTTAGTAATTACTTTCTTTTACTAAGTGATTTTTGTCATACAATATGCCATCGTGGATTGGTGGGTAGTTGCTGAGTGTTATGTGCTTGCTAAGGCGTTCTGTAAACATTTTACCTGGTTGTTGTGGTTGCTAACATAGATAGATGGCTGTGTGTTTGCAATAGACTTTAGCAGTTGTTTTCATAAAGTTTTAGTTTATCATTAATGTTCAGAGAACCATATAGCCAAATTGCTCATAATGAAAGCTCATCTAATTTGTGAAATGCTATCCTATTTATAGGGATTTTAAATCTTGGCCACTTTTACAAACAGGGGCTTGTTATGGTGAGTAATGTCAGCATCTGAAATGTTTGAAATGCATTGACGTGTCTGGAAGAGTCAAATGAGGCATGAGGCATCAATGGCTGCATCTGAAAGCAAACAGCATACAGATCCTATTTACACATGCACTGTAAAAAAAAATAAAAAAATAAAAATCATTATGACAACATGTGTTTTTACATTGTTTTAACTCATCAAAATAAGTTAAGAAATTATCCACTGATAATAGTTATACAAGATGCAACTATTTTTTAAAAGTCAGTTTAACATGTAATCTAAATTGAAATAACTTAAACATCCAAGTCGATTGTACCCAAAAATGTCAGGCTGTGACTTTTTTAAAAACTTTTTTAACAAATCAAAATCTGAAACATTGGTCGTGCACAATTATTCGGCCCTCTTAAGTTAATACTTTGTAGCGCCACCTTTTGCTGCAATTACGGCTGTAGGTCGCTTGGTGTATGTCTCTATCAGTTTTCCAAATCGAGAGACTGAAGCTTTTGCCCATTCCTCCTTGCAGAACAGCTGGAGCTCAGTGAGGTTGGATGGAGAGCGTTTGTGAACAGCAGTTTTCAGTTATTTCCACAGATTCTCAATTGGATTCAGGTCTGCACTTTGACTTGGCCAATCTAACACCTGGATATGTTTACTTTTGAACCATTCCATTGCATATTCTGCTTTATGTTTTGGATCATTGTCTTGTTGGAAGACAAATCTCCGTCCCAGTCTCAGGTCTTTTGCAGATTCCATCAGGTTTTCTTCCAGAAGGGTCCTGTATTTGGCTCCATCCATCTTCCCATCAATTTTAACAATCTTCCCTGTCCCTGCTGAAGAAAAGCAGGCCCAAACCATGATGCTGCCACCACCATGTTTGACAGTGGGGATGGTGTGTTCAGGGTGATGAGCTGTGTTGCTTTTACGCCAAACATAACGTTTTGCATTGTTGCCAAAAAGTTCAATTTTGGTTTCATCTGACCAGAGCACCTTCTTCCACATGTTTGGTGTGTCTCCCAGGTGGCTTGTGGCAAACTTTAAAAAACACTTTTTTCTTCTTGCCACTCTTCCAGAAAGGCCAGATTTGTGCAGTATACAACTGATTGTTGTCCTGTGGACAGTCTCCCACCTCAGCTGTAGATCTCGGCAGTTCATCCAGAGTGATCATGGGCCTCTCGGCTGCATCTCTGATCAGTCTTCTCCTTGTATGAGCTGAAAGTTTAGAGGGATGGCCAGGTCTTGGTAGAATTGCAGTGGTCTGATACTCCTTCCATTTCAATATTATCGCTTGCACAGTGCTCCTTGGGATGTTTAAAGCTTGGGACATTTTTTTTTTGTATCCAAATCCAGCTTTAAACTTCTCCGCAACAGTATCTCGGACCTGCCTGGTGTGTTCCTTGTTCTTCATGATGCTCTCTGCGCTTTAAACGGACCTCTGAGACTATCACAGTGCAGGTGCATTTATACGGAGACTTGATTATACACAGGTGGATCATCATTAGTCATTTTGGTCAACATTGGATCATTCAGAGATCCTCACTGAACTTCTGGAGAGAGTTTGCTGCACTGAAAGTAAAGAGGCCGAATAATTTAGCACGCCCAATTTTTCAGTTTTTGATTTGTTAAAAAAGTTTGAAATATCCAATAAATTTTGTTCCACTTCATGATTGTGTCCCAAAAAAAAAAAAAACTGTTTCATATCATTATGTTTGAAGCCTGAAATGTGGCAAAATAATATATATATATATATATATATATATATATATATATATATATATATATATATATATATATATATATATATATATATATATATATATATATATATATATATATATATATATATAATCAAAGCAAGACCAGAGTAAGCTAGAGTTAATTTGTTTAAGTAAAGACAACATTAGCCAGTGAAGGCAATGGATTCATGGAGGCAATGGAGTCTACCATTGTATACATGTATACATTCAGCCGCTGCCCATGTACAAATATCTAGTCGCTAATGTGTTCTGAATGGTTGTTAGCATTGCTAGCTCTTTTAGCTTTTGTGCTTTTTAAAAATGGTTAACTACATTTTTCTAAATAAAATGTTTACGGAATTACCTTAGTATCATAAGAACTCAATCTCATTTCAGGGAAAAGTACCCTCCAAATATCGACATCATCCTGTCTTTCAGACATTTAGCTTATCTTGTCATGCTCTCCTTCAGGTACTGCTCTGCAGGGGGGCATCACGACTTCAGTGTAAATCTAACCTCTTATGTGTCAGTCTGGAACTGAGCGCTTTTCATTTGTTAGAAGTCTGACTTGAAGACCCCGTGGTCCTTTCCCTCCTACACAAGACCCATGATTCATTCTCTGAGCCTGAGTCGACCATCATGAAATCCCTTCCATTGGCACCTGGCTTGATTTTAATTCACAGGCGCTTACGATTTGGTGGGCTATTACATTTCCAACAGGATGAATGTGTAAAATTCCAGCTCAGTAAAACCAGGGCTGTCGTCAAGGGGACCTTGTGTGAACGTTCACAGCATGATATTAAATTTAGTTTCGGAAATGCTAGGAAAAGTCAAGAATCAGGAATCATCTTTCTTATAGGCTTTTTTTATACTTTTTCTTTGCACGTCACACTGTCTTTTAATAAACCATGCAGCATATCCTTTACATAGCAGTCTTCTCTATCATCAATTCTAGTCATGTCCGGTGCAATTCTTTGGTCAGTGCATTGAGAGGTATATGTAATGGCATATTGACACGTCACATGCTTGCACCCTCATCTTTTATTTAGCTTCCCGCTCTTGGTGGTGTGAAAGGAGAATTTATAGGCAGCTGCAAAGGTCCCAAACCTCCTATAAACCTGTCACACGTTGAGCTTTGATGCAGTCACACATTTCACTATGTCCCTTATTATTCCGACGTTCTCTTTCGGTCTCAGTTTTGAACACCCATTTTCATATAAATAGTTTTTTGGTCGTAACAGGCAAATGAAGGCACAAGGTCACAGCAAAATTTTTCTTTTTTTTCTTTCTCTTTTGATGGCAGAAAGACTTATCGAGATTACACATATCTAAAGCATGATTATTAAATTGTTACTGAGTCTTTTTTATCTTAACTGTTCTAGTTGTCAAATGAAGTAAAAATCTCTGTAAAAGAGATGCTATATTTAACTACAAAATCAGTCATAAGTCCCTCAATAGCCAACAACACATTTTTCTTTTATGCCTTAGGAAGACATTTATGATATATATATATATATATATATATATATATATATATATATATATATATATATATATATATATATATATATATATATATATATATATATATATATATATATATATATATGATATATATATATATATATATATATATATATAGCAGCATAATTATTTTAATTTCACACAGAGATTGATAGATCTATTAGGTAAATCTGCTGACTTTAGCAATCTTTGTTGCAGTATATGCTAGTGGTGACAGTTTAAAAATAGGAAAAAGCACTTATTGTGTTTTTTTGTTGAGGTCAGGATTCTGTGCAGGGCAGTCAAGTTCCTTTACACCAAACTCGTTCATCCATGTCTTGTATGGACCTTGCTTTGTGCACTGGTTTCCACAAAGTTGGGATCATGAAATTGTCCAAAATGTATTGGAATGATTAAGCATTAAGAGTTCATTTCACTGGAATTAAGGGGCCAAGCCCAACCCCTGAAAAACAAAAGTGTGGGACATTTTTGCTTGTTATTTTGGCTAAGCCCAACCCAAGGTTTTGTTCCCATGCCTTTTTGGTAAAATTGCGGAACATATAAATGGGTTTTCGGAAATGTATGTTCACACCCTGACCAGTGTTAATTTTGACAGCAAATTCAGATTTAGTCTTAGTCTTAGTCTTTTGAATAACACACCATTTAGTTTTAGTCCCATTTTAGTCATCTGAAATCTTTTAGTCTTAGTCTAGTTTTAGTCGACTAAATATCATAAGAGTTTTAGTCTTAGTCTCACGGGTCGGTTTGTATAACGTTTTAGGTTCACGGTTTCAGTACGGTTCGGTATTTGCTATGTTCACAGAATAAAGGACTATTAAAAATAAAGAAAATAAGAACAAATAACTTATATACAAGCAGTAGCACAAATAAATTCTATTGAGCAAAGATACTGATAAAATGAACAATGCATTTCCTGTTTTTTGTTAGTTTTAGGTAGAGAAATAGAATAAATAATCAAATGTAAAATAATTACATATTTAACTGTTTAAATGAAAGATTAATCCTTATTAAACTTACACAAGCTATTCAATCAAGAGCAGTGAGTCCTCATATTTTCTTTGACATTAAAGGTTGCTGCCCCTTTAAGACAGGGGTATGCGTCGTCTTTCTCGACTGTATAAAGTTCACTTAAGGCATATTCAGACTATGTCTGCTTGGATACTTAACAAGATGGTCATGTTTACATACTTTTTGTATGAGTTTGTCCGTTCAAGAGCAAGACTTGAAAGATAACTGAATATTTGCACGCTGTGGGACGCGTGCGCGCTCTCGGATGACAGATCTTCACACAGCACGTGCGCGCTCTCATTCGCGTCTTCTGGCGAATATACCCGGGTGAGGACGGCGAAATGACTGGACAAACGGCAGAACTCATGCATTGAACACAGTTTACAAAGAGAAACCGTTTTGCCAGTTTTTCTTTTATTATCGCTGTTGTAGTGTAGCCTATCACTGAGGAGCCAGCACGTGTGTATCCATCGACAGAAACATATGTATCCTCTGACATTTCTGTTCTGTCTTTTCTGTGTGTAACTGCTGCTGCGTTTCTTTAGCTGTTGCGCTTGCATTTGCCGCGGATTTTTTTAAATGGCTCTGCTGCTTCTGCATAGATCAACCTACCCTCAAAGATTCGCTCTGATTGGATTTCTACCCAACACGGCCCACAAACAGAGTACTTATGATTGGATCTCTTCTCCATTCGTCCCTCCTATATATTTTCGTCTCATTTTTTATTCGTTGACTAAAGTGTCAGTTATATTTCGTCACGTTCTTCGTCATCATATCTGACTTTTTATTTCGTTTTTATTTAGTTTTCGTCCGTGAAAAAGGTTAGTTGACGAATATTTTTCGTCATAGTCTTCGTCAACGAAATTAACACTGACCCTGACCCTAGACCAGTCATCACAGACCTAATTTCTGCATTAACTCCACCTATTTCCTTTTAGGTGTGGTGTACACATATTCAACTAAAACCTGATGACTTTTTATTCATTTTGGCTGTTCAACAGCACTTTGAGGGCCTACAAATGTTTAAAAAAAAGGTTTTTAATTAAATTGTTCTCATGTTGTTGCTTGTAGTCAATTTTGTGTATACATTTTAATTGCATTAAATATAGGATATCATTTGCCAATTATTGTCAAAGTATTTTCATTAGTTTATATAAAAGTATATTTTATGTTTCTGTCTCAGAGATGAATCTTATATGAAAGCCGTCTTTTGGCTCAAAAAGGTTCATTATTTTCCATAATGTAATGATAAAAATTAAACTTTCGTATATTTTAGATTCATTGCACACCAACTGAAATATTTCAGGTATTCTATTGTTTTAATACTGATGAGTTTGGCATACAGCTCATGAAAACCCAAAATTCCTGTCTCGGAAAATTAGCATATCATGAAAAGGTTCTCTAAACGAGCTATTAACCTAATCATCTGAATCAACTAATTAACTCTAAACACCTGCAAAAGATTCCTGAGGCTTTTAAAAACTCTCAGCCTGGTTCATTACTCAAAACCGCAATCATGGGTAAGACTGCCGACTTGACTGCTGTCCAGAAGGCCATCATTGACACCCTCAAGTGAGAGGGTAAGACACAGAAAGAAATTTCTGAACGAATAAGCTGTTCCCAGAGTGCTGTATCTAGGCACCTCAGTGGGAAGTCTGTGGGAAGGAAAAAGTGTGGCAAAAAACGCTGCACAACGAGAAGAGGTGGCCGGACCCTGAGGAAGATTGTGGAGAATGATTGATTCCAGACCTTGGGGGACCTGTGAAAGCAGTGGACTGAGTCTGGAGTAGAAACATCCAGAGCCACCATGCACAGGCGTGTGCAGGAAATGGGCTACAGGTGCCGCATTCCCCAGGTCAAGACACTTTTGGACTACAGAGAAGCAGCACTGGACTGTTGCTCAGTGGTCCAAAGTACTTTTTTCGGATGAAAACAAATTTTGCATGTCATTCGGAAATCAAGGTGCCAGAGTCTGGAGGAAGACTGGGGAGAAGGAAATGCCAAAATGCCTGAAGTCCAGTGTCAAGTACCCACAGTCAGTGATGGTCTGGGGTGCCATGTCAGCTGCTGGTGTTGGTCCACTGTGTTTTATCAACGGCAGGGTCAATGCAGCTAGCTATCAGGAGATTTTGGAGCACTTCATGGAGATGAAGATTTAGTTTGTCAGCACGAGCTGGCACCTGCTCACAATGCCAAAACCACTGGTAAATGGTTTACTGACCATGGTATTACTGTGCTCAATTGGCCTGCCAACTCTCCTGACCTGAACCCCATAGAGAATCTGTGGGATATTGTGAAGAGAAAGTTGAGAGACGCAAGACACAACACTATGGATAAGCTTAAGGCCGCTATCGAAGCATCCTGGGCCTCCATATTGGTCGGATGAAATATACTAATTTTTTGAGATAGGAATTTTGGGTTTTCATGAGCTGTATGCCAAAATCATTAGTATTAAAACAATAAAAGACCTGAAATATTTCAGTTGGTGTGCAATGAATCTAAAACATATGAAAGTTTAATTTGTATCATTACATTATGGAAAATAATTAACTTTATCACATACATATACACACACACACACACACACACACACACACACACACACACACACACACACACACACACACACACACACACACACACACACACACACACACACACACACACACACACACACACCTAAACGATTATTAGGAACACCATACAAATACCGTGTTTGACCCACTTTCACCTTCAGAACTGCCTTAGTTCTATGTGGCATTGATTCAACAAGGTGCTGAAAGCATTCTTTAGAAATGTTGGCCCATATTGATAGAATAGCATCTTGCAGTTGATGGAGATTTGTGGGAAGCACGTCTAGGGCGCGAAGCTCCCGTTCCACCACATCCCAAAGATGCTCTATTTGTTTGAGATCTGGTGACTGTGGGACATTTTAGTACAGTGAACTCATTGTCATGTTCAAGAAACCCATTTGAAATGATTCGAGCTTTGTGACATGGTGCATTATCCTGCTGGAAGTAGCCATCAGAGCATGGATACATGGTGGACGTAAAGGGATAGACATGGTCAGAAGCAATGCTCAGGTAGGCTGTAGCATTTAAATGATGCCCAAATGTCACTAAAGGGCCTAAAGTGTGCTAAGAAAACATCCCCCACACCATTACACCACCACCAACCTGCACAGTGGTAACAAGGCCTGATGGATCCATGTTCTCATTCTGTTTACGCCAAATTCTGACTCTACCATCTGAATGTCTCAACATAAATGAAGACTCATCAGACCAGGCAACATTTTTCCAGGCTTCAACTGTCTAATTTTGAGAAGCCTCTTTTTCAACAAAGTGGAAGAGTAGAGAACAAAGTCTGAGTGTCCCATTTTGTCATTTTAGGATTATGAAGGGTGCTCGCGAGTGCCCCCTTTGCAGTCGATATGCTCCCTTGCACTGATGTGCGCTTCACAGCGGACTTCTCTACAGTCAAAGCAGCATTGCCATCACAAAAGTGCGGAATCGTAGAAAGACCACGAGGGTTCAGAGTACCATTTGGTATAGGGCCAATATCAGATTTGGTACAATAAAATCTCTCAATATGACCTTTTCAAATGCATCACTTTTTTTTTTTTTTTTTTTGATCTAATGCAGAAATGGTCTTTCATAAATCACATTTTTACCAAATACTCAACATGATTTCTTTTTATTTTACAGAAAGAGTGACCATACAAGTACCAAAAAAGTTAAACATATACCCCTTTTTCAAAGTGGAGGTGGGACTTGGGTCGCTAAACATGCTGATTAGTTGAGCTCACCCAACATTTTATGTCAGCCTAAAAGTTTGTTGCAGTGTGTGCAGTATAAGAGTCGTTTTCTATGCGAAAAAAAAAAAAAAGTTTAAAAAATATATAGGTTTATAAAGTGTATTTGCGGAAGACGAAATCCAGTGGGCTCTGGAAAGTTCGTTCTTTCTTTCTTTCTTTCTTTCTTTCTTTCTTTCTTTCTTTCTTTCTTTCTTTCTTTCTTTCTTTCTTTCTTTCTTTCTTTCTTTCTTTCTTTCTTTCTTTCTTTCTTTCTTTCTTTCTTTCTTTCTTTCTTTCTTTACCGTACTACATATTGTATGTCTGAATAGGAAATTAGCAAACTTTGTTGCTTTTTGGGGTACTTTAAAAAATTTTTTTTTTTTTGGAGCTTGGCAGCCTCAGTTCTCCCTGTTACTAAATGTAAATACGCGTGGACATACTAAATAATATCTATTTTTTGGGTTCTACACAAGGAAGCAAATTATATGGGTTTGGAACAACGTGAGGATGAGAAAGTTATGACAGTTATTTTCACTAAGCTACCTTTCAAATTAAACCTGCAGTGGAGCAAATATTGCATTTCCACAGCAGTTTCCAAGCCTAATTGAGACACAATAGCCCAAAGGATTAAGCTCATGCTCAAGTGTGAAAATCATCGCATTCATTAGGAAGGTGTCACTTTAATTATCTGTGAGGTGAAACACTAAAAGCCATGGCTATTAATGGGGCTTTTATTCACCCCACCATCTTTCAATATTTAATAAATGTACTCTGCTTCCAATCAAAGCATGAAAACTTCTTATATTGTATTGCTTATATTTTGAGATAAGCATAATACAGACATACCGGTACCGGTAGTAGTGTCTGTGTGTGTTTGTATATATATATATATATATATATATATATATATATATATATATATATATATATATATATATATATGCAAAAAAGAAAGTATTGTACCTGACCCGCTTCCTTATTTTTTAAAAGTAATAATAGTTCATCGTAGCATCAATTTATTCATTTATTTTGTTTCTTATGCATGTTTTTCCAGTCTAATCGTCTCTCCCCTGACTTTCCCAACAAAAATCCCGCCCCTCTCAGAAAATACATAAAACTGACATTGAGCTATATCTATATATGCCTATTATATGCAAGTAGCCTATTAAAATGGTACAATGGCATACTCAGTTCAGCGTGTTAGGAAATCGCCAATCCTGCATTTTGTCTCGTGTCAGGAAAGGGGTTAAAAGGGCTAAAATGTGCCGTTGGTGGCCTAAAACAGAAGATTAGCCTACTTATTTTATTAGCTTTCCTCACGATGTGTAGAAATAATTTTGAATAAACCGTCCTTGGGTTGAGACAGTTTCTTCTCGCCTCTATGATATGACTTGCGGAGCTGAATGTGCACTCACTGGCTGCACTTATGCTGGAATGCAGAGGATCCTCTTTGCAAATGTATTTCATAGTAAATTGTGTCTAGTACTATATAAATAACAAGGGTTTAATTAGCATCTTTATTTCAAAGACCCGCCCGACCGCGACCCGAATATCATAAAAAATATTTTTGGATGACTTGTAACCGCAGGTAATTCCACGGGTGACAGCAGGATCAATCGCTCATTTTGGAACAACTTATATATATATTTATGAACACCATTAACTTTTTTTTTACATTTAGGTACACTGATGAGACATAACATTATGACTAATCTTGTGTTCCTAATATTGTGTTTGTCCCACTTTTGCTGCCAAAACAGCCCTGGCATGGACTCTACTGGACCCCTGAAGGTGTGCTGGCTAAGCGAATGGGTCAGAGCATCTCCAAAACTGCTGGTCTTGTGGGTTGTTCCCGGTCTGCTGTTTTCAGTATCTATCAAAAATAGTCCAAGGAAAACAGTAGTGAACCGACAACATGGTCATGACTCATTGATGCACATGGGGAGCAAAGTCTGGCCCGTGTGGTCCGATCATACGCAATAAGATCATAATGTTATGCCTGATCCATGTATAAAAGTTCCTAGAGTTGGGTGTGTATTATACTAGGTAATAACTGTGCTAAGTCCTCATTTGGAATAATTCAGATTCATCAGCATTAGACTGGGGGGTGAGAACAAATTAATGTTTTGTACAAACATAAATTTTGCATAAGAACCTTGTTTTGCACATATAAGAACACGCATAAGCAATTATAATGACCAGAAAGTTCAAGAATTTCAGTCTGTTCAAATTTATTTGATGTTCATGCTCCAGAAAAGCAGATTACATCCTGAAAAGACTGTTAAGAATGGCAGGTATGGAAATCTGCTAAACTGAGCCTTTGATCTTTTATCCTTACACTCCCTAAAACTTACTTGGTTTCTGCTGGAGAATCTCAAGGCAAGAGATTTTTGGGTTCCTTGTGAAGATTTTCTTCTTCCAAAAAGATCCATGCATTCTCATTAGAAACTCTGACTGTTCAATTCGAGGTTATTTTTCTGCTGATGTCTTTTGATTTGATTTGAACTAAAAAATGTATTCCAGGTGCAGATACAGACTTTCATGAACATGTCTGTTTTTGATAACCCTTCTTATTGATGGCTCATTAATTGGCTTCTTACAGTACACCAAAAAAAAAAAAAAAAAATTCACAGAGTCTGACTTAAATTATTAACCGAGGTACCAATTATGCTCCGATCACTCTGAGATATTTTCTCTCATTGCTTCAATGGCTCTGCTGTGCGAAGGATGATTGTTTCAATATTTAGTGAAAACTTTTATATTGTGTCATTTATTCATTCACTTTCCTGCATAAGAATTGCAGTAGATAGATCTCTTTTCAACATGGGTGGGACTATATTCAGAGTTTCTCTATGGTGTATGGTAAGACAGCTGCATACTTTCTGCAGCATCCTGAAACTGTTGCCATAGTTACCCACCCATCTGAGGACAGGAAAACCTTCAGGGTTATTCCCTCCTGTATCAGGAAATTTAACGACTGTCACTCCACTTGGAAACATAGGCCAGACCTCAAGGCAAGAGAAGTTATCTCAAATTCATTTTTCTGACTTTTATGTCCAATTTAGAATAGTTAAAGCAGCTGGAGGAGAGCTAAACCTAGATGAACCCAGATCACTTACTCTGAGATGCTAATAGATTCAGGAATAGTGGGGTTGGCGAGGGCAAGGAAAAGAGATCAGCAATAAACCAATCAGGAGGATTCGCTATTTACATGGAGGAATTTGGAAGTGGAAAGACTGAACGCTTCTCCAGGAATCCTTTTATTTTTTATATTTAAAAATGTTTGTGTGCTACTGCTCATCCCTGTGTGTGTAACCAGCAGAGTATACGTGTTGTGCACCCACATACAGGTGCATATTACTAACACACCCTTTAAATAACACCAAAAAATTCTGCACTATTGATTTTAAACCAGGTTGGTGTTGGTCAATGCATGGTGTAGTCGTTTCCAGTTCCTCAAAATAACAACATGCCAACAATGCCCCTGACCACACCTGGTTTTCAGACCAGCACACCCATAAGCAAACAGATGGGTGCGAGTGCATTTGCTATTTTAAAAACGTGGTGCTGGACATGAAAATAAAAACTGTGTCAGCCTGAAACTAGCAAAACACACTTGCGTCGCACCTGGTGTCGCATTGAGCCAGGTGTATGATAGGGCCCATAGTCACTGGATTTACATGTTAAAGGAAGTGTTTGTAAGATTGTGGCCAAAATTGGTACTGCAATCAGTATCTCCTCTCCCCCTCCCCCTGACTCGAGGTTGCCAGATTGGCTGCAGGATTAGTAGGAAAGTTTGTAGCTGGAGATGTGGTAACTAGAGCAGATATGGCAACCCGGATGCCGAAACATTACTGGCTTCATGATTGGTAGATCGGTGGAGGGCGGATTTTCAGGCCAAAACACAACATGTCAACATCAACATCAGTTAAGCGCTGCAACAAAAACTTTTAAATGACAATATCTTGGCCGGACTACTGTTGTCAGTAATAATTGTTAAGTATTTAAAATTAACATGATTTATTAATGTCTAGTGACATATCAGGTACAGTTTATGATTCATTAAAATGCATTTCTTACACACAGTTCCTTTAAAACATGGTAATATGTTTTACATATTGCTATCATGCATTAATGTCAGGTGTGTCATCAATGAATGCTAACAACATGTAAATCATGCTAGTAACATGTAATTTAATGTTAAAACATGTTAGATCATGTTAGCCAACATGCTATTTCCAACATGCTATTTTTGTTTAAAGTTAAAAAAGCACTGATTACTATGATTTAGAATGTTTTTAAGATTGTTTTTAACATGCTGTTAGTGTAAATTAGCATGTTTTAGCATGAACTAGAATAATGTTAGCATTTTTTTAGCACGTTGCATGCATTATTGGCATGTAGCTAGCACATTTTATCACGTTGCTAATCTTTGCCAGTGATAGGTACATAGTGGTTGAAGCTTAAGTACTCGATTAGAGTTACTGTATGCAAGTTATGAACCCCCTCAATGAACGCGTATAGGATTTTATGCTATTTCATTTTAATTTTTAGGAAAACCATAAATTGGATTATTCTGAAAAGATATAGCAATGAGTCAAAGCATTCTGAATGTCTGAGCTGAGTTTATGGTTGTAGCTTTAAGCTCTAGGAGGAGATAGAGTCCATTTTTCTAGTCTTTTGGCTCAGAAGAAGTTTATATAGTAGATTACTAAATTGCCTTTTTCAAGCCAACTTAATAATACATAAGCTCCAACGCAGATTCAAAATGATCAAGGGCTTAGGCCATTCACATTGCATGGGTTCTGCATGTAGGGGGCACTTGTGCAACATCCAAGTCAGTTAGAGAACAAAGTGGAACCCAATCAGTTTCATGGTTTCAGTGCATTGGTTTCCAGCTTGCATTCTTTTTGGACCTGCAAGGGACATCTTTATGCTTGTCATTTGCCAGCGGCAGAGACAATGCTCCTTTGACTTTTGGAGCACCTTGTCTGCTTCTGCTAGATGCGCTCAGGGGCCGGAACATGTTAGAGGGGCCCCAGTGTTCAGTTTCTTTTGGATGTCTCAGGCCGTATGTCCTGAGGCTATCCGAGACCTTATGGGCAGGGTAGCCAACTCTGCTCTTTGAGAGCTAACTTCCTGCAGACTTAATTTCCAACCCAGCTCATACACACCTGTCTGTTATGGGATGTTTGCACATGAAGTCACTGCTGTGGGCAGGAATTGATTTTCTACATAGGAACCACTATCACAAACTCACAATACCTATATTTTGCATCATTTTTGGTTGCTCAAGTCAATTAAACCACAAGGTTTTATCTTTTACATATACATTTTTTACATTAAAAGTTATCGCCTTTAATGGCATTTTGCATCTGCTGATTCTGAAATGAATATGGATACCTGCGTACCTTTTGTTTTGGACATGTTAAAGAATTCATGTTCTTCATGCTATCGCTTGCAAGGAAGAGAAGCTATTTTATCACATTGCATTTTTTCACTGTGGTGGAAATATACAAATAAAAATGATGTTTAACCACACTAGAGTCAGCGGCAGACGTCTGAAGGTCTAGCCGAGAAAAGGCTGCTCTCGGTGGGTTAACGAGCGCTGAGCACCCGCGGATCGATCTCACAAAACGCCAGATAAAATTGTCAAATATGCGCTCTCTTTATAAATAAACCACATATTTATTCATTAAACAAGTACATTCTCTCCTGAAAAAGTCTTAAAACTAACTTTTTTACACATGAACAGTAGTATTTTTAAATTAAGCAGGGTTTCACATCCGCTATTGCCGCTTTACTGGTCGGTGCGAGATGCATTCTGGGATATCTCCTCTCAATGCGTTCTCGATAAAAGGGGCGGATCAAGGACACATCCAGGGATTTTAACCGTAGCCTGCTTGGCTAGATGTGAACTTTGAATTGGAACAGTACTTGGGAGCAGCTGATAACGTTTCACAAGTCCAGGAGTACAGTACAGACAAGTACGCATATTGAGAGACGGCCTGAGTGTGAGCGTGGGGTTTAAGTGCTTGTTGTGATGAGAACTGATGAGGTGCAGGTGTGTGAGATCAAAACCCAGGTACTGCGCTGGTTCTGTGAGGTGGTAGAGCGTGACAGACAAAAGTCAATCTATTTCTTTTGTTGGAAAGGTGAATATATATATATATATATATATATATATATATATATATAAATATATATATATATATATATATATATATATATATATATATATATATATATATATATATATATATATATATATATATATATATATATATATATATATGAAATGTAATATATGTACATATATGTTCCTATATATGGGTTGTGATGTCATATATGTTTCATATAAGGCAATTTATACATCCTCACAATATATGAAGATATAGGTTTATACAATTTATAAAAAAAATCCATAGAAGAATTATTATATATACATATATTACAATTATTTATATGATAACTTTTTATGTGGCACAGTATGTTAATGCAATATATGTAAACATTATATGTCTAATTTAAAGTTTATTTGAACAACACAATATGCAAACATTCAGTATGCTTATATAGGATTTTATATGTATTTATATACAGATAGTAAAATTAGTATAGTATTAGTGTTTTTAATTTTGTTTGAAATTGGATCAGAGTAACTACAAAATATGGTTGATGGCAAATGTTCATAATTTATAGATAGAATATATGTAGGCTAACAAATATAGAAAGCCATGTTTAATTAAGTATATTGGTATTATTGATTCTTGTATATGCAATTCATATACAGATTACAAAATAATATGAGACAGACATTATGTATTTTTCAAATACATTTAATCAGGGTTCTGGATAACTTGGATGAGGTTTTATTCTTGGTTTGGTGACAGCTCTGACACTTCTATTGTCTTGTGGGTTTGCGTTTGCTCAGATAATGTGCTCTTCTGTCTGTGTGAATTGCTTTGTTTGAATCCTGGCATTTCACTCTAGTTTGGTTTTAGGGTTACGCTTCATTTTGATAGTCCACTTTAAACATTCTACTAACTATAAGTAACTTTGCAACTACATGTCAACTAACTCTAATTAGAGTATTAGTAGACTGGTAGGTTATGGTTAGGTGTTAGGGTTCAGGTTAGTAGAATAAGTTGAATTGTAGTTGGCCAGTTACTTATAGTCAGTAGAATGTCTGTTGGGGGACCGACAAAATAAAGTTGTAGTAAATATTAGTCAGACAGTCTACAAATACTCTAATGAAAGTTAGTTGATATGTAGTTGCAGAGTTACTTATAGTTAGTAGAATGTCTAAAGTGGACTATCAAAATAAAGTGTTACCGATTTTAGTTTAGACTAAAGATACACTCTTATACACTCTTTTGTCTGTGTGTTGTGTGTTTGTTTAGCACGTGGCTCATAAATTGTAAATAACCCCCAATTACTTTTTTTGTGGTATTAGAATCGTTCTGTGTCAATTCAACCAGAGGTCCCCAGATAATTTTTATTTTTAATTTAGGACATTTAGTTTCTATTTGTTGTTTTATTTTTGTATTACCGTTGTCTTGCACTGTTTTAGTAGCTGAGGGGTACAGAAAATAGGTTTTGTGCCATGCCCGGTTATGTTTAAGAGTTAACACTTGACTCTGTGAAGCTGCTTTGAAACAATTGGCATTGTAAAAAGCACTATATAAATAAAGGTGACTTGACTTGAGTAAGTTAGTTGAGTAAGTTGAACTCAACTTTCAAAAATGGCAGTAACTTTCAGGGTATGTAAGTATCCATAGCAACTCACTCTCTGAACATTATCTGCTCTGGAGCAGCTCATGATCCAGAATTATTACATAAGGATAACAATTCTAAAGCACTATTACTGTTAATGTTTAATGGTAATGTTTATAATTAAACTCAAATATATGTTTATTTTATTGTGATCTTACACATGGATCTGCTTTCAATTATTTAGCATCAAACAAACAATATAATCCTTATTCTAAGTGAATAAAGATGACCTATTAAACTTAAAGGTTGAAAAATGATTGCACAACCACCAAATAGGTGGTGATGTGCACTAAGTAGGTTATGTAAGTCAGCATTGATCAAAAGAAGAAGTAAAATGGCATGCTCTTTTTTAGCGTCTGTTTCAATGGTGACTCATCTATTTGTTGCTCTGTTGAGAATGTGTTGTGTGTTAACTGAGAACATACTCTGAGTTGTCTGAACTTACTCCCGGATTTTTTTTTGGAACCAGCATACCTTGAGTAAGCAAGGTTTGGGTTAATCAACCAAGGGTTCAAGGCATATGTGACGGTAAGTTAAACCTTATTTTCTGGAATACACCCCAGATTGAAAAGGATCACAAGGTCAGTTACATATATTTATGCCATTTATTATATATTTATATATGGCATTTTTCATGCTTATTTTAATTGCTTATATGTGTTTGCATAATTAACTTTGTTATATCTTAACTTTAAGTTTTTATTTATCATATATATATATGATATAATTAAGTTAAACAAGTATAATAAATGGAAAAAGGGACAACACAAACATCAGTGCAAGAGCCAATTTTTTATTTCAAGAGGGCTTGCTATCAGCAGCGGAGTGTTTTTATGTTGTCTAAAATCTGTGTAGCATGAAGGGATTTGTTTGTGTTTTGTTTGTTTATTTTTAAGTAATAAGTAATATTAAAAACATTTTAGATTTTAAATCAAATTTTAAAATGTTTTATACATAAAACACTAAGAGTACTAAACTTAGAATATGACATTTATCATTGACATTAATTTGTCATATATTTCATTTTAACATATATAACATGGAATAGAGTTACATGTCAATATATTGAATTGTTGAAAGGGCGATTCTGAAATCCACTGCCGCTTTAGTATACCTGTATATATATCTTAATTAAATTCATAATCAAAACCTTAATCAATATTAATCTCCCTATATTATAAGGATTCTTTCCAGTTATGATTTTGCTTTATGTTTCTTGTTTTCTAAAGTGTGTATTTGGTCTTTGAGGAGTATCTGAGGGTCTGACCTAGAGAGGTATGATGAGAGGTATGATGTGTGTAGTTAAGATGTTCTCAACCTTGTAGGAAACCAGTATTCTCTGACGTTTGTGTGCAATTAATTGCAATCCTGACACTTTGTCTTAATTTTTCACTACTGTTCTTGGGTCATAAGATGTTAACCCCTAACATTGTTCTAATTTCTTATAAGTGTCATAGTTGTGCTTATATGCATTTATGCTTTTACTCTATATGAGAATATTATGGTATTCCATACATGAGATGTATGTATATCAAAATATGTATTATACAAACATAAATATATATAATCTATGAATAAGTTTGTCAATATATGAAATTGTTCCAATTTCTATTCCAATTTCTAATAGGTTTTATATATGTTTTTACTTTATATGAGCATATATTCCATATATTGATATTTCATATATGCACATATATTATATTTCTTTATGGGTATGGCCACAAAGGATAACTGGTGTGGGTCACATTTAGCGGACAGACACATTTATTTCAACAAATGACAACCAAAATCAAGCCTATAGAAGCTTGTGAACAGTTTTGAAGTGGCTGCGTGCAAGTTCTGCTAATTCACACGTCGAGTGAGAATCATAATCGCAAATGTAATGTTAATTATTAATCCAAACAAAATACAGGAAGAAAAGGTGGAAAAGCGCATGACATTGTACAGTTTTCTCACTGAACGATGATGTGAGTTCTAATTGCAGAATCTCTATTTAGCATGAATGACCTTCAAAGGTGACATTTTTCAAAATCACGATAGAAAATCAAAATACTGTCTTAAACTCACTAGCAGAAATGCAGTGCCATATAAACAAACCAGACTTAGAGTGCAATATAAACAAACCAGACTTGAACTCAGTGTGGTGTGATGGCTGCTTCACATTCTGTATCTCTACCACCTTGATGTCCCACAAGTCTTCCAGTTCAGTAGAAAAAAATGTCTCCTCTTCATTACATAAGCAAAACATCCAACATATGCTGTGATTTTCTGTTTATACATTTCTAAACCAGCACAGTATGGACCATCCTCCATCTCGTCCACTGTGCTTTTCACTTCCTGCTCTACATCAGAATTGTGCGCGTCATCAGTGATTACAAACAAGCTATAGAGGATATGCACGTGGTGTCACCATCAACTGGAGTGACTCCGTTTACACACACTGAGTGGCAAAAAGACTGAGAGGCAGCATTGTTTTTCAGTGTGAATGCCACAAAAACACACACAAAAGAGGGGCTTGGCCATGGACCCCACGGTCATCCCTGTGCCCCTCTACGGACCAAGGGAGACAGACTTGATACTAGCATGTAATTTTCTCTTTCAAACCACTGCCTGCTGCTGCTTCTGCTTTTAGAGGGAAAGAAGCCCATAAATCCCTAAAGCTTTGCGTTCTGTCCATGTAAGTCCCCAGGGCACGGACGGGACAGAGAAAAGCCAGGGCTAGGTCTAGCTCCTCCGAAGGCAGTGCTTGTAGGTTCACCCCCTGATCCCTAAAGGGGGTGATGGGAACCTTGGGCACATATCCGGGTCGGGGTCTCAGGATTACATGAGAGTTACCCGGCCTGAATTCCAGGCACAATTTGTCGACCGAAAATGCCTGCAGGTCCACTACCCTTTTAATGGAGGACAATGCAGTCAGTAGTATCGTCTTTAAAGACAGCACTTTTAACTCAGCTGACTGCAAAGGCTCAAAATGCCTGCAGGTCCACTACCCTTTTAACGGAGGACAATGCAGTCAGTAGTATCGTCTTTAAAGACACCACTTTTAACTCAGCTGACTGCAAAGGCTCAAAAGGCGCTCTCTTTGGTGCTTTAAGTACCAGAGTTAAGTCCCAAGAGGGTATAGAGGGAGGGCGAGTCGGATTTAGGTCTGACGATCAGGTCGTGCTTCCTAAGGACTTACCATCTACCATGTCGTGATTTGCAGCGATAGCGGCAACATAGACTTTGAGGTTAGAAGAAGTCAGCCTTCGCTCCAACCCTTCTTGTAGGAAGGAAAGCACTGAACCGACCATACACTTTCGGGGGTCTTCTCGGTTGATGAACAGGTTACACTTCAACGCATAGAGTTGTCTTGTAGAGGGCGCTCTAGTGGAAGTGATGGTGTTCCCCACAGCCTGTGGCAGCTCACCTAGAACCTCCACGTCCCGTCCAGGAACCAGACATGGAGTTTCCAGAGGTCCGGACGCGGGTGAAAGAGGGTGCCCCGTCCCTGAGTAAGGAGGTCCTTCCTAAGAGGAATTGGCCAAGGAGGTGCTGTCACGAGAAGCACTAGTTCTGGGAACCATGTCCTCTTGGGCCAGTATGGCGCCACTACCAGGACCTGCTCCTCTTCCTCCCTGACTTTGCACAGTGTCTGTGCAAGAAAGCTCACTGAGGGAAACGCATATTTGCGTAGACCCTGGGGCCAGCTGTGTGCCAGAGCATCCATGCTGAGAGTCCCCTCGTTCAGGGAGTAGAACAACTGCCAATGGGCCGAGCCCGGGCGGCAAACAGGTCTACCTGTGCGGTCCCGAAGCAGCTCCATATTAGCTGGACCACCTGGGGATGGAGTCTCCACTCTCCCGGGAGCACATGCTGACGTGAGAGCTTGTCGGCTGCACAATTGAACAGGCCCAGAATGTGAGTGGCACAAAGTGACCTCTGATGCTTCTGACTCCACAGAAGGAGATAGCGGGCGAGTTGTGACATTCGACGGGAACGTAGACCACCTTGCTTGTTGATGTAAGCAGTGGGCGCAGTGTTGTCTGTACGGACCAGAACATGCTTCCCTCTGAGCAGCCCCTTGAAGCGGCTGAGTGCAAGCCGAACTGCTAACAACTCTAGGCAATTGAAGTTGGCGTCCCGTCCACAGACCTGAATCTGCAAGCCTGTTGTACATTGCCCCCAGCCGGTGGATGAGGCATCCGTGGAGACATCAGCATGCCTGGACACTTGTTCTAGAGGCACTCCTGACCATATAAATGAAGGGTCCGACCACGGGCTGAAGGTTTGGCGACAACTCGGCGTCACTTGGACACGGAGGGAGCCGCTGTGCTACACCCATCTCGGGACTCGATTGTGTAGCCAGCATTGAACCAGTCTCATATGAAGCAATCCAAGTGGCGTTACCATGGCTGCAGATGCCCTATGCCCCAGGAGCCTCTGAAAATGTTTCAGAGGTACTGCTGTTCTGCATTTGAAAGAATTCAAGCAGTTCAACACCGACTGGACGTGCCCCTCGGTGAGGCGCGCTGTCTGAGCGATCGAGTCCAGCTCCATCCTGAGAAAGGAGATCCTCTGCGTGGGGCAGAGTTTGCTCTTCTCCCAGTTGACCCGAAGCCCCAACTGGCTGAGGTGCCTAAGCACCATATCCCTGTGTTTGCACAACTGCCCTCGTGACTGAGACAGAATCAGCCAGTTGTCGAGGTAGTTGAGGATGCGAACGCCACGCTCCCTCATGGGAGCAATGGCAGCCTCTGCAACCTTTGTGGAGAAACGGGGCGTTAGGGCTAGCCCGAAGGGTAAGACCTTGTACTTATATGCTCGTCCATCGAACGCAAAGCGAAGAAATTACCTGTGTCGAGGGAGAATCGAGACATAAGGATATGCGTCCTTCAGGTCAATTGCTGCAAACCAATCTTGGGGACGGACACATCTGAAGATGCATTTCTGCATGAGCTTCTTGAACAGCAGCCTGTGCCGATTCAAGAACTGCAGATCCAAGATTGGCCGTAGCCCGCCGACTTTCTTGGGTTCAATGAAGTATGAGCTGTAGAAGCCGGTCTTCATATCGGCTAGAGGGACCGGCTTTATCGCGTCCTTCGCCAAAAGGACCGCTATCCTCGCCTGTAGCACAGGGGCATTCTCCTTCGACACAGAGTTGAAGTGAATGACCCTAAACTTGGGGGGACGTAAGGCGATCTGAATCGCGTAACCGAGTCTGATGGTGCGGATGAGCCAGCGAGACGGTCTAGGCAACACTAGCCAGCCATCGGCACCACAGATGTACCCACAGCGGGACAGCAAGGCGGCATGCAGGGACCCGACTTGGACGGTCTAGTGGCGGCCCGAAGTGGGGTCTGCGTGCGCAGTGCAACACTTACCTGCTTCCGCTGAGGGGGTGAGCGAGTGAGGCGAGGCAGCTTGAGTGCGTCCCGACAGTCTGCTGTCGCCCCCTGCTGGCGAACAGAGAGGTGTCTGAGGATGACGAGGCATCTGACCATTGTTAATCGACAGACATGCTCTCTTGGCACCCAGAGATATTGGAAACTGCTCTTTTTTTTGACAATTTGGGAATTTGGAAAACAAACTAACAAAGGATTGTCCCCGGCCCTCCTCCGGGGGAAGGAGTGGTGCTGTTTGATGAGACCGGGCAGCCTCACGAGCCTTGAGCATTCAGGACCCGCAGTTGCTGAGGCAGTGCGGAGCTGCAGAACGTGGGGCTCACAGATGGATCTGTCTGTGGGACTGGGAAATGCTGTGGCATCTTCCTCGTCCTCGTCTGACGATTCAGACATTCTCCCACCACGTGCGGAAGCCCGCGAAGCGGCTTCTTCCCGCGAAGGGGAGGATCCGGTGCTTAGGCTTGAATATGATAAGCTGCCACTGAGAGTGCTGCGCTCGTGGCTGGCCGTGTTCGATGAGGCCGGCCAGCCTCACGAGCCTCGAGCGTTCAGGACCCGCGGTTGCTGAGGAAGTGCGGTGCCGCAGAACGTGGGGCTCACAGATGGATCTGTCTGTGGGACTGGGAACTGCTGAGGCATCTTCCTCGTCCTCGTCTGACGATTCAGACATTCTCCCACCACGTGCGGAAGCCCGCGAAACGGCTTCTTCCCGCGAAGGGGAGGATCCGGTGCTTAGGCTGTCAGACTCCGAGGAGTCGGTCACCATGAGCACCAAGGTGGGCGATGTGGGGCAGTCGCCACCCCACATGCCTGCTATAGAGGAGCTGTTGGAGGTTTTGTCCCACACTGTGGCCAAGCTGAGTTTAGATTGGCCACAGGAAAAAGTTGAAATCCAGCCGCCAAATAAGCTTGATGAACGCTTTTTTCAAGCGCAGGGCTCAACCTCCCAGCCGGAATCTCCCTTTCTTCCCCGATCTGCACAATGAGTTGCGCAGATCGTGGGAAAGGCCCTTCTCATCCGCCTTATCCAATCCCCCAGTGCTAAATTTTGCGAATATGGGAGCGACTGAGGCGGGCTATGCAGCGTTAAACTTCAAATTGTAGGCTACTAGTTGAACTATTGCCAGACTAAAATGTGTGAAATAATTAAATAATTTCAATAATTTCAATGTTATACGCTGATGCACCACTCATATATGTTGCGTCTTTTGCGTGCTAAAGTTCATTATAGAGACTAAATAGTTTTCATTCATCTTGCACTGTCCCTGTTTGCCATGAATGTCTCTTTTTTTACACCACTGCTCTGTGTTGTTTTCATGTGTAAACCCAAGTATACACTACCGATCAAAAGTTTTAGATTTGTCTAATTAAAAAAAAACAAAGCTTAACAAAGCTGCATTTATTTGATCCAAAATACAGCAAAAACAGTAATATTGTGAAGTATTTTTATATTTTAAATTAATTGTTTTCTATTTGGCTGTATTTAATAAATGCAATTTATTCCGGTCTTCAGTTTCATATGATCTGTCATAAATCATTGTAATATGCTGATTTGCTGCTCAAGGAACATTTCTTATTATTATGAATGTTGAAAACATTCATAATACATTTACATGTAAAACGTACAATTTATTTCAGGATTCTTTGGTAATTAGAAGGCACAATGTATTTGGTAATGTATCAAAACAACAGCATTTATCTGAAATAGAAATCTATTGAATGTAATACTTTTATTCACAAAGATGCCTTATATTGATAGATAAAAAAAATACAAAAAATAAAAACACAGTAAAGACATTTATAATGTTACAAAATCTTTTTTTATTTCAGATAAATGTTATTATTTTGAACTTTCTATTAATCACAGATTACCCCAAAACACTTGTTTTCAACATTCATAATAAAAATATATATTTTTTTGCGCTTATATATATCAAAATCCTCATATAATAATGATTTGTGAAGGATCACTTGACACTCACTCTAAAATTGGGTTGTTTGAACCCAGTAAATTGACCCATTCAAACAACCCAATTTTTGAGTTTGTCAATTTTCAAACCAACTTGAGCTGTTTTTAAAGGTCCCGTTCTTCGCGATTCCATCTTTCAAACTTTAGTTAGTGTGTAATGTTGCTGTTAGAGCATAAATAATACCTGTAAAATTATAAAGCTCAAAGTTCAATGCCAAGCAAGATATTTTATTTAACAGAAGTTCCCTTTCAAAGCCTACAGCAAACGGCCGGTTTGGACTACAGCAGGAAGTGCAGGGATGTAATGATGTCACTAGAACCGTTTGTTGACTAATCCTCCGCCCACAAGAACATGCAAAAAAGGGGGCGTGGTTTTGTTGCTCTCCCATGTGGAGAAGAGCATTCAGCGCTTGCATCTCCCCCGTTATGTTGAGAGGCGGGACCTTTCAGGGCAAAGTGCGCTAAGCTGCTGTCTAATCACAACACGGGAAGCGCTGGCCCAATCAGAACTCGTTACGTGTTTCTGAAGGAGGGACTTCATTGAACAAGGAAATCATCAGGCCGTTTTTAGGACAGAGGAAACAGCGCTGTACAGATAAGTAAATTGTGTGAAAAAATACTGTGTTTTTTTACATGCGAAACATGAACTCATGTTATATTGCACACTGTAAATATAATCAAAGCTTCGAAAACACACAAAGAATGGGACCTTTAACCCAGCATTTTTAGAGTGCTGAAGACTGGAGTAATGATGATAAATTCAGCTTTGATCACAGGAATAAATTATATTTTGTTATATATTCACATAGAAAACATATATATAAAATTGTAAATATATTTTACAATATTACCATTTTTACTATTTTGGATCAAACAAATCCAGCCTTGGTGAGCATAAGAGACATAAAAAAAAACAGTTCTAAACCTTTTTGTAAAGACAATGCACAGTCAGATTACTTTTAAATTAAACGTGAGTTTGTTAATAAGTTACAAACCATACATTCAATCATCAAATCTCCTCACGTTCATTATAGTTCCTTCTGTCACACTCCTCAGCAGTGAATATTCATGGTGATACATGCCCTCCCAGCATACAGCCATTTCTGACAATAAGTGTCTTACAAAAGTTAAATGGCTCTATTATATTTTATGAATGAGGATTCAGAATGGGTTTCACACTGTTTTGAAGGGGAAAAAAAACCCTAGGCAACAATGTCAAGTTGTGAAAAGCCTTGTGAACAAATGTTTAAAGAGTGTTAGAAGGCCTTATTTCAGTGATTTACCTTTTTTTTTTTTTCAAAAACTATGCATAAACATTATTTTCTCAAACCTACAAACTTTTATGTACATGTGTCTCGCATATTACTGTAGCCCTGTTTGTGCTGAAAAAAAGTGTAATCAGACTGTATCCATTAATCTGCTTTAAAGCAACTGAAAAACAACAACAACAACAACACAAATATCAGAGCATGTCAATTCACTTCAGGGCCACAAATAGCCTTAAACTGATAACCATTTGTTTTAGTTGTGTTTTCCCCTATTAAATCCTTCATTCCAAAGGTCTTCTGCCACTCAGTACCAGCTGAGTGGGCATGTTCTGACGGGAAGGTGATGTCATGCAGTGCAAACCCTCTATTGTCAAGTAAGCCTAATTCTGATCACCTTGATTAAGTGGTTCAGGTGTCTTTGACTACAGTTTAAGCTAAACTCTGGAAGATAGTAGGTTGGCTACTCTTGCTCTAAGGTGTTGGCAACACAGGTCTGCCCTTTCATGAGGGGGATAAGGCAAACATTTAATATTTAGCTGCCCCTAAGCTTCATGCTATAAACTGGACTCCAATTGGAGTGGCCTTTTCCTTATGAAGCTACAATGTCTTCTGGCTTATATTAGACTAATTCTTACCTAGAAGCAAACTGGTTTTGGAACAGTGTTTCTAGGAGTCCCCTTTAAACTTAAGAGACAATGCATTGCTATTACCTTATGTAAATTTCATATCTGTCTGGTGGCAGGAATGATTAATTGCTGCCTTATTTGAAGGGCCAATGAACAAAAGAAAACACAGAGGGATAGCAGACCACTCTGTTTTCTCATGTCAGGCAGAGATGAAAGGCTGAGATGTCCCTAATTGTCTGAAATATGCACACAGGAAGATATTTTAATACTTTATAGAGCTATGCATTACAGTCGCAAAGAATTATGGCTGATATAATGAATTGTGGCTGAGAGTGTGTATTTCCATGAGCGTGTGTGTGCTTCCCCGGGCTCATTTTAATGGGGAGGAAGAGTCTTAGTCATGTGCTGATTCAGAGATATCTCCCTCCATCTGTGGCTTAGTTCCACCTACACCATTCATGGGAGACTCGAGGGTTTTCCCCCAATAGATCTCTAAATCCGGATAAGTTAAGTGCTCAGAGTTTTGAGGGTGTATGATTTTGAATCCAGAAGGAATGTTCTTTCAAGGCCAGACTTTTTTTTAATAAAGTCTTGTCCACATAGGCCCTGTCCCAAATGGCATCCTCAGCCCTTTCAGTCCTCCTCCGAGTTTACACTTTACCTTAAGGACTGCTGGGTAATAGTTCACTGTGAAGTCCGCCACCAGTGCAGGCTCTGCAAATGAGTGCATCAGGGTCTTATAATGGGCACAAAAGCGGTGCTCTGGAGAACTAAATTGACAAGTGGGACACCCTATGACCCTGGACTTCACAAAAGAATGTGAAGAAAGGCTGCTGAACTGGAAGCCGATATTACACAGGCACTTAGATGAGGGCCATGCTTCTTATACTGGCCAAAACAGTTGGTTCAAATTGGAAGAGGGACTACTGAATGAATACATTTTTTGATTTGCATAATTTTGACTTGTATAGTGTGATTTGGATACTTTGTTATTACATATATATTATTTGATTTGCATAATTTTTAGTTTTTCTACAATGAAACTACCATAACAACACATGTTGTTACAGTTATAATTCTGACAGCTAGCTTGACAACCACACATTCCAGAACTAATGTTGGACTAGTAACATAATCATGGGGATTGGTCAATTAAGCACAGTTTTTTAAACACTTGAACGTAACTCTGAACAAAATTAAATACAACATAATACAATTTAAAATGTTTTAATTAACATTCAAATAAAAGATAGAACCAGTTAGATTAGAACACAGTCTGGGGGTCAGAAAATAAGACCTTTAGAGCCAGCTATAGTGTCTGTGGGTCAGAGCGAAGGACAATCAGAACCAGCTAGAACAGCCTGAGACTCAGAACACAGGACTAGACCGACCTGGATTAGAACATCAGCATACTCTACAACTAGGCATACTCTACAGTCCAGCCCTGAAGGTCACAGAGAAAGATGAGGAGTTGCTCTCTCCGTGTAGTTCCTCCAGACCTTTTAGGTTGAGGTAGCTTCTTCACCACTTATAGGAACATTTGCCACAGGTTGTCTTCTTGGTGTATACTGCCTTGGCATGCTGGCTTTTCTACAATGTTTATTACATATGTAATGTAATATTACAATAAAATATGTTTAAGATTACACTTGTGGCTCATGTCTCATTTTACCCCACAGCATTGTTTCACTTTACCACCACCACATTCTTTTCTCTCTTAGCAATTAGGGCTAATCTTCAGCTAGCATCATCACATGGTTTTATATGTTGGTAGTTCATCAACATGTGTGATATAAGTTTTCCTACCTGAAATTTTGCTTTGGCACAACAGTTGATTAAGTTGACAGCAAGAAAATGTACTTTTACATACAAAATATATATATATTTTTTGACCACATTTGACCACAACACTATGAGGGCCTCTCCTTCATGGCCAAGGGACAAGGGGGGCTTTAAAACATAATAGTCATATGACCACAAATGTGTTCTGTTGACAGGGGGTGTCTCACATTGTCCAATATGTCATATTACCCCAATCTTCCCTACTGTGGTACTACTATTTTAGCAAACCATACCGAGTCATACCAAACCATAGCATGGAGAGGCAAAGCATCATAATTGCAAAATGTTCAAAATCTGTGTTTCCACTTCTGGAACTTTCTCCAGGAAGTAGGGACTTTGGGGTGTTACTCTGTGTGTTTCGATTGCATGGACCAGGCTCTAAATTAAGTTCTGGGAAAAATGTCCCTGCTCGCAAGGTAAGACTTTTTCAAAGTTTAAGAACTAGGTGGTGGGACTTAGGTGGTGGGACTTAGGTGGTGGGATTTGGGTGCTGAACATGCCGATTGTGATTGAGTTCATAGAGCAAATTCATTGGTCAGTTTTCTGACCCCTCCATAGTCAGCAATTGAATTACCACTTTCAGGGCCCAGAAAGGTATGAATGACATTGTTAAAATAGTCCATGTGACTCCAGGGATCAGTGGAGTTTCTGGGAAAAAAAGCTCCTGGGACACATTTTTCAGTAATTTTTGTGAAAACGCAGCTAAAGCTTTTGATTCCACAGACCTCACAAACATTTGTCAAATCCAGCAAATAATTAATCCTCAGAAGTGCTTATTAAGCAGGTATATTTTAAACATGTTTTTGTTGGTCTCAAATACACAGTAATACTCAGATGTTTTGTATTACTTTGTAGTTTGATTGATGCTTGCATATCTAATGTTGCACCAGGCGGATCTCACAAAAATACATATTTATATAGGCCTGTCGCGATAGTCGATAAATCAATTAATTGCACAATAAAAAAAATTAGCTCGATAATTTTTCCGGCCCGATAATTTCCATTTGCATGCTTTTTTGTTTTCCTCGTCTCTCTCGTTGACTGCGCGAGCCTCGTCCGTTTGGGGAGGTGTTTATACTTGACGCGCAGACCGGGTGCGGCATGATGAGACGTCATTTTCGGCCAGCAGATTCGTCTGGAACTCATGGCTCTTCGGTTGCGGAGCCACAGGCAAAGTTACGAAATTTGATGTGCACAACGGCAAGCGAAATGGGGTCTCGCGCCCTCTGCATCGACGTCATTTTTGCCGCGCACACCCTCGCGCTCAAGCGGACGCGTCGAGTATAAACAAGGCTTAAATTTACATTGAAGTTTGATAAACGCAAGTTAATTCTTCAGTAGAAGGTTCCTGTAGAGATAGCAATACAGAATACACATTCTCCTTTTTTTGCCAAATAAATTAAAAGCATCTCATCAATGTCTTCTCTCTTGCTGTATCAAAATATCACTTTCCTCAGAGATGGTCAAGTTCAGTTTGTGCATGATTAGGCTATGATATAATTTTGTTTTTTTTTAACACTATTTCCTAAATTGTGGATAATTGATATATCATATGCTGAAGTACATTTTTGGATTAAAAAAAAAAAAAAAAAAAACAGAAACGTACAGAACGGAAAACCGTGAGCCTAAAACCGCGATACGAACCGAACAGTGGGTTTTGTGAACCGTGCCATCCCTAATATGCAGCTAAAACACTATCATCTGTTGCAGTTTTCATCAATTTTATTTATTGTTTTTGGTACTTATTTAAATGCATTTTTTAAAATAGACTGAGAGTCCATGCTTTTATTGTTTTTTTGTTGTTTTTTTTGTTTATTTATTGTGGTTATTTAAAATGTTTTCCATTTTTAGCGTTAAATAGTCTTTAGAAATTAAAGTTTATTGATCTTTTAAAAGGTGTACCTGTATTTTTATGGCATTATCATTATTTTAGACAATATTATCGCTTATCGCAATAATTTCTTGGCAAATTTATCGTCCAGCAAAATTTGTTATCATGACAGGCCTACATATATATAGTACGAGTGTGCAATGTCGTGGAATGTATAGACCAAAACTCATTTTGGCGTGCAAATGCTGTGCAAATTGCATATGATACGCACTTTATGGCGTATTATATGGACGAACCACCCACCCCACCACCATAATCCTACCCAAGAGCGTATCATATACACGCCATAAAGTGCTTATCATATGCATGACAACATTAGTTTTGGCGTATTCAACGACATTGCAAACTTGTACTATTTATACGCATTTACATGTGATCGGGTTGGTTGCACAGTACTTTCCAGTGTTCTATTATTGTGCACTGCAAAAAATGCTTTACTTTACTCTTGGTTCTAGTCCAAACATCTAAAAATTCTTAAAACAGGAAGTATTTACTAGACGAGCAATTGTTGTTTTTTACTTACCCTACTGGCAGATTATTAAGCTTATTTAAAGCAAAAACTCTCTTAATATTGAGTTATTTTTTCCCAAAATAAGGAAATAATTTTTTACTTGTCTAGTAAATGTTTCTTAATGTATTATCATAATTATTATTATTTTTTGATATTTAGACTAGAACCAAGACAAAAATTCTAAATAAGAAAAGCATTTTTTTTGCAGTGTGCCATCTGAGGATGTAACATACGGGTGGCCAACCCCAGAATGTGACTTCACAATTTTATCCAAGTCAGTTGTTTTCAGTGATGTTTTCTCACATAGAGGTCATCATGTTGAACCGTACAATATAGTACTTTCTAGAGAGTCCCTGAAATTCATTCTACCTTGTTGGAGTGACAGGTTGGGTCTTTTCCAGATGATTATCTGTTTTATTTAAAATTGGATAAATTAAATACACTGAAAGTGAATTATATGAGGGCAGTCAAGTGTGGGGTTTTCCAATTATTGACTTCTGTAAATGAATTGATGTCTTTCAAAAGGCAACACGATAATGATTACAGTTTCAGAGTACGTTCTTCTCTTCTGATTACAAAAATATGGCTCAATGAACTCCGATGAAATATCTGAGCGTGTCCTCAAAATAAGTACATACAGATAAAGCAACGGCACTGTCAGTGGCAGGATATGAGTACGTTTCTCCCTGCCCAGACATGGACATTTTAAGGCCTCATGTACTGGTTAGGTTGTAAAGACAGATACATGGTTTTGCAATATGTTCAAAAGCAATACACTTTACTTGCCCTACTTTTGTACAGAACACAACATGTGACTAGTTACCATGATAAGTACTTATTTTGTGGTAGTCTTGTCTGTAATCACATTAACCCTACTTTGGGTTTTACTGAGTCGCTGCTTCTGAATTGATCTGTCTCACAGTAAAGCATCTCATCAGAGTACGGTTTGCATGTCTAATGACTGTTTTCACAAATTTTGTAATAAGAGGCTTTTTTAATGAGATCAAAGTGCTCTCCGCTTACTACAACAGTCATTTAGAGCTCTTCATAAGATTTTGAAGCTTCTACTTGACTGACTTCAGACACTGTAATTAAGGGAAAATTTGAGGCAATAGATGTTGAGCACATAGTGGTTATTCATTTTTGTTGTATACTCTTTTTTTTGTTTTCCTTGGATGGAATTACCTCATAAAACAACTATACTAAGCCACAAAAAGAATTAATTGACAATGTAATTAAATTAGACACCAATGCAACAGAATTAAGACCTTACTCAAAGGGAATTAAACCACAACACAAAATTCCCTCCTCTTTTGGCCAACATCCCTGTAGTAAAATATGCAGTTCACCATTCTTAGCACAATAAAAGCCTATATCAGAAAATAATTTCTGATATAGGCTGTAACTAGCTGTAGTTTTAGCTCTTATTATTTTATAGTAAAGGAGCTTTTTTCCCTGCATTAAGAAAGAACAGGTCCAAGCGTCAGCAGATCCAAATCTGTTCCAAGCATCAGCCTACATAGGGCCTAGTCTCACTTGTCACCAGAACACACTTGTCGAGAAAGGGACATTGCTGAATCTATGCTGTGGAGTGAGAGACGTGGGAGGAGCGAGCGATTCCTCTCATGAGGGAGCCCAGAGGCATATAAGGATAAGGGTCACCAGTGAAGGACGAGAGACCTCAATCACGCACCGGTCTTGCTCGCTCCTCCCACGTCTCTTGCTCACCGACCTCATCACATATGCATTGTTCTTGCAAAATTTTTCAAACAGTGTAAAAAAGTGTAATTCAACATACAGCGCTTTTGGGAAATGCAGCCTTTTGAAAGAAAAAAAGACATATCTAAAGGAAAAAAGAAATGTGTAAAAAATGTAGTTTTAAAACTACAGTATGTAACTAGAGGGTGCCTATTCAAATCAAAGGCGTAGTTCAAATCAATAGTTAGATGTTATTGTAGTATGAAGCAGAGCAGGACAAAGTGTTGAAGGAGCTGAGCAAGGCCACTGGAGCTATTGTTTTGCAAACACACTGCTTGCGAGCAGTGGGACTTTTATTTAGATGGGACACAGTCGCAGTAGGCATTTCCGCTTTTATGGTAATGAGTATGAGGTAACACAGCTCTGTTTATTATATTAGATACATTAGTGTGCTTAAAATTGACGTTACTCTGTGCAGCTGCTGTGCGCCACTCAGCGGCTGCTGTGACACTTGTTCACAATGAAACGTAAAGCGTTTCTGCCAAATAAATTAGAAACCGAGCGTAATACAGATATGATGCGAATGACAGTTGACTCCCTCAGACGTTCCGGCTCCTTGGTTTAAATATCAATTTTCTCAGTAATTACAAATAGTTGAAATCCTTTGGGATATTGTATGAACTTAAGTGAACAAAATATATAACACTTGCCTAGTGGTTTTTGGATATTTTACAGAAAAAATACTACGTAGTGCACCTTTAAGTACAATTTCTTAATTCAACACAGTGGAATTAACCCTGAAAGACCCAAATATAGAATTAAAATAAATACATAAATAAATCAAATTCTACCTTTTACATGATGTTGTAGTAGACCTCTAATGCAGAAATAAATTTTTGTTTTTGTTTAATACATTTTTTACGTTTTTTTAGGGGAATGATGTAATATTGCAACATTGGGACTGTTGGGTAGCAGAATTTCAGTGATTTCACTCAGTATAAATGTAGAGATCATCTAAGGATTGATTTGCAGGGTGTAATAATTATATTAGTAGCATATGTATACAATAATAATCACACAATATAAAAATTTGGACAAGTCATATTTTTATGAGAAGTTGCCTATTGTAAATAAATATGTTTAGAAATATATATATATATATATATATATATATATATATATATATATATATATATATATATATATATATATATATATATATATATATATATATTTACAAAACTTGATGAACTGAATGAAAACTTTTATGTTCATAGCCATATTCAGTTACAATAGTCTCAAAGGCAGTTCTTATCCTATGAGAAGCACATTGCATTAAACAGTGTGTTGGTGTAGCATTTACGACAGTGTCTGCAGCATCCTCTATTTTCTTCATATCTTCTGACACAAACGTTCAGAAATTCTCCAGTGGTGTATTAAGGGTGACAGCATCATTAGAGATCTTATTTTCCATATCCCAGTGATACTTACACATTGAAAGAATTCACACATTCCACAGAATTCACACAATACAGTCTGGCAAGATTATTGTGCCATTCTACTATCATGCTAATAGAACCAATACCCCCACATTCCTGAACATTATCACATATCCCATGTGCAGGAAGCAGATATTTAGGCAAACAAAGCCCATAAAAGAAACCTGAAAACACTTTTATAAATAATATTTACAGTATAATAAATGAATGTTTTATAAATAAGACACATATAGTTTTAAATATTGCTACACAAATACTTACAAATTCTCAGATAATCATAAATTAATTAAATAAATCATGTAATCCTTAATTCAATCAATTTAATTACATTTTGATTAAATCTCAAAATTGTAATAAACATTACATTTTTAAATGTGTAAATTATCAAAAACATTGTATTTATTAGTATTTACTTAACATGGAACAGGTGAGAAGTAGATTTCATCCATGTAATGTGCAAGCCGCACAGGCAAATTTTGCTACCCTTTTCACCCAGTGTTGTAAAATTACAACATTGACATTACAAGTTCAAAATCTAATATGATTAAAGGAGTGATGAATTGAGAAATCAACTTTCCCTTGAGCTTTTGTTATATAAAAGATGATCATCAAGATCTTATACAGGATAATCTTTAAAACAATAAAAGACCTGAAATATTTCAGTTGGTGTGCAATGAATCTAAAATATATGAAAGATTTTTATCATTAAATGATGGAAAATAATTAACTTTTATCACATATGCAATTTTTTTTAGAAGGACCTGTATATTAATACGATTATCCTGTAAATTTTAGAGCTGAACGCTTCCTTTCTAGTCAAGTCTAGTCACGATTGTGTGCTTCATCCTGACGTCATCGCGTAACAAAACACACCTCTACAGAAGGTGTAATTCAGTAATCCCGCCCACTGACTCATGGAGCTGATCGGATCACTAGCCAGCAGCAATAACAATGTGGAAGAAGTTAGCAAGATATTGTGGAAGAACACAGTCACTGTATAAGCTTCCTTCGGATCATGATATTAGGAATGTGTGATACTTCATTTATTTTGAATGAAGTTCCAGCTCATATGGGGAAGACCGTACATCAATGAATCACTTCATTTTAATGCAGAATTGTTTGCCAACAAGTATTAGGTGCTGGATTTGCAGACACAATGTTGTGCCTTCTAGATTGGATCCAACAGGAATGGTTCAACAAACTTATGTGAGTAAAACGTCTTTTTTATATGTAGTAATAGTAGCCCTGGAGCTGTGTTTTCCAGACTGGCTAACAAAACGTATAGCCTGGCTCTGCCCTCCTACGTACTTCCGCTCAATTTTCATTTTCCTTCAGTACTACGTCTGGGACTGCTGTGTAGTCTTAGGTTTTCTCCGAAAAAATTTTTACCGGTCCAGTCAGCGGGCTGAGAACGATGACGTTGATGTCGAGCGCCAGTTTGAGATGTAGTTCAGTAATGACGTAGGAGAAAGATGCAAACTAAACCATTCATTGCATTGTGGCACCGCTGCCGAATATCCAGATGTTAAAGCCGGAGCAATAACAGTCTTTGCTGGGGTTTGTTGGTGGCCTTCCAACAGGGTAAATTTGGGAAAAGTTTGATTTTCCAGATCGCTTCGTTAGTGATGAAGGAGTTGGCTGAAGCTATTCGGACGGTAACTGTTTCTCGTGGGGTCGGAAGGTATTGCCATCATTTAATTTACAGGGACTGGTCAGTTATTTTATTGCCGTCCGTCTCTCACCACCCGCGGAAAAATCCCCAGCCGAATTACCTACTGCTTTTGACAAACGCAAGGTCGTGTTGATGTAACAGCTGTCCGAATCCACATCTCTTGAGTTTTCAACAATATATCACTTCAAAATTCACTGTTTGTAATCATTTTTGACCACTGCAGAACACCATACGGTTGCTTTGCTGTTATTAGGATGCATTTATAGACTTGTATTTCCTTAAAATGCTGGCAAGTATTTAGAAGAGCAATATATTTCATCACCACTCAAACAAATTTAAATAAAAGCACTTAAACATTTGAATCGGTCTGTTATTTATAGCAGCATTTATTATCATACCAAGCATATGACATTTTATTTACAGCATACAATGATGTTATGGACCACGTGAGTGCCGCGTTCCCGAACACAAAACTCTCCTCTCCACCGTGGCGTGAATAAATCACAATCCGAATGCACGAGTTTTAGGTTTTATCCTATAGTTTTATCACTGAGGTGGCATGCACATGTGCACTTTTATTTTGTCGGATTTCCATGAGTGAAACAGGCGAAGGGCGCATGACATACGTCACGACCAAAGGTTAGCGATTGGTTATGGCAGATCCAGAGTGGCTCAGGGCAGATCCAATAGTTTTAAACCTCAACAGGGTGCCCGCCTTCGCGGAAATAAACCCTTGTCAATGGAGAGTGGCCAGACTCTATGTACAAATGAAATGTACGAGAGTCTGGTAAAACCAGGCTACAAAACGTCCGTCGGCAGAAATTCTTTCTTGATCTGGTTGCGCATGTGTGTGTGTGTGTGTGTGTACGTGTGTGAGTGAGTGTGTGTTCGCGCTTATATCGACCAATCGTGCAGGCCATGTAATAGAGAAATAATATTCCAATCAATTGCAGGTGGATGAAAAATAAATCATTGTTATGTTTACAAGCCCTGTGGTCGAGAGAATCTTTGCAGTTGCCTCTTTCAAAACAATCACTTCATGTGAACTGAACTGACAGGGGAGCTGAAGCTCATGAAATATGAAAATTGTATCCAATCCTAGCCGTGGGCGGGATCTATTGTCCGGGGTCCAAAGTCTCCATTGCTGCACGCCCATCAAAACCCAGCGTTCAGAAGACAGCCTCAAAACCAGTAAAGAAAATAGTCTATTACTTATTAGTTATGATGTTTTTGAATGTAAATTCAATGTCATTAGTTCACCTCAGACAACATTATAAAAAAAGAAAAAAAGTAAGTTCATGACACCTTTAAAGCATTCAACCATACCTTAATATCTGCATGATCTAGACATATTTTTTTTACTTAAATGTTGATTTCACGAGTTCACACTTACAAATAATTCAGATAGAATAAATGGTATGCATATTTGGCGTGCTGTCTGAGGAGAGGGCTCCGAGCTCGGTATTTGGCCCGAACCCAGAGTACTCCCCCCGTATCTCTGGTTAGGAAAGTTAACCAGGTGCGTGTGAGGTAGAAGGCGTGGTGGAGGGATGCTGCAAACTTTGTCAAGGAACATTGGTGAGTTGACTGGGTATTTATGTGATCCTCCACTTGAGCTGATTGGTAGACATGTTGATTACTGATTGTTGACAGCTTGTTGGAATGACATCATGATTGGGTAGATCATTTGAACGTGCTTCTCCCGAACTTAGTTTTTTAAGAAACATCATTTATACATTCCAATAAAACTTTATGATGTGCTTCAAGCCAATTCGAGTTTGCAAGTTGTGTGAGTTCATGGCTTATTCATGGCATAGCATAAACAGGCTTATTCACAAAATCTTCCACCCAATAGCATTGCAAGACTGAACAATAGGACCTATTAGTTGTGTAAATGAGACATTAGAGAGGAAGAAATATATACAGGTTTATTTTAGAAGAGACACAAATTATGTTGTAATATTACAACAGTGTGTTTTAAAGCTAGAGGTTAAAATCGGTATTGCAAAGCGAATTTAAAATATTGTTTCCTCCTCCTCCTCAAACTCAACACTTACGTGGGTTGCCAGTGTGAGGACACAAGATTGATAATAAATATACACTCCTGAACAAAATCTTAAGACCAGGGGATTCATTGCAAGTTTTACACATTTCGCACAATTGGATCATAACCGGGTAGAAAGTGCTGCTTCAAAATGCCAAAAGAAGAAACAGGAGCAAGAGACAAAAAATGGAGAGTGGGCAATTTATTAAAAACTGCATTTAAACTGAAACAGGCCGTTCATCAGCTGATCAAAACTTTAAGACTATTGCCCAAAAATTAATGCACAACAGTACTAAAAGTGTCAAAAAAGGACTCAGTAGTGAGTAGCCCCACTGTTCTTGTTGATCAATTCAAAAACTAGTCTCGGCATGCTTGATGCGACTGGTGGGAACAGTGCTGCATGTGGTGAAGATGGCTTGACCAAGGGCATCCACGGTCTGGAATTGACGTCCATTTTTGTAAACTTCCCTTGCCATCCATCCCCAAATGTTCTCAATGGGATTTAGATCAGGGGAACACGCAGGATGGTCCAAAAGAGCAACGTTATTCTCCTGGAAGAAGTCCTTTGTCAGGCGGGCTTTGTGAATTGCAGCATTGTCCTGTTGAAAGACCCAGTCATTACCGCACAGACGGGGGCCCTCGGTCAAGAGGGATGCCCGCTGCAACAGATCCACATAGCCAGTCGCCGTTTGACGCCCCTGCACAACCTGAAGCTCCATTTTCCCATTGAAGGAAAAAACCCCAGATCATGATGAAGCCTCCTCCACTGTGCCGCGTAGAAAACATCTCAGGTGGGATCTCCTTGTCATGCCAGTAACGTTGGAAACCATCAGGACCGTCCAGGTTAATTTTTTTCTCGTCAGAGAATAAAACTTTCTTCCACTTTTCAATGTCCCATGTTTGGTGCACCCTTGCAAATTCTAAATGGGCAAGTTTGTTTCGTGGGAGGAGATGTGGCCTTTGAAGACGTTTTTTGTTCTTGAAGCCCTTCTCTAGCAGATGACGCCTTATGGTTATTGCGCTGCAGTCAGCATCAGTAAGGGCCTTAATTTGGGTTGAGGATCGACCTGTGATCGCCCATGATGTCATCAATGTGCAACCAGGAAGTATAAAGGGGTGCCCTGCAAACATGACATTCACCTTATCATCTGAAGGAACTGTTTGGTAGGCAGGACCCGAGGTGTGGCAAGGAGATGCAGTGTCTCGTTCCCTGTTCTCAGGAAACATACATGACCTGAGAATGTTCCCTTTTTAAGGGACCTCAAGAGCACCTCCATCATCCCTAATATAGCCTAGGCCAGCTACCGAAGCGGCTCTGGTGAGGGCCAGCCTACAAGCATAACCCGACACCTGAGAAGATCTATCTGAAGCTCTAGCATCAGCTCCTATGTCTCTAGTAAACATAAACATACTCTAGAAAAGACAAACTACTCTACCTCGAGGTGGTAATGGAAACAAAGACTAAACAAAGTGAAATAAAACCAAGCGGCAGCAAACATTCCATTCTCCTAGAAGGATGTTCTGCCGCTTAGCACTCCGCTAAAATTCCAGTGGAAAGGAAAGGTTAAGAGAGGAAGCCTAAGCTTTACACAGCACTATAGCATTATAAAATCTGGCGAATGTGTTGGGTGTCGCCTAGCCTGCAGCTCTACAGAAGTCTGTCAGTGAGGCAACACACGCTAAAGTCCAAGAGGCAGCTACGCTCCTAGTGGACTGTGCTTTTACCCCAAGGGGGCATGGCAAGCCCTGAACCTGGTAAGCCAGGACAATGGCGTCCACCATCCAGTGAGACAAACTCTGCTTAGAAGAGCCTTCCATTTCTGCTTCCCTCCATAACAGACAAAGAGCTGGTCTGAGGTCCTGAAGCACCACATCCTGTCTATGTAGGTACACCAGGTGACGAAGAGGTTCCACTTCAAAGCGTAGGCCTGTCTTGTGGATGAGGCTCTCGCTGAAGTGATAGTAACCACCACCGGTGGTGGTAAGCTATTCAAACCTGCAACACATCCCATCCAGGAACCACACTGAATGTTTCATAGGTCGGGACGCGGGTGCCATACAGTGCCCCCTCTCTGAGAGATGAGGTCCTTCCTAAGAGGAATAGGCCAGGGAGGTAATGTCGCAAGGAGTATGAGTTCGGAGAACCAGGTCCGACCGCACCCAGGAACTGAGCACAGGCGAAACATCTTTAAAATGTTGCGCTGCGTGCAGCTCTTTTAGAGAGAAGTTTTACTCAGGCAGAGTGCTGAGACACCAAGGAGAACACACAGACCTATACAGACCCCTGCACAGATCGACAGTAATGCGGGACTCGCTGGAATGCGCCATATCACCAAAACTCTGGGGAGACACTCGTCTTGAAGAGATATAACGCTTAGGGCGGCAAGTAGAACTCGGCTCCGAAGCAGAAACATAAATGCGTGACTGCAATGCAGTGCTGTTATACCCACACAGTGGGGCAGAGTTGCATTACGCATATTCCGCAGACCCATGACATTTTCATGTCCTTGGATCATTTTAAATGAGATTGAAGGCAGCTGGCTTTGTAAGCGAAACCCCAATTTCGTCTGTACTGACGTAACTCGGAGTGTACTGACTGAAAGGGAACAAATATTCCAACAAGGAATGCAGATTCAAAGTAGAATAATTGGCTGTAGCACTGTTATTCGGAGAAGCGTGTATGCAAACTCAGCATGTTTCTTATATCTGCAAACATATTATGAAATTTTTAAGTTTTAGTAGAGTCAAAAACTTACACACAGCACCTTTAAGTTACAACAACAGAATTAGAATTTATAGGGAGAATCAGATTAAATACCTCCTAAAAGCAACAACTGCACATTTAATTTTTTTATAGTGCAGGATTTCAATTTTTGAACATTAAAATATGAAGTTTTGACACATTAATATTTATATGGTGACTAAATGTTCTAGAAAGATTACTAGCATATTGTCAGTGCAAACTATTTAATATTCATGAGATTTCTATATAAAGTGACATCATGGCCCACCACAACACAGCAAGATAATTGAATGTTTGCAAAAACACAGCACTTATAATTATTTCAAAATAATATCAGAGATGCTATTGAAAAAGTTGAACTAAGTTTTACTAACTAAAATAAAACAACTTAGACTAAAACAAAAAAAAGTTATTTGAAATAATATAAATGTTAATTGAAATACAATATACTTAAGTTACATCTGAGAAACATTTCTCATTTTAATTTAGCTTAATTTTTTTTAAAAAATGTATTAAAATAACTAAACAAACAGAAAAAACTATATAGACAGTAAAACAATCTCATACAATCCCACCAAAATTACTAATATGTTAAAATTAAATAAAAATGGAAAATATGAAAATATACCCAAATGTAAAACAATATTTGTATTTGTGACAAATAAATGAATGACTGTATTTTTAAAAATATTATTAACAAAAAAATATTTTTTCACTTTTAGTTAATGTTGATGTTAGTTAATACATTGACTGATCTTAACTAGTTACACTTATAAAGTGTTACCATTTAGACATCCACAGGTTCTAAGGGCTTTTTTAGTGGATGTGATATATATTTATCTTCCTACTCATCGCTGGGAGTAGGACTGGTGCCTTAGGAAATATGATTCATTACCCACAATACATTGCAAGTAGGTTATAAGCCTAAAGTAGATGCACTCGACTGGCCACCTCTTCAACAGCAGACCATGGGCTGGGTTCAGTCTTGCTTCAGGGTGGATCCAGGATCAGGATCGTCTTTTATGCATCACAGGAACTTTGTGCCGCCTAACTCAGTGTAACCAAGCATGAATGTTGGTTGCCTTCAAGGATGCCTTGGGAGAATTGCTCTAGGACAGCAGGAGGTCCTTTATGCCAACTTCTCAGATGTTACCCACGCAGGTGCCCTAGTCTTGAAATGAAAGACAAGCGTTCAGAGTGGTTATTTATTGTATAATTTTTACAGGAACTTCATGTTCGCTGTGGCTTAAAACCTTGTGGGAAATGTAAGGTTAGTTCATAAAAACATCGATTTTGGATGCATTCTGCAAAAACAAAGTAAAATATATTTAAAGTAAATATTAAATAGTTAATGTCTCAGAGGCATAACATCATGACAAACTTCCTGATATTGTGTTGGTTTGCAGCAGGGTGCATTATCCTGCTGAAAGAGGCCACAGCCACCAGAGAATACTGTTTCCATGAAAGCGTGTACATGGTCTGCAAGAGGCGGTGCTTAGGCAGAAGGTTTGTGTCAAAGTAACATCCACATGGATGGCAGGACCTAAGATTTCCCAGTAGAACATTGCCCAAAGCGTCACACTGCAATTGCTGGCTTGCCTTCTTCCCATAGTGCATCCTGGTGCCATGTGTTCCCCAGATAAGTGACAAACACGCACCCAGCCATCTACGTGATTGAAACGAAAACCTGATTCATCAGACCTGGCCATTTTCTTCCATTGCTTTTTGGTCCAGTTTTGATGCTCACATGCCCACTGTTGGCACTTTCAGTGTTGGACAGGGGTCAGCATGGGTACCCTGACTTGTCTGCGGCTACGCAGCCCCATACGCAACAAACTGCATTAAACTGTGTACTCAGACACTTTTATATCAGAACCAGCATTAATTTCTTGAGCAATATCTAAGCTACAGTAGCTTGTATAGACCTTCAGTTTTGGGGATGCTCGGACCCAGCCATCAGGCTCATTGGTGTGTGAGTATACTGTATTTCCTCAAATAAAAGCCTGTAGTCAATTAAACGCCGGGCGTTTATTGGCGGGGGCGTGGCCGGGGGCGTGGCCGGGGGCGTGGTCAGCACGAACAAATAAAGGCCGGTCTCAAATAAAGGCCGGGGGAAACTGAGTGGATAATCTCCTAAATGCCGTTAATTTAATGCGAAACCATCCTGATGCCTCGCGCCCCGATGCGAGTCATGCCAGTGCGACACACACTAATCCTGGTCTCTTCTACAGTTAACCTAAAAACTTTACAGGGATTGCTTTGTAAATTAAACTGAGAATATAACGGATGCATGTGCCATTTTAAATAGGCTACTGTAGTCTATGAGAGATGAGACATCTGTGGAAATGCCGTGTCAGGCAGGCTACAAATATCGATCTTCACAATGCGTGCGCCTCAATCTGCTCCGTCAGTAGTCAGGGCACTGATCAGGGAGTCAGCCCATTGACTTACCGGTATATGCTGATCAGTGCCCGGACTACTGAATTAGGGAGTTGAATAAGACGCACCTAATATTAGCCTCTCGTCTCTTTTCTGTCAAAGCTTAAGAATTGCTTTGCTGCATACCTCGGTTGTAACGAGTGGTTATTTCAGTCAAAGTTGCTCTCAGTCGGCCCATTCTCCTCTGACCTCTAGCATCAACAAGGCATTTTCGCACACAGGACTGCTGCAGTTTTTATCTTTTCAAACCATTCTTTGTAAACCTTAGAAATGGTTGTGTGTGATATCCCAGTAACTGAGCAGATTGTGAAATACTCAGACCGGTCCGTCTGGCACCAACGACCATGCCATGCTCAAAATTGGTTAAATCACCTTTCTTTCCCTTTTTGACATTCAGTTTGGAGTTCAGGAGATTGTCTTGACCAGGACCACACCCCTAAATGCATTGAAGCAACTGCCATGTGATTGGTTGATTAGATAATGGCATTTATGAGAAATATAACAGGCGTTCCTAATAATCCTTTAGTACACACGCACGCACGCACGCACGCACGCACGCACACACACACACACACACACACACACACACACACACACACACACAATTTACTCTTCATTTAAATTAGAAGATATCCAGTGGAAACATCTGTGTTGTTTCTTTCCTGTTGGTTAATTGGTCTTGATGCAACTATTATTCTTTCTGTAAAAGAGCTGCATTTGTCTTTTGATATGACTGTTTGATTTTTCATGTGTATTGGCTTGTCATTTATGAAAAATTAAATATCATAGATTGGACATGGTCAGTTTTTTGACAGTTGGCAGGCCTGCTAAAATGTTCACAGTAGAAGCTATTTTCATACAAACAATGTTCATGGATCAGTGCATTTCAGAAAAATAAAGAGGGAAAATAATACTGAACTGGCACAGTACATGCAAAAACCTTGTGGTTAAAGTTATTTGAATCTGAAAATTATTTTAATCAAACACACTGACACTGTTTGTTTATTGCTAACGCAGCTGTGGCTATGTGAAAGCTTAGCATTGTGTGGGTGTTGCTGAGCTGTGCTTTTACATTTTAAATGCCGAAAGTTGTGCCATGTCTGGCATTTTAGACCTCATTCTAGCAACAATGGCAGAGAATGAATTGCAGGGTCATCGGGTTTTTATATTAATGTATGATTCCCAATTTCTGTTCTCCCATTTGTAGTGAATCTTCTCATTCACATATCTGAACTGTGAACTTTGTTGCATTTTCTGTTTGGCCATGATTACTGTTGACAATTTGAGTGTGAACAACAAAGCGGTCCCATCTGAGAAATTTCGTGGGCACAAAAAGGTCTGTTGTCAATAGTGATGCATTAAGCACAGCTTACGCAGAAGTCACTTTAAAACCAAGCAGTTTTCTTTTGGGTCAATGCAGCGAATATGACCTAATTGAATACGAGCTAAATCCATGTGGGTAATTTTTTTGCCTTAATGCGAAGCTCTAGATTCCTATTGAAACAACTATTTCACCAGCCAGTTTAGTTTACCAACATAATTTCAATACTTTCTGATTACTCAGATTTTTACAAACATTTTAATGGCTTGCACACCTTTTAGTGGGTTGACAGTTTTGATTAATATGGTTGAATATTTCATAATAGCGCTTAGCTTAATTGTGCGCAATCTTATATGGCTGCGTCTGAAATCACATACTTTCTTGAGTATGTACTTATTTTGAAGAAGAAATTATTTCACGGCCGCTAGGGAAAGTACATTTAAAAAAGTAAAACGTAAATTTTACTTTTTATAAAAGTAAAATTTATAAAATAATTTATACCAGATGTATTACATTCACCATATTTTCTTTATCATATGACTTACCAGCGTCAGTTGCATAGTGTCACTGTCATTCTCAAATCTTTAATTTTTCTATTTCTATTATTTCTTTTGTTAAGCACCCACATTTAAGCAAACGTTTGCCAGTGATGTGTGTGCTTTGTTCCTGTTTTATTCTGAAATCTTTCCCATGGCCCAGAAAAGTGTCCATATGCACACTTCAGAATTTCACAGAAAGTAGTATGGGGAATCACCCGGGAATGTTTTGATTACTGTTTTATGAATACTGTGAATTCTAACATACTTATTTATAAGGGTGGGTGATATGGCAAGAAAATATAATATCATGATTTTTTTTTTTTTATCACAATTCTTTTTCATTTTGGATTTTAAGTCACTGAGCAACACAGCCAAACTAATTTCCCTATTTTAAAAATGTAGCCCTACAAGGGCCTGATCTTCCTAACATTGTATAAGGCAAATCTGTTGGACCGGGTAGTTCTAGCAATATTATTTTAACTGATCATAGATAGCAACTCCAAGGTTCCTGGCTGTCCTGGATGAAGTTATTGTTAATGAACCTAGCTGAACGAAGAAGTTGCAATGACGTGTTGGGTGCGACCACCAGCAGTTCTGTCATCGCAAGGCTGAGTTGAAGGTGATAGTCCTTCATCCAGCAAGAAATACCTTGTCAGTCAGTCCAAGATGCAAGCAGATACCGCTGGATCATCCGGGTGGAATGAGAGGTAGAGTTATGTGTCATCAGCACAGCAGTGATAGGAAAAAACATGAATGACCGATCTTAGTGATGACATGTAGATTGAAAAGAGAAGGGGTCCAAGGACAGAGCCCTGAGGCACCCAGTAGTTAGATGTTGCGATTTAGACATGACTGTGTTTATGTAAACCTGTGTATATTTGAAAATTAAAGAGCTGTTAGTGTACACATGCTCAGAAAAGCTTGTCAGAAAACTGCCCAAATAAAAAGTAACTGGCAATGCTTTAAAATGCATGCAAATAATAATTTTTCATGATTGCAAATAACTGCAATGTCAGTGTAACCCTACTGTTGTGTTGCTAAACATGACAATAATATCTGCCACTTTATGTATAAATATAATTAAATTAGTGTTAAAAGTAGATCATTAAGAAATGGTATTTTCACTTAGTGTACATATGATCTATTGCTATTTATACTTATGTAAATAGCATCTATCGCAAAAAAAAAAAAAAAAAAAATGCAGCTGCCAAATAAATAACTGCTCAGTTTAGAGTAAGAATGGAGAAATATCTTGACCTTGTTGGCTACAGAGGCTTCATTTTTAGGGATGTTGGATTTCAGTCACCTGATTTGTACAGCTACTGTAGACCTGGATGTGCAGTTTGATGGACTAGAAGAAGAGGCTACTGGTATCAGTAAAAGCTAAATTGAAGCAGTTACAGGCATACAGGCAGCCAGTGAGGAGACCAGAGTTGGGGCATTACGTAAAATAATATCCAGAGGTCAAATAAAAGTCAAACAAGTTCTGGATATGCTAGAGGAGACATGCAACAGTTAGTTTTTAAACATCTGCGAAGTCGCATAATGCACAGCCTAGGAAAGGAAAAGGCTTTCTGTCTGTAAACATTGAAGATTTCTCTGAAAGGATAGAAATAATTCATTCACCCTAGCCTTTTAACTCCACACTGAGTGCTGAGAGGATGAATGGGAAAACAATTTGAGGTCAGATGTTGGTTCCAATTTGGAGAATTTTATTTTAAGACTTGCCTCAAAACATTGTCAATGGTCATAAAGAAATTTTATTAGAATATTTATATTACTAGAAATAATATTAGAAGTTAGCTTATTATAAGAAAAAAAAAAACGTTTGTAAAACACAATAAATTTGATACCAAATGTTCATTGTAATAGTGTTATAATTGGTTAATATTTCTCATATATATATATATATATATATATATATATATATATATATATATATATATATATATATATATATATATATATATATATATATATTCTTATTTTTATTTTTATTAAAAATGTAATCAAAAAGGAACTGAATTAACAATTAGTTTCATTTAATGCATTTCCTGAATTGTTTCTACACTCTAAAAATGGCTAAGTTAAAAACCACACAATTGGCAACCCAGTGCTGGGTAAATATTGGACAGAACACATGCTGGGTTAAATTAACCCATTGGCATTCTAACCCAGCAGGCGGGGCTGTTGAGAAAACCCAAAATGTAGTCAATTGTTACCATTAATGGATTTGCTATTCTGGGTTCCCTATATCGAGGGAACTCAACACTGCGTCGTCGAGTGACGACACTCTGGGAACGCCCCCAGCGTGACGGCTCTGAAGTATGAATGAAATCAGCCACCAATCCGATTGGTGCAACGTCGTGACGTAACCGGCGACGGCGTACGCGGAAGCTATAAGAAGGCGCCGCCCCAAACAACAGACAGTCTTTGCTCTTCAGCGAGGCGCTCTGTGTGAATATTGTTTGTCTATTTACTGTTGTCTGTCTGATTATCAGTCCCTCTCTGAGAAAGCATGGCAAGCGAGCAGTTTAGAAGGTGTGTTCATCCGTGCCCGCGCTTCATTACGGGCTCGGACACACACCAGCTGTGTGTGCAGTGTCTCGGAGCGCAGCACGCTCAGGCGGCGCTTGAGGGTGCCGCCTGCAGCGAGTGTGAGAGGCTGCCGCTCCGGGTGCTGCGCTCACGGCTGGCCGTCTTCACCGAAGGCGGTCAGGCTCGCGAGCCCCGTGGGTCTGGTCCCGCGTCTGTTGAGGCAGCGCGGCGGCGTAGATCCTGGGGCTCACAACTGGATCTCGCGACGGGAGGCGGGCATGCTGAGGCATCTTCCCAATCCTCGTCCGATGATTCAGACGCTCTTCCGCCTCGTGAGGAAGCCCGCGCTGCGGCTTCTTCCCACGAGGTCGATAACCCAGTGCTGATGCTGTCTGATTCCGAGGGATCAGATCAGTTCAGCCTGGAGGCGGGCGGAGTGCAGGTGAATTCACCTCTTCACTCTCCCGCTCAAGAAGAGCTGGTGGACGTGCTGACACGTGCTGTGGCCAAACTCAGTATCGACTGGCCACAGGAAGAGGTGGAAGTCCAGCCTGTGAGCAGGTTGGATGGACGCTTCTTCAAAAAGCGTGCTCAGCCGCCACGCAGGGGCTTGCCGTTTTTCCCGGATTTGCACAATGAGTTGTGCAAATCATGGGGAAAACCATACTCATCGCGCCTATCGACACCCCCAGTTCTTACTTCGGGTGTGTCGTGGGTGCGGCTGAGGCTGGTTATGGGACGCTGCCTCGCGTCGAGGAGGCACTAGCGAGCTATCTGTCTCCCGAGGCAGCAGCGTCCCTGAAAGCCCCTGTCCTGCCCACCAAGCCATGCAGGGACACGTCGTCCCTGGTGGGCAGGGCTTATCGAGCGACCGGTAGAGCTGGTAGTTGCCTGCACACCATGGCGGTACTGCAGGCATACCAAGCTGAGCTCCTCAAAGAGCTCGATGAGGGAGAGGGTCCGTCTCCGGACGATATTACAGAGCTGCGGAAAGCTACCGACTTGTCTCTCCGCGTCACCAAAGAGACGGCCCGTGCTATCGGCCGCTCTATGGCTGGCATGGTGTGCGTGGAGAGGCACCTTTGGTTAAACCTGTCGGGGATGAAGGAGAAGGAGAAATCCTTCCTTCTGGATTCCCCGATAGCTCCTGTGGGTCTCTTCGGCGACGCAGTCAATAGCGTTGTCGAGAGATTCCAGGAGGTGAGGAAACAGTCGGCGGCTTTCCGGCAGTATCTCCCTCGCCGCCAGGGGCCTCCTGTAGCCAGCAGGGAGGTCTCTGGTGGCCAGTCCCGGCCCTCCACCAGCGCCCACAGACAGGCGCAAAAGGAGAGCGTCGCTTCCCGCGCCCCTCCCGAGGGAGCCTGGCAAAGGAGGCGACGTTCTCGCCAGAAGTCTTCTAAGCCGAAGGGCGACTTGAGGGAAGTCCTTCAGGCGAAGAAGGCTTCTGGCAAGCGGTCCTAGCTGCGGCGGGATCGCTCAGAGCTGGCCCTCCCGGGGGCGGACGACCGAGGTTGTTCCGAGCCCGCAGCTCTGGGGAAATCGATGTTGTGTTCCCGCCGTTAACAACGCTTCGGGCCTCATCGTTTTCCCGCGTACGTGCGCTGTCCCAGCCGCCTCGAAATCGACCTGCGGCGGGGCAGCGAATGCGTGCGCACACCGAAAATCCTCCCCGACTAAGCTCTGCCGGGTGGCCGCTTCAGGGGGTCGGGCAGGGGGTTCGGTGGGTACCAGAGACCAGCCTCGAGAGGCTGGTTCCCCTAGTAGAATATATCGGCGCATGGATGTGCCTCCCGAATATTTCTGCTTGGGTCCTGAGTACAGTGGGAAGGGGGTACAGATTGCAGTTCAGAGTTCCACCACCGAAGTTCAGCGGGGTGGTCTGGACTGTGGTCCCCCCGGCCCAGAGGCAGGTTATGGAACAAGAAGTACAGTCTCTGCTGGTCAAGGGGGCGATAGAAAAGATCCCTCCGCCAGACAGGGAGTCGGGCTTTTACAGCCGTTATTTCATTGTTCCCAAAAAGGGTGGAGGCTTACGTCCAATATTAGATCTGAGGTACTTGAATCGGTCTCTGAGGAGATTCAGGTTCAAGATGCTCACAATTCAAATGATCGTGAATCTGATCCAGTTCGAGGACTGGTTCGTCACGATAGATCTAAAGGACGCATACTTTCATGTCTCCATCCTTCCTGCCCACAGGAAGTTCCTGAGGTTCGCTTTCGGGGGCGAAGCGTACCAATATCGGGTGCTTCCTTTCGGTCTAGCTCTTTCCCCTCGCACCTTCACGAAGTGCATGGATGCAGCTCTGGCCCCTATGAGGCTGCAGGGCATCCGTGTGCTGAATTACATCGACGACTGGCTCATTATGGCAAAGTCGCGCGAGATGGCGATTCGGCATCGAGATGTCGTTTTAGCCCATCTCAGGTGCTTGGGGCTGAGACTGAACACGGCCAAGAGCGTGTTGATACCCGCCCAGAGGACTACGTTCCTCGGGGTGGTATGGGACTCAACCTCGATGCGAGCGAGCATGTCTCCCGCACGGGTGGGTTCTATACTGGTGGAGGTCTCAAGGGTGAAGCTAGGCCACAGCCGCACTGTGAAGCAGTTTCAGAGACTGCTGGGACTCATGGCAGCAGCATCCAACGTAATTCCCTTGGGTCTGCTATACATGAGGCCCCTCCAGTGGTGGCTAGGAACCAAGGGGTTTTCCTCGAGGGGAAAACCTTTCCGTATGATCAGGGTAACGCGCAGATGCCTTCGTTCCCTCGTTATATGGAAGGATCCGAGGTTCCTGTCCCAGGGGCCTGTGTTAGGAGCGTTATGTTGCAGGAAGATCCTTTCAACAGACGCCTCCCTCACGGGCTGGGGCGCGGTCATGGAAGGCCGGTTCATGAGGGGTTCGTGGGGACCCCAACATTCCTCCTGGCACATAAATTGCTTGGAAATGTTGGCGGTTTACAAAGCTTTGAGGAGCTTTCTCCCAGACCTTCACGGCCACCATGTCCTGATACGATCCGACAATACGTCGGTGGTATCGTATCTCAATCACCAGGGGGGTCTGAGGTCACGCCCACTATGCAAATTGGCGCTTCAGATCCTCCTGTGGTCCCAGGGGAAACTGTCGTCTCTCAGAGCGATGTATGTCCCAGGGGACCAGAACCAGGGAGCGGATGTCCTGTCGAGGCAGGGGCTGAGGCCCGGGGAGTGGCGGCTCCATCCAGAGGTGGTGGAGGCCATATGCGAGAGGTTCGGCCCAGTGGAAGTGGGTCTGTTTGCTTCCGTAGAAACGACCCACTGCCCACTGTGGTTCAGCCTCAGGCCTCCGGCCCCGTTAGGGCTGGATGCCATGACACAGACGTGGCCGAGGCAGCGTCTGTACGCATTTCCCCCGATCATTCTGCTCCCGGGAGTTCTAGAGCGAGTCCGCCGGGAGGGCATCAGCCTCCTATTAGTGGCACCCCGGTGGCCGTCCCGAGCTTGGTTCTCCGACATTGTGGCACTTCTAGACGGGACCCCGTGGCAGGTCCCTCTGAGGAGGGATTTGCTGTCTCAGGCAGGGGGTGTGATTTTCCACCCCAGGCCAGAGTTGTGGAACCTCTGGGTCTGGCCTCTGAGGGGGCACAGTACCTAGAGGAGGGTCTGCCACAAGAGGTCGTTGAGACCATTCTCAGCTCTAGGGCTCCCTCTACGAGGAAACTGTATAGCCTAAAGTGGAATGTCTTTACTAGCTGGTGTAGAGAAAGGGGGGTGAACCCAGTTGACTGCGCAATCGCTTCAGTACTGGAGTTCCTCCAAGACCGTTTCTCCGCTGGTTTGACCCCATCCACTCTGAAGGTGTATGTGGCAGCCATAGGGGCTTTCCACTCGCCTTTGGAAGGGGGCCCTTTGGGTAGACACCACTTGGTTGTGCGTTTTCTCCGTGGGGCTAGGAGATTGAGGCCTGCGGCTCATCCCAGAGTCCCGGCTTGGGACCTGGCGGTGGTTCTGGAGGGGTTGGCTGAGGCCCCCTTCGAACCATTGGAGTCGGCTGAGGCGAGAAATCTGACCCTGAAGGTAGCATTTCTCCTCGCCATCACTTCTCTGAGGAGAGTGGGGGACCTCCAGGCGTTGGCGGTCACGCCTACTTGCTTGGAGTTTGCCCCGGGCGGGGTGAAGGCTATCTTGCATCCCAGACCGGGCTACGTGCCCAAGGTCCCTTCTTCAGGGATGGGGTCGGTATTTCTTCAGGCTTTTCATCCTCCGCCTCACGCGACGGCAGAGGAAGCTAGGCTGCACCTGCTCTGCCCGGTTAGGGCATTGAGGATCTATCTAGACAGGTCAGCTCAATGGAGGAAATCGGACCAGCTTCTGGTGTGCTTTGGCCCCCCTAAGAAAGGGTTGCCTGCGGCGAGACAGACTATTAGTAACTGGATCGTGCAGACGATAGCCACGGCTTATCGGGTGCGCAATATGCCTTCACCCATGGCCGTGAGGGCTCACTCTACGAGGGGCTTGGCCTCCTCGGTGGCCCTCCTTTCGGGAGCCTCACTTATTGAGATTTGTGAGGCGGCGGGTTGGGCTAATCCACACACCTTTATAAGATTTTATAAGCTGGACCTCCCGGCTACGCCGGGTGCTAGAGTGCTTGCGTCCTGAGTGTGCCTGGGATCCAGCTTCACACCAGGATGGGCGTGTCTCGGTGTGGCATAGTGGGTATTGACGTTCCCAGAGTGTCGTCACTCGACGACGCAGTGTTGAGTTCCCTCGATATAGGGAACGTCTCGGGTTACTATTGTAACCCTTGTTCCCTGAGAGGGAACGAGACACTGCGTCTCGTCGCCACACCTACACGTAGAGCGCTCGCTTCATCGCAAAGGCTGTCTGTTGTTTGGGGCGGCGCCTTCTTATAGCTTCCGCGTACGCCGTCGCCGGTTACGTCACGACGTTGCACCAATCGGATTGGTGGCTGATTTCATTCATACTTCAGAGCCGTCACGCTGGGGGCGTTCCCAGAGTGTCGTCACTCGACGACGCAGTGTCTCGTTCCCTCTCAGGGAACAAGGGTTACAATAGTAACCCGAGACGTTATTATTGTTCTTAAAATTTCTTCTGTGCATTAGCTGTAAAACTAGATAATCATGAAAGAACAAATGAAGAATGCATGTTTGGACTGTTAAAAACAACACACAAATGTGTTAAAATTGGCAACAATGACAACTACAAACCTAATATATTCTGTCAATTTATTCATGTTCATTGAATCAATTGAATCATGATATGACACGCACCCCCATCATTCACACAGAGACGCAAAACATGGAAGAGTAACGTTAATATTTAAATAGTATTTAATATACAGAGACACTGGTATATTCGGCTACAGTCTGGAGCTCTGCATCACGCGACTGAACGCAGCTGTGGGACCGAATATAGTCTACTTGTGAGTTAATGCTAGACAGATAGGCTATCGTCACATTTTTTACATTTCAGTATGTACTTGGTACTGAAGTACCAGTACTTGTGACATCCCTACATACAACCATGTTTAATTTTCGTAAGGGGATCATGGTTCTGTGTAATCACAAACTGTATAATCTATCGTCTCACATGCCTACCTAAACTAACACGAGTCAGTTACATTGCATCGGATTCTAAGGTAAAACTTTTGTCGTCATGTAAGCTTAATAATTGTTGCTGTGAAAAGAAAGCAACCTATAATTATGCTAATTAAACTGATTATTAATTATGAAAACATATGAACTTATCTTAAAACATCTGCAACCAGTGGCTTTGCCTTTTGCATTGTCCTTTCAAAATGACAGTTTGGGAGCGAATTTAAATGAATCAAGGCGGGAAGCACGTGAAACAACCAAGCGCTGGGTAGAATCAACCAAGCATTGCGACCCAGCAGGTTTAACCCAACGACTGGAAATTTAAAACTACCCAATGTTGTTTAAAATGTGATCAAATAAACCAACAAAAATTACCCAACAGTCTTAACCCAGCATTTTGGGTTATAAAACAACCCAGCATTTCATTCTTGCTTCCTATTACTATCTGATACATTCACTGTACCATTGTACAACCACAGTGTTTATGTAAGACCTCATTTCCCATATGAATTTCTACTGATGCAAACCCTATTTATGAAACCGCCATAACGTTACGGACACTTCCTGAGCTGTGAAGCATAGAAATATGCCTCTTCATAAACTAACAATGCATGAAAATATCTGCAAAGAGAGACACCTCCAGCAGCATATTTGCAAAGAATTTTGACCACTGTGACAATAAAGAGTGAACAAGTCAAGTGTGTGTGTGTGTGTGTGTGTGTGTGTGTGTGTGTGTGTGTGTGTGTGTGTGTGTGTGTGTGTGTGTGTGTGAGAGAGAGAGAGAGACGTGTAAGACTATGGCAGCTCGAACCACCTGCCTGGCCCGGAGGCAAAGCGGAGCAAAGGACTTGTGCTAATCAATCACGGTGAACGCAGCTGCGCTTGGCAGGAGTCAAGATGACTGTGGATATTGGATCCGGTCCGTATTGCCTGGGAATTTATGGAAATGGTGGATGAAGGTGTCTGCGGGTCACAGATTTAGCAGGTCGAAGGAAATCCTCACACAGTGTTCTTAGCCGTGGATCTAGATTATGCAACATCCTAAAATGAAAATTCGCTCATTAAATTCCTTTCATGTCGTTACAAACCTGTATTTCTTCTGTGGATCACATGAGGAAGAATTGACGTTGAATCCCTTTGAAAAAAAAAAAAAAAAACACAACAACATTGGTTAGGTATGTTTTGAAGCATATCAGCTGGTTTGATCTGGTTTATGCTGGTCCTTAGCTAGTAATAAGCTGGTTTAAGAGGGTCCTGAGCTGGAGCTGGTTTCTTAGGCCAGCTTAGGACCAGCACTTGACCAGCCTAAACAAGCTCATGACCAGCTAAGGACCAGCTTCAACCAGCTGCTATGCTTCAAAACATAACTAACTAGCATATGCTTTTTTTTTGCAACAGGTGTTTGTGGAGAGAGAGAGGAGAGAGAGAGAGAGAGAGAGAGAGAGAGAGAGAGAGGAGAGAGAGAGAGAGAGAGAGAGGAGAGAGAGGAGAGAGAGAGAGAGGAGAGAGACTTTTTTTGACTTTTACAACTCTTTATTTAACATTTACTAAACCACTAAAATTTTATATATTCTATTCCTTCAAACACACACACAAAACAAATCTCAAAATCTCAAAATAAAAATAAATAAATAAATAATAAAATAAACATAAATAATATTTATGTACATCACCAGTTAAACACAATAGTCTCATCTTCACATATTGACAATAAAGCATCATTCACACACCATTTCAGCATTCAGTCCATCCAATCCTGGCACTTTGCCTGAAGAGAGTTCCTGAACAGCTACAGTCAGCTCATCAAAAGTCAAAGGTTGATCAAGTCTAGATTTCTCCTCTTTCGTGAGTTGAGGTAAATCCTGAAGAAGAAAGTCAGCCATTTCATCCTCACAGGGTTCGGCCTTATAAAGATCTTCATAAAAGGATAAAGCAGGGAACATTATTGCAACGCTCATCAGTCACTTCTCCTCCTCCTGGAAGCTTCAAATGACATTAAATTCTTCTTATTTACAGATTTTTTTTTTCCAGACTAAAAAAATAAAATGTTGGAGCATCCATGTTGTTAAAGGAGGTAAACCTTGCACGGATAAGTGTCTCTTGGGCTCTTTCTTCTAGAAGATTCCGCATCAGAAGTCTATTTTGCTTAAGGGTTTCAGCAGGGTCCATTTGATCTTCAATGTAAAGGATATCTTGCGCAAGCTGTTTCATTGTACTTTCCAAAATGCTTTTATTATAGGCAATGTAACTCTGACAAAATAGTTTAATTTGTGTTTTGCCCAATATCCCACCATTGACTTAGGGACTTATATAGCTCTTTTCTCTCTCTCCAAGTCTCCCAAAAAAAGGTGAAAGAGTGCACAAAATTGTGATCTTTGCAACAACTTACTATTACATTTCCAAAGTGAGGGCTTAAATGTGCTCTGTGCAATAGAAACTTCAACAGACATATAATGATGATCAGATAAAGAAGTAGGAAAAATACAAACTATTAAAAAATTTACCCCTAGCACTTTTCTGCACATAAATTCTATCAAGTCTGGCTCCAGATATCATTTTAGAGTTTACTTTTAACCAAGCATATTGCTTAGTCTGAGGAAAGCTTCTCTCCACACATCCACAAAACAGTGATAATTTATCAAATTTTTAAGTTCATTTGCTGACTGACTATGTGGTTCTTCATGGTTCCTATCTAAAGTGTGGTTTATAGTACAATTAAAATCTCCAGCCAGAACAACAATTCTATCATGCAAAACATCACTTAAAGCATTCTTCAGCTTTCTAAAAAAGGGAATTCGCTCTGAACCAATATTTGGAACAAACACATTAAATAGTGAGAAATGAAGTCCATTAACTGTTACATCCACATGCAACATTCGACCAGGAACCAATTCAAAAACACTAACAGGTTGCTGCTTATATTCTGACGCCAAGAGAATCGCAACCCCTGCACTAACACTTGAACCATGACTTAGTATAGCCTGCCCCTTCCATTCACTCAGCCATTGTACTTGATTATTCGAGTCTGTATGAGTTTCTTGACGAAAAACTATACTAGCCCTCTTTATGGTAACATCTTAAGGCGGTACCGTTTAGGTCTATCAAGCTCATCAAAGCTTGCCTTCCGCAGAGCCACAGTACACGATATCAAGAATAACTTTAAATCGGGAAAGTACAACTCTATAATGGGCTTACAAAATCCTTTTGTACCATCAAGAAAGGTATTAATCTGTTGTACGGAATAAAGTTTAATCCTACCTTCAGAAGTGTTCTCACAGTCCATCCCGTCATTTTCATCATATGTTTCCTAGTCATCCTTATCGAAGTCCTCCGTCTGTTTTAAGTCCATCGACTCTTGCGAAACGACAGCTCCTTGACTCCTGATCAATCGGTTCATCAGTAACATTACTTATTTTAAAATCGCTTACTTCAGATTGCGTTTGTTTTTCTTCCTCAGGTGAGTCAACTTCATGCGCGTCTTTTGCATGCACCTGCTCCGAACTCAACTCTGGCGGCGTGACTACTACGGGCATATCATTTGGGTCAGCCGCTACCTCAACTATCTCTGCGGCACTATGGTTAGCCGGCTGGGATATTCCCTTGTGTGGCTCGTGTGAGCCACTCGCCGTGGCTTCCACTTCGGCCTGCTGAAGCTGTACCGGCGCAGCGTCCACAACATCAAAACCTCGCGCCCTACCCTTAGCCAAATATCCGTTTGCGCCATTATTTCCATCTGCCTAACGTGTCCAAATTCGCTGCAAATAAAACATTTCATAGACTCAGAACTAATAAAAATAGTATAATCCTTATTCTCAATGGTTAATTTCGCCGACAGGTTCAAAGGATCACTCTGTGAATTCAAAATCATGAAAACCTGTCGTCGAAAAGACATTACATGTTTAAGTTAGGGATTTTTGCATCCAAGCGTAATCATCTTGATGGGACTCACTAATTTATCATATCGCTGCAATATTTCTTCTAGTTTCTCATTTTTCACAAATGGAGGTACGTTTGACAAGACAATCTTCTTTGATGGGCTCGATAGAGGCAACACGGGCACAAACATTTCATTGATCCTTAATCCGCTCTCTATTAAATCGTTTACCATTTGGCACTGGCTCAGGAAAATAACTATCGCCTTATTCATACGAGAGGCAGATCTGATATTAACTCCGCCGACTGCAGCACTCACGGCCACCAGGCAATCTGACACAGACGCATCAGGCATACATTTGCACCCATGTCTAATAGTCAGTTGCGAGAGATCGCCCGCATTTGTCCCCATTTTCCCCACTCGCTGACCAAAGTCAGCCCAAAACAAACTTTCACCACTTTACAAACCACACTTCAGGAAAAGGGAAAATAACGAAATAAATAAATAAACTCCAACACAACAAATCTCAACCACGCCAAACTCCGTTCACTCACTCCCAGCATGCAACACACACACACAGAGAGAGAGAGAGAGAGAGAGACGAGAGAGAGAGAGAGAGAGAGAGAGAGAGAGAGAGAGAGAGAGAGAGAGAGAGAGAGAGAGAGAGAGAGATTTTATCTGCTCCAAGAACAGCACTAGTATTGTCTCGCTAGTGAGAAATATATTGTAGCTTTTAAGTTGTTAGACTATTTTACTGACAAATTCATCATAACAGCAATGAGAACGCATGAAACGTATGTGTGTGTGTACGTTTGAGTTGGAGAGAGTAAAGCCCTGCATTTATGCCCGAGCCCGACGGGCCCCGACTTTTTTACGCCCCTCGGGCCGGGCTTCGGGCCAATTTTCATGTCATACCTAAAACGCGGGCCGGGCTTCGGGCCTTTTTATAGGCTTCTCCTTCGTTTTATATTTATTTTATCAATTAAAAGGAACAATGAGTTCTGCGCTGGTGGAAACAACACGAGACCATAATAGCTAACGCGACTGTCAAGATGGCTCGCACAGTGTTCAGAGCATAGGTTCAGAGTCCGCGCCAGCAGCAGCGCGCGTTTCTTCAGCACGGAGACACACTGCAAGCGTGGTGTGAGCATGGCGTTTCTGTTGCGTGTCATCCGCGGGGCGTCTGGTGCTATTAATGTACAGGGAAGCCCTATACTTCATGTTAAATATAAATATATTGCCTATTGATACAGCAAAGACAACTTCGGCAGTAGCCGGCCCATGCCATATCCATGGTATTGACGGCAAAAGGCTACAGAATAATTCGTTCTGTATTGACTGGTTTAATATTTCAAAATCGATAATTAGGCTATGTTGTCTTTTATTATTACAATTAGGCCTATCTGCATTTATGTTAACCTACAGACTTTCAAACATTATGTCATTATGTGTCACAATGTTTTATGGGCTATATGTTGTAGTCAGATAGATATGATGGTGCTGCAACACGCATCGCCGCAAATGACTAATGCAAGCCAACGCAAATGGCCGTAAATGAAACTTAAAATAAGTCTAAGATAGTCAAAAACACCATCATCTTCAATAAAAATGAATGAGATGAATGAGATCATTATCTTACCAGTGCGTCGCGCTCTCTTATGTGGTATTTGAATCTGAAATAAGCTGCTGAATAAAATGCATCTTAATCTTTTGCTTCCGTTGCTGTAAACTCCGTTAAATGAGCATATACCCCGGGAATTGAAGATGGGATTTATATTCATTTGCGTAGGTGTAAGGTAGGCTATAAGACAACCTGCATGTGCTTTTTTTATTTTATTTGTTTAGCTCCGTTTGCGAGAGCCGCGAGCAGAATCAGCCTGCCTCAGCTCGTCAAAAATGCCTTTTAGGCTACTGGTGGTAATAGTTGGCGAAATTAACTAACATTGTGATGCTTTAAGTGTTTTATGGATTTTATTATAGGCAAGACAAGTCAAGAGTTGATTTGAGAGACTAAATTAATTAAATATGCGGTTAACTCACTGTCGGCCGCTGGCCGCTTTTGGTCGTCACTTAAAAAAATTAAAACTTTAATTAAACAAACAAAAAAATGCTCTAAACATTTTTCTAAATTAACGTACTAAAGAAACGAAACGAAAAATAACTACTTTGACATTAAAAACAAAACAGAACTATTTTAATGGCTGCAACAATGTAAAAAAAAAAAAAAAAAACGGGCTCTAGTCGGACTCGGGCCGAGAATTTTGATAAGCTGTCGGACACGGGCCGGGCTAGGGCCTCAGCGTCTCGGGCCCGGGCCGGGCTAGGGCCTAGATTTGAGGCCCGTGCAGGGCTCTAGGAGAGAGTACAGGAGAAAGAAATATGCTTTCTGTATATAATAAAGCGTAATTTTGTGCAAAAAAAAACATGGAAATAAATTGTTAATTTTATTCTGTTGTTTACTATATTTCTTTCCTTGGTCAGTATGTTTTTTTTTTTTTTCAATCCAATCATAACTTCAAGTATTTCTGTATTTAGGGACACAAATCTATATCTAACACAGATTGATCTCTAACTACTGCTATATTATATCCCCCTGATGTTATAAGTACAATTACAGTAGAATAAAAATAAAGATTTTGTTCCCTTTTTGGAGCTTGGAAGGGTTCAGTTTGAGCAGATGTTTCATACCATCACTCTGTCCTTGTCAGAGCTAATTTCCCAGGACATTCAGCATCTGCCTCATATTCACCATCTCAAACATATTCTGAAAATAGTTTTCAGTGTTTTCAAAAATCAATATTTTAATCGCTGACAGCTTCTTCACCAGATCCACCATCAAGTGATAGTAGTGTTTGGTTGCATTCAGTACAGAGCCATTTAAAAGTGTTGAATTATATGTGCTCAGAGATCTCAATCATTATTCATTAAAAATATTAGGATGCAAGTTATTAACGTTGTAAAATGTCACATTTAAAGAAATCTAGCGTTTTGGTCATATCTAAATATTTATTAGAATGCAAAGACTGCAATACTTTTTTGAGCAACTAGATTAGATACATGTATATTTATTAAAGAGCCATAAGGCACCTACTGGGTAATGGCATTACAAATAAACATTATTATTTTTTAGCCACAAAATGACTAATTTGCCTCTTTGAATTGGAATTCTGTATATTAACCTTAATTACTGCACTAATTATAATATAAAGAATAAACATATTAGAAGACAAATATTTTAAGTCGTAATTAATTGACAATAATTATTGCACAAATAGTAATTAATACCAAAAGATCTCCTCAAAATATTCAATAAATATTATTGAACTAAAATATAGAACATTTATTTAATTAAAAAATAGTTAAGGTGTAAGGTCACATTTGACCACCAATGAGTATTAGTGTGATCAATTAGTGAAGTTCACAACATAATTTCGGGAGGAGCGAACCCATCTAATCTTTCAATTAGCAACGTACACAAACGCAAGTTCGAGAGGCGTGAACCCATCTAATCTTTCAATCAACCGCAAAGCATATAAGCAGCCTCCTACCTCTTTCAGGCATCAGTCGTTTTGCTCCCTCCACCTCCCCAACTCCACCTACTTACATTCATGTTTACCTTTCTCTTCTTCCTAGCACTAGTAGTCCCCGGGGGGGTAAATCTAAGCTCGAGTTGAAGCAGCGCCCTCGAGCCCCTCCACCGTGGACAGCAAGCCAAATATGTTTAAACCTTATCAGCTAAAGAGTATATGGGTAAACGAACTCGTGAATTAATTAAGGAATACCTGAGGGCTAAATATAAGAATAACATTAATGTTACAATGTTGCATCTCTATCACTCTCCATATTAAAACGATCCTGTAAATACGGTTGACTTAATAATCAATGCACACTAACACTATGCTGTACTGTTTACCAAAACTTGCTGCAAACACCTGTATAGTGAAACTTTTGTCTATTCGCTTCAAATGCAAAAATTTGCCATTCAAATGCATTGACACAGTGCTAGAAGTATTGAGCGCTTCACGAGCCACATGACCAGCGCACGCCGCAGGGAGACGAGAGCATGTTGCAACTCCGCTTTTCAACACTTCTGGCTTTAACATTATGCCACATTAGCGCAAAAACGCTATTTATTGTTTGAATTTCACATTAAAACACATAAAAAATTGAAAAGCTTAGCTTTGTTTAATATCCAAAGCAGGTTTGGCAATTTGGCGTGAGATTAAAGGGTTAGTTCACCCAAAAATGAAAATTATTTCATTAATTACTCACCGTCATGTCTGTAAGACCTTCGTCCATCAGAACACAAATGAAGATATTTTTGTTGAAAGCTGATGGCTGAGAAAGGCTTCAGAAAGGTCTCCATTGGGATTCAGTACATTTCACTGACCCACTCACAAGACCCATAAAGTCACTGAAGACTTCGTTACAAAGTCCATCTCACTACAGTGGTTGTACAATAATTGTACCAAGCGGCGAGAACAGTTTTTGTTCGCAAAAAAAAAAAATCAAAATAATGACTTTATCTGCCAAGATGTTGTCTTCCGTGTAGGTCTCGGACGTGAACTCACCTGGAACTTACGCGATAGCGGCGCTCCTCCTCTTCCGGGTCATGCATCCGCTATGATTCGAACGGCGGAGCTGCATCATATTCTCGCGCATGCGTCGAGTTCACGTCAATAATTTGGTGAATTATATCGTTATTTTGATTTCTGTGCGCACAATAACTATTTTCGTCGCATTGTAAAATTATTGTACAGCCACTGTAGTGAGATGGACTTTGTAACAACGTCTTTAGTGCCTTTTATGGGTCTTGTGAGTGGGTCAGTGAAATGTACTGAATCCCAATGGAGGCCTTTTTGAAGCCTTTCTCAGCCATCAGCTTTCAACAAAAACATCTTCATTTGTGTTCTGAAGATGAACAAAAGGTTTTACAGGTGTCCAACGACATGAGGGTGAGTGATTCATGAAATAATTTTCATTTTTGGGTATATATGCACATTTTTGAAATATATAACTTGGACACAGCTTCCTCTGATAACAAACCACTTTAAATTGTAATGTAGTGCATGTGTGTATGTGTAGTGTAATGTAGTGCATGTGTGTATGTGTAGTGTAATGTAGTGCATGTGTAATGCATTTTCTGTAAAGCTGCTTTGAAATGATATATATATATATATATATATATATATATATATATTATGAAAAGCGCTATACAAATGTACATATGAATTTAATTTAATTTAATTGTGGACATAATAATTAATGTATATTTTTCTTTAGGTTATATATATATATATATATATATATATATATATATATATATATATATATATATATATATATATATATATATATATATATATATTATTGACATAAAAAATAGCCTGACAAGCCGGACCTACATTAAGATGTTTGGTCTGGAAACTCACCATTGGCAGGGCTTATTCCGCGGGGCGGGATAAACGGTTGTCTTTCAAACTCCCTCTGCACGCGATAGGAAGTGCTACAACCAATGAAGAAGGTGAAGTGGAGGTAGTTGACAGATTAAACTTTGATAGACGACGCTCGCGTTAGATTAGATTTTGCCGCTAGGGTGTGTCTAGATTTCTAGGCTATAAAAATACGTCAATTAAAGACAATACAAAAATGCCATGATGTAAAAATACTTTAATGTATGGTAGATGTTATATGTATTGTTTTTTTTTTATTTAGAGTAGTGGTAATAAGATGTTTATTTGTTTGTTTTTGATTGATTTGATTCCTTTATTTTTATTTTTATGTTGGTGTGAAATATGATCTGAAGATGTACCCTGAAAGCAGTAGTCATTGCTGTTGCAATCAAGCTCTGCAGCCTATTGTACAATGGCCTGATCTCTGCCAAGTGAATCAAAATGCCATTAGTTCAGCCCTTCACTTTAGTCTGAAGTTGAATGAGCTCTTGTGGACAGTCAGCACATTTCTGGGATGAAATGCTACGTCAAAGGTTTGTCTGTTCAGCAGAACAAGGTCGACAAAAGGTAACAGACCTATCTGACTGGGTCCTGCTCGAGTCAGACATGGTTCAGTGAATATCCCTTAAACCCCACTCACAATCTAAGCGTTATTGTATTTTTTAAATGCTCCTACCTCATATCATGTCTCCAGTATTAACTCCAAAGTGGAACATGCATGTGAGGTCTCACAGACATAAATTTTTAGTTTTAATCAAAGCCGGCTCCATTGTATTGTCAGATAAAGAAAGGCCACAGATAATGGGATTTCAGGAGATGGTTTGCATAAATATGCCACCCATTTCAACCTCTGCACGGATAAGAGTCGTTAATTGGAATGAGAACCAGGCCATTATCATAATATACCTTCCATCCACTCCCAACGGTTCCCGTGGGATCTGTTATGGGGGAGGTCGGTTGATATTTCACCTGAAGTCATTCGGCTGCTCGTTTCCAGGCCTGCCGTGTTTACAGGGATGCCAGCTTCATGTTTTCTCGCTCGCCGCATTATAAAATCTGAGTAATCAAGATGTGGAGATGAGTGTGCCTGTCTGTTCTTGATAGATGTACGGCAACTTTTGGGAGTGACTGTATGTGGGTAGTTGGTGGAGATATGAAAGGATAACACATCGCTGTCTAAAGCCTTGACACAATAAACAACTCAGGAAGTAAGATGTGTTAAACTGATGCTGAAAAAAAGACACTGATAAAAAACAAAAAACAAAAAAACCTCTACATGAAGCTCAAAAGAAAGAGATCAGTGTTCAGACTTCAGCAGAACAACTCCCTGATTTACGCATGATTATGTGTAATTCTGTTATGAAATGCATAGCTATTTCATAAATGCATGACTGAATTTATGAAAATACCTTCTAAAAGCCTATTTGATATTGCTTCAGTTTATTTTCAGTGGCATTTTTGTTCATCATTTTCTATCAAGGTGCTATTTAATTGGTCACCTATCGTTTTGCAGTTTGTCAGTTAACAATAGAAAAAAAGACTGTCCCAATTAATTATAATGTATCATCTGTTAATGCTCAGAATAATGTACAAATATGCTTTTATGTCAATGGTGGCGTATTAAACAGAATATTCTCTGAATTCTCTCTTCAAGCTTGTTTAATTAAAATGGCATATTGTGGTACCCAAGTATGAAACAATAAGCATTTTTGTGCATTTTTTATTAAAAATGTCCAATATATACCTACCAGGCATACCATTATGACCACTGACAGGCAAAGTGAATAGTACTGATTATCTCTTCATCACAGCATCTGTTAGTGGGTGGGATATATTAGGCAGCAAGTGAACATTTTGTCCTTAAAGTTAGAAGCAGGAAAAATGGCAAAGTGCAAGTATTTGAGCGAGTTTGCCTAGGGCCAAAATGTGATGGCTAGATGACTGGGACAGAGCCTCTCCAAACTGCAGCTCTTGTAGGGTTTTCTCGCTCTGCAGTGGTCAGTTTCTATCAAAAGTGCTCCAAGGAAGGGACAGAGTCATGGCTCATTGATGCAGATGGGGAGCGGAGGCTGGCCCGATTAAACAGACAAGCTACTGTAGCTCAGATTGTTCAAGAAGTTAATGCTGGTTCTGATAAAAAGGTGACAAAATACATAGTGCATCGCTGTTTGTTGCGTATGGAGCTGCACAGACACAGTCAGGGTGCCCATGCTGACCCCTGTCCACCGCTGAAAGTGGCACGTGAGCATCAGAACTGAACCACGGGGCAATTAAAGAAGGTGGTCTGGTCTGATAAATCATGTTCCCTTTCGGGGAACTCGAGCTGCGTCGAAACGCTGTGAGAACGCCTCTGCGTTAATGCGTCGTGAAGCGCCTGTAGAACCATTCCATCAGAAAAAAGATCGATCGTCGGCGTGATGACGTCATCGACCGGAAGCTATAAAGCGTCCGTGAAAACAAACAGGAACTAGCTTCTGAGCCTTCAGCAAGCGATCTGTGTGAACCTGTCTGTCTATTTGGTGTTTTTGTCTGTCTATATCCAGAGATTTTCCACCCTTTTGTTAAATATTGCTATATATATTAACAAACAAAGAGAAAATAAAATAGATAGAGTAAAATGGCGAGTGAAAGCAGCTTTAAGAGGTGTGTTCATCCCTGCCCACGCTACATCACGAGCGGGGATACACACTCTCTTTGTGTAGCCTGCTTGGGAGCGCAGCATGCCCAGGCAGCCCTCGAGGGGGCTGCTTGCGAGCACTGTGAGCGTATGCCACTGAGAACGCTGCGCTCCCGCCGGGCACTCTTCGAGGAGGGTGCCTCGGCTCGTGTTCCCCGCGGCTCTGGTCCCGCTTCCGCCGAGGCGGAGCGAAGGCTGCAGTCGTGGGGATCACAATTGGATGTTGCAGAGGGGTTAGAGACGGGCGCTGCCTTATCTCTGCCCTCACCTGCTCCATCCAGCGGCTCTTCTCGGGGCATGGAAGCACGCATGGCGGTTTCTTCCCCCCCGAGAGAGTCGCCGGTGCTCCAACTATCCAGCTCCGAGGAGGTGGACGTTGAGAGCATCGCGACTGAAGATTTGCCACTTCAGTCCCCTGCGAGTGAGGAGCTTGTTGAGGTTTTAACGCGAGCTGTGGCCAGACTAAATATTGACTGGCCCATAGAAAGGTCTGAGGCAGGAAGAAGAAAGTCTAGTAAATTAGATGAAAGATTCCTGCCCGCTCGCGCTTCAGAACCTCAGCGACGGGGCCTGCCGTTCTTCCATGATTTGCACACAGAGGTGGCAAAGTCATGGAGGAGACCGGCATCATACCGTGTGTTCAGCCCTCAGACTTCGGTCTATAGCAACATCATGGGGCTGAAGCACTACGGTTATGGGGCGATGCCAAAGGTAGAAGAGACGCTCGCGAGCCATCTCTCGCCTTCCTCGGCATCGTCCCTGAAGGCCCCGACTTTGCCCACCAGACCATTAAAAACAACGTCGGCACTGGTGGGCAAAGCGTACTCGGCGGCAGGTCAGGCTGCTGCATGCCTGCATACTATGGCTATAATGCAGGCTTATCAGGCTGACCTGCTCAGGGACTTAGATGGACGTGATGAAGTGGGGGGAGATATTATAAATGAGCTCAGAACATCAGCTGATCTTGCTCTCCGGGCCACCAAGGAGACGGCCAGATGTGTTGGCCACTCTATGGCAGCCTTGGTGGCTACGGAGAGGCATTTGTGGCTCAACCCCACTTAAATCAAGGAGAGGGAGAAAAGCTTCCTGCTCGACACGCCGCTGTCTCCTGGTGGCCTCTTCGGTGACGCAGTACACACTGTCACCGAGAGGTTCCAGGAGTCAAAGAAGCAAGCTGCGGCGCTAAAGCAGTTTCTCCCTCTCTGGGTCCAGGTCCCTGGGGCTGCCGCTGACATCAGGCAGCCCAAGCCGAGTACGAGCTCCGCTCACAGGGCGCAACAAAAGCAGAGCGTCGCCGCTCGAGCTCCCCCTCAGCGCGGGGACGAGGGACGGCGCTCTCAGGCGAGGCCTTCGAGGGGCAGGGCTGATCTGCGGACAGTCCTGATCGCCAAGAAGGCCTCGTCGAAGCGTTCCTGACGCCAGAAGCGCCAGGACGCTGAGGGTGGTTCCCCCCGTAGGGAAGCGGTGTTTACCCCTGCCAACGGTACCCGCTTCCCTACGGCACCTTCGGGGGGCCGCGCTGCCAACCCCGCCGCAATGCCGGGGCGCAGTCGGTCTCCGCGGGCCACCCGAGGGTGGTCCGCACCCCCTTCGGGGGGCCCCCGAGCAGTCAAGTCAGTCGTTCCCTGCCGGTCCGCCGCTTCAGGGCACTGTGCTTGTTGCTCAAAATACACCAGAGGCCAGCCTCGAGAGGCTGGTTCCCTTAGTAGATTTTCTAGACGAGTGGAAACGTCTATCAAATATATCTCATTGGGTCCTGCAGATAATAGAAAAGGGGTACGCCATTCAGTTCAGAAGTCGGCCACCTCCTTTCTGCGGTGTCCTACCTACAGAGGTGGTCCCGGAGCAGGCTCTGGTAATGGCACAGGAAGTAGAGACACTCCTGCAAAAAGGGGCTATAGAGAGGGTTCCCCCTCCCAGCAGGGAGTCTGGCTTTTACAGCCGTTACTTCATCGTGCCGAAGAAGGATGGGGGCTTACGCCCGATATTAGATCTGCGGCTATTGAATCGCTCGGTGGCCAAGCTCAAATTCAAGATGCTTACACTCAGACAGATTGTAGCGCAGGTCAAATCGGAGGATTGGTTTGTCACCATAGACCTCAAAGATGCGTATTTTCATGTCTCCATCCTTCCACATCACAGGAAGTTCCTGAGGTTTGCCTTCGGGGGAGAGGCATACCAATATCGTGTACTTCCCTTCGGTCTAGCACTGTCACCCCGCACGTTCACCAAGTGTGTGGATGCAGCTCTGGCGCCGTTGCGTCTACAGGGCATCCGCATACTGAACTATATCGACGACTGGCTGATTCTAGCGAATACAGAGCAGATGGCGGTTAAGCATCGAGATGCTGTTCTCGCCCACATGTCGAAGCTGGGGTTGAGGCTGAACGTCAAGAAGAGTGTGCTTTCTCCGGCTCAGAGAACCACTTTTCTAGGTGTGAACTGGGATTCGGTAATTATGCGGGCGCAATTATCGCCAACACGCGTAGCATCGGTCCTGGCAGCCGTCAAAGAACAGAAGCTAGGCCGGGCCGTCACTGTGAAACAGTTCCAGAAACTGTTAGGTCTCATGGCAGCAGCGTCCAACGTGATACCTTTTGGCCTACTGTACATGAGGCCACTGCAGTGGTGGCTCAAAACGAAAGGGTTCTCCCCGAGGGGAAATCCGCTCCGCACGATCAAAGTCACGCGGCGATGCCTACGTGCTCTGGTCATGTGGAAAAACCCGGGGTTTTTATCTCAGGGTCCCGTGTTGGGGGCTCATGTTCGTCGCGTAACGCTAACGACAGACGCCTCTCTCACGGGCTGGGGAGCGACCATGAGTGGTCGCTCGTCCCAGGTTCTATGGCAGGAACATCAGCGGCACTGGCACATAAATCGGCTAGAGATGCTCGCAGTGTTTCTTGCATTGAAACAGTTCCTGCCCGACCTCAGGGGCCACCATGTGTTAGTCAGGACAGACAACACGTCGGTGGTCGCCTACATAAATCACCAGGGGGGTCTGAGGTCCCGTCCTTTGGACAAATTGGCACATCGGATCCTCCTGTGGGCCCAGGGGAAATTGCTGTCAATCAGGGCAGTATATATCCCCGGGGTCCTAAATCAGGAAGCAGACAGCCTGTCGAGACAGGGGCCGAGGCCCGGGGAATGGAGACTCCACCCAGAGGTGGTGGAGCTCCTATGGAAGGTTTATGGGAAAGCGGAAATAGACCTATTTGCTTCGGCGGAGAATTCCCACTGCCCGCTGGGGCTGGATGCCATGGTACAGGAGTGGCCGAGGCTACCTCTGTACGCCTTCCCCCCGATTGTCCTGCTTCCAGGAGTTCTGGAGAGGGTACGCCGGGACGGGGCCCAGGTACTTCTAGTGGCTCCGTACTGGCCGACCCGAGTATGGTTCTCGGACCTGATATCTCTCCTGGAAGGCTCTCCGATGGAGATTCCGACCAGGAGGGATCTACTCTCTCAGGCGGGCGGGAGATTCCTGCACCCACGCCCGGAGATGTGGAAACTGTAGGCCTGGCCTCTGAGGGGGCTAGGCTCATAGAGGAAGGTCTCTCGGCCGAGGTCGTAGAGACCATCCTTCACTCCAGAGCTCCGTCCACGAGGAAACTGTACGCTCTGAAATGGAAACTTTTCTCAGCATGGTGCAGAGAACGCCAGTGGGACCCAGTTAACTGCCCGGTTGGTACAGTGCTGGAGTTCCTGCAGGCAAGGTTCTCGGCAGGGTTGACCCCCTCCACAATAAAGGTGTACGTGGCGGCCTTGGGTGCCTTCCACGTCCCTTTCGGTGGAGTGTCTTTGGGAAGACACCCTCTGATTACACGTTTCCTCCGTGGCACTTTAAGGTTGAGGCCTGTGATGCACTCTAGGGTCCCAGCATGGGACTTAGCCATTGTTTTACGGGGCTTGTCCGAGCCTCCATTCGAACCCTTGGAGGAGGTTTCGGATAAGTTCCTTACCCTCAAGACGGTATTTTTGTTGGCTATTTCATCTCTAAAGAGAATAGGAGATATTCAGTCCCTGTCTGTAGGGCCCTCATGTTTAGAGTTTGCGCCTGGGATGGTGAAAGCATTTCTGCATCCCAGGCCGGGTTATGTCCCCAAGGTTCCTACGAGCCCACGGGGCCCCATCACTCTTCAGGCGTTCTGTCCTCCTCCTTTCACGACGTCAGACCAGGAAAGATTGAATCTGCTGTGCCCTGTCAGGGCGTTAGATACTTATGTCCACAGAGCTGCCCTGTGGAGGAAAACTGATCAGCTGTTTGTCTGTTTCGGGCCCCCTAAGAAAGGGGCCCCAGTATCTAAGCAGAGGATGAGCAAGTGGGTGGTCGAGGCCATCTCACTTGCTTATGAGGCGGCCGGGCAGCCGTCTCCACTGGCTGTCCGGGCGCATTCAACCAGGGGTATGGCTGCTTCAAAAGCACTTTTGTCGGGGGCTTCCCTCCACGATATTTGTAACGCGGCCGGTTGGTCGTCTCCTTTAACCTTCGTCAGGTTCTATGAACTAGACCTGGCATCTACAGTTGGGGCACAGGTACTTTCGTAACCGTGTGCGCTTCGGCTTCACACATACGAGACACTTGGTCCTATGGCGATGTGGGTATAAGCGTTCTCACAGCGTTTCGACGCAGCTCGAGTTCCCCGAAAGGGAACGTCTCAGGTTACGTATGTAACCCTAGTTCCCTGAGGGAACGAGACGCTGCGTCGCTCTGCCATACTCCCGGCGTGTCCGTGATCACTTCCTTCAGGCTTTATCAGAAGTTAGTTCCTGTTTGTTTTCACGGACGCTTTATAGCTTCCGGTCGATGACGTCATCACGCCGACGATCGATCTTTTTTCCGATGGAATGGTTCTACAGGCGCTTCACGACGCATTAACGCAGAGGCGTTCTCACAGCGTTTCGACGCAGCGTCTCGTTCCCTCAGGGAACTAGGGTTACATACGTAACCTGAGACGTTTTATTTCACATCATGTGGATAGCAGAGATTGTGTTACCTGGGGAACACATGGCACAATAGATGCACTATGGGAAGAACACAAGCTAGTGGAGGCAGTGTGATGCTTTGGGCAATGTTCTGCTGGGAAACCTTGGGTCCTGCTATCCATGTGGATTTTACTTTGACACGTACCACCTAAATTGTTGCAGACCATGTACACTCTTTAATGGAAACAGTATTCTCTAGTTGCTGTGGACTCTTTCAGATGGATAATGCACCCTGCCACAAAGCAAAAATGAAATGAAAAATGTTCAGAAATGGTGTAAGGAGCACAACAACAAGTTTGAGGAGTTGACTTGGCCTCCAAATTCCTCAGATCTTAATTCAATCAAGCTTCTGTGGGATGTACTGAACAAATAAATCTGATAAAGCAATTTACAGGACATAACGGATCTGCTGCTTACATCTTGGTGCCAGATTCAAAAGCACACCTTAAGGAGTCTAGTGGATCCTATGCCTCGATGGGTCAGGGCTGCTTCGGCAGCAAAAGGGAGATTAACACAATATTAGGAAGGTTGTCATAATGTTATGCCTTATTGGTGTGTATACACGTTGTGTTTTGTTGTTGGCTCCCTTTAAATTGATGGTTTGGAGTGATTTACCTTGAATACGTTGAAAACGATGGCAAGACAGCCATTTTGACATAATGTTTTATGTAATTCAGATAACTGATTCAAACTGAGATTTGGCATGTCAGTCCATTTTAATCTACTCAATAACGTCATTCATATAGTTCTTGGCAGTGCTTCTCAAAAGCATCGTAAGCCGCTCACACCAAGGACTAAAACAATTAAAAATTCTAAATATAAAACAATAGCAGTATCCACACAAAAACTATCAATAAGTTATAAATAAACAGAACGATGTCTTTCGATGGTGTGGGCGCTAATATAGTGATTGTTAAAGTTATTGCACTTGGCATGTTCTGGACTTAAGTAGACCGTAGAACCATTGGCGTAGAACCATGATCATCTTCCAATGCTTTTGAGAAATGCAGCCCTGAACAACTGAAGATTCAGCAATCATTCTGACCTGCACACCAACATGGCATTTGATGAACCGGGATTTTCAAATAAAATAAACAGGTCTTGCTTCTGTTTGTCCATAGAGGGCATATTTGATGTGATTGATCTCTTTTTCATAAAACGTCTTCCTTCCTTTCTTTTATTTTTTTTTTTATTTTTTTTTTTCTGGCTCATGTTATGATTTCTCAATCTTGACAGATGTCTAGCTCAGGAAATGAATGAAATAAATTATCAAGAGAGACAGCCGGACCAGTCAAAAAATGATTCCTCGCAATAAACTCATCTAAACTCAGAGAATACTGGGAGATAAAAAAGAGAAATTAGAAAAATATCTATCTTAGAATACTTGAACAGATCCTCCAGGAAGTGACATAGTTTTGGAGGGAAACCCGTACAATCATCAGTAAGTACTAGCACTGGATTTAACAAATTCTGTAATGGTTTGAGGCATTATCTGGTTTGTCTCACTAAAAAAACTGCCAACTGGGCTGCCAACTCTCACGCATTCAGCGTGAGACTCACACAATTGACACTTTTCACACAATCTCATGCCACACATCCCTTTTCTCATGCAGAGAAGCAAAAAGAAAACGGAACCGATCGACAGACAAGACAGAGCAGGTTATTTCTGAAATGAAACAACGTCTCAGCTTTTAAATTCTGTGAATTGTATTTCCAAACTCTACATTTATTCTAAACAAATACATTTTGGTGCTTTTAAATGTGCTGTGATAGATCACTGTAGCACCTCAGTTCAAGTGGCATGTGAACCAGTCATCTTTTACTCTTTACTACCAGTTAATAGTAAACAAACACGGATGAACATTAGAAGGTATGTCCAAATATTAAAGATTAAGTGGACATTTTAATTAAAGGTCATGTTCTTCACGATTCCATCTTTCAAACTTTAGTTAGTGTGTAATGTTGCTGTTAGAGCATAAATAATACTTGTATAATTATAAAGCTCAAAGGTCAATGCCAAGCGAGATATTTTATTTAACAGAAGTTCCCTTTCAAAGCCTACAGCAAACGGCCGGTTTGGACTACAGCCCTGCACTTCCTTCATGAATGACGTAACTAGAACCGTTTGTTGACTAACCCTCTGCCCAAAAGTACACGCAAAATAGGGGGCTTGGTCTTGTTGCTCTCCCACGTGGAGAAGAGTGCGCATTCAGCGCTTGCATCTCCCCGTTATGGTAAGAGGCGGGACCTTTCCAGGCAAAGTGCGCTAAGCTGCTGTCCAATTACAACACGGGAAGCGCTGGCCTCAGAACTCGTTACGTATTTCTGAAGGAGGGACTTCATAGAACAAGGAAATCATCAGGCCATTTTTAGGACAGAGGAAACAGCGCTGTACAGATAAGTAAATTGTGTGAAAAATACTGTGTTTTTTTTACACGCTTAACATGAACTCATGTTATATTGCACACTGTAAACATAATCAAAGCTTCGAAAACAAGTGAAAAACGGGACCTTTAAATATTAGGCCATTATTAAACAAGGATTTGATCATGCTGTAAAGTGTAACAACAACCATCACGTATTATATTTGTTATAATACATAATGTACAAAAGTTTATATTATGTATTTTACATTAACTATTTTTACAGTGTTGTTCAATAAAATCAAATGATTACTTGCTTTTGATACTTTACTACCTTACTGTTATTATATATTTATTTTAAGTCATTTTAATGGCTATTGTTTACTAAGGTCTATTTTTATTACCACAAAAAACATTCGATCACTCGATTAATCATCAAAATGAATGGCTGATTTCTTGATTGCCAAAATAATTGACAGACCTACATCAGTTCAAACATTTCAAAATGCATCTGCAGTGGTTTGCATTTTGTCTTTCATTTGGAAAAAAAAGACTTTTCGTCATTGAAGTTTTTTGTTTAATATAAGAGAAATAGTGTTAAAGTTATTAGTTGTCTCGTGAACTCAGTATAATATTGTCTCTTCTCATGAGCTAAGTGTATTGTCACACACATAATAGCCCTACTTATTAAATCTTAAAACACCGAACATGCTTTCTGGAAGTTTTCATCCTGAATGTTATAAAAATGAAACATATCTGCTCTCTGTGGCTGGTATCAGACTAAAACTACTGGCTTGGGAGCAAGAACTTGCTAGATTCATTTACTGGCTACAGTGAGCTACATATGGTGAAGTGGCAACAGCTTAACACATTGCCCTCACTATGTCTTTACAGTGTTTATCATTAAAATTAAACTATTCCTCTTCCTTAGATGTTGCAAAAAGGTTGGCGGAACTGTGAAAAGATTCAGCGGTCTTGCTTGCAAGATGCACAAATTCAGATGCATCATGGGTTTGATTGTGTAAATGAGAAGTTTCTAAAAGCCTAGCACACTGCAAAACAGTAGCTTGATTCGTCATGTTTTAAAGATAAAAAATACTGTATATAGATATCTCATTGTGTATTAATACTGAAATATCTGAAACAGCTACAAATGCTCCTTTTCTGCAGTATTGATCTACTGATACCAGCTACATGTTCTCACTCTTTCTTCTCTCAGACAGCAATTTGAGTCATACCGGCCTCCTCTCAATCACTCATCTCATTCGCTCTGTTTGAATAATGCGTGTATTTCCAACACTTTTTAACGCACAGGGTACTCCTTTAGCGTCATTTTTCGATGAGCAGGGTGCTATATTCAGTTCGGTGATAAACCTTTGACGTCATACACAGACACGTTGGGCTTATCTTCATAATGCAATTATATATTGGGTTATGATTTTGCCATAATGACATGTATTTTTAATTTCATTTATTTTTATTTACCCTAGTTAGACATGTTTTAACATGTAACCCAACCCCATCCAATCCCTAAACCTACCCGCTGTTTATTATCTGATATAAAACACATGATATACAGGCAGATACTGTCAGGGTTCTGTCACTTCGGTCTAGCTTTCTCTTGGTATTGTGACAGAGCACTGACACGCCTGTATTGTTTGTCTGTGTGAGTGCGCAGCTTTGAGCAGGCTCGAGATGTGTGCTCTTCTGTCCTTGTAAGTTTTCTGTTTGGGCCGGGGTGTTTGGATCCTAGCACTTCGGTATAGTTGGGTTTCGGTTTTGTTTTGGGATTCGGACATTCATGCTCCTCGTGTTTTGTCTTCTGTTGTGAACGCACGGAAAGAGCATTCGCTCGTTCTTGTGCGCTCTTTTTTTTAAATGTGAGTGTGCACTCTTCTGTCCATGTGTCATGTTTGTGTTGTGTAGCATGCAGCTGGTGTTTTTAACTAGCTGCATGCTTTTCATGTCATGTTTTGTATGAACATAAGTCTTATGAGTTTTCATTTGCCTTAGTCTTCTTGTGTTTGCAGTCCTGTGCTGGATCGTTGTCGAACATTCCTCCTGTTTTCCTGTTCCTGAAGTCAGACAAGTGTTGTTTTTCTCCCTCTGAGTTGGTTTTGTTTGTCTTCTTTTGTTTAATTTTTATAATAAAGAGCCTATTTCCTACTGCATATTGTGTCCTCGCTCTCATCCATTCAACCAACCCTGACAATAAGTAACTTCACAAGTTCGTTAACTTATTCTAACCCAAACTCTACCAGTCTACTAATACTCTGCTAACACTGTAATGACAGTTAAGCCCAATTTATACTTCTGTGTCGAGTGTACAGCATAGCTGCGGCGTAGGCTGTGTGCGGCGCACGTAACCTATGACGTACCCTTATGTGCACATCTCCAAAAATGTAATAATGCGTCAATTCTACGCGGACCGCAAGCACTGTGATTGGTCTGCCAGAACCCCTCCCTCAGGTCTAGAAATAAATATATCTGCTATAGGAGTGCGTGTGTCCAGAAATTTCAATCTATATCTGCTATATAACACACTGTTTTGTAGTGCAGAGATTGATGTTAGTGAATAAATACATAGATCCACTGTGTATAGTTTATTTTCTCATTAAAACCAAAGATGTTAATCAGTGATTGTATATCAAGTACAGGGACACGTCACAATGGGTGCATTTCGTTTTGTGATATCAACAGAATGAAAAGTATCCGCAACACCAATTGATTGAAACACTAGTGAGTGCACGAGCCACCTGAAAACAGCGGCCATGAGCACTCTGCATGATTTCACAAACACATTCAGTGCCAGATTGCCTCATGTTACTCTATTAATCAACTAGAGATGCTTAATTAGTATTACATACAACAACTCAAGGTGCAAGAAAAGCCGCTATCTGCCGCCATCACTGCTGATACTTCAGGTGCGTCTCAAACGCATACAAAGGCTGCGTCCAAAACCTGGAAATGGCTGCCTTCGGAGGACATATTTGAAGATAGGAAGGCATCAAGCAATGTCCGAATGTATTGTTTTGTCACTTCTTGCTGGTCAATTTGTGTGTAAATGTATGTTTTTTTTAGCAATATTTTCCAATTCATATGTAATTTGTTGCGAGAAATGACTAATGTAGTAATAAATATGTGTTTAGTTCTCACCAAAGCTCGCTCTATTTTGATAAAAGAAAAGTGTTTTTAATACAAAAAAAGTCAACCTTCAAATAATTATGTTCAGTTATGCACTCAATTCTTGGTCGGGAATCCTTTCAGAAATTACTGCTTCAATGCGGCTTGGCATGGAGGCGATCAGCCTGTGGCACTGCTGAGGTGTTATGGAGGCCCAGGATGCTTCGATAGCGGCCTTAAGCTCATCCAGAGTATTGGGTAATGCGTCTCTCAACTTTCTCTTCACAATATCCCACAGATTCTCAATGGGGTTCAGGTCAGGAGAGTTGGAAGGCCAATTGAGCACAGTAATACCATGGTCAGTAAACCATTTACCAGTGGGTTTGGCACTGTGAGCAGGTGCCAGGTCGTGATGAAAAACGAAATCTACATCTCCATAAAGCTTTTCAGCAGATGGAAGCATGAAGTGCTCCAAAATCTCATGATAGCTAGCTGCATTGACCCTGCCCTTGATAAAACACAGTGGACCAACACCAGCAGCTGACATGGCACCCCAGACCATCACTGACTGTGGGTACTTGACACTGGACTTCAGGCATTTTGGCATTTCCTTCTCCCCAGTCTTCCTCCAGACTCTGGCACCTTGATTTCCGAATGACATGCAAAATTTGCTTTAACCTGAAAAAAGTACTTTGGACCACTGAGCAACAGTCCAGTGCTGCTTCTCTGTAGCCCAAAAGTGTCTTGACCTGGGGAATGCGGCACCTGTAGCCCATTTCCTGCACACGCCTGTGCACGGTGGCTCTGGATTTTTCTACTCCAGACTCAGTCCACTGCTTCCGCAGGTCCCCTAAGGTCTGGAATCGGTCCTTCTCCACAATCTTCCTTAGGGTCCGGTCACCTCTTCTTTTTGTGCAGCGCCACACTTTTTCCTTCCCACAGACTTCCCACTGAGGTGCCTTGATACAGCACTCTGGGAACAGCCTATTTGTTCAGAATTGTTTTCTGTGTCTTACCCTCTCACTTGAGACTGTCAATGATGGCCTTCTGGACAGCAGTCAGGTCGGCAGTCTTACCCATGATTGCGGTTTTGAGTAATGAACCAGGCTGGGAGTTTTTAAAAGCCTCAGGAAACTTTTGCAGGTGTTTAGAGATAATTATTTGATTCAGATGATTAGGTTAATAGCTCTTTTAGAGAACCTTTTCATGATATGCTAATTTTTTGAGATAGGAATTTTGGGTTCCCTTTCGGAGAACTCGAGCTGCATCGAAACGCTGTGAGAATGCCTCTGCGTTAATGCGTCGTGAAGCGCCTGTAGAACCATTCCATCGGAAAATCGATCGATCGTCGGCGTGATGACGTCATCGACCGGAAGCTATAAAGCGTCCGTGAAAACAAACAGGAACTAGCTTCTGTGCCTTCAGCAAGCGATCTGTGTGAACCTGTCTGTCTATTTGGTGTTTTTGTCTGTCAATTTGAAGAGTTTTTCCACCCTTTTTGTTAAATATTTCATATCTATTAGCAAAACAAAGAGAAAATAAGATAGATAGAAAATGGCGAGTGATAGCAGCAATTTCAAGAGGTGTGTTCATCCCTGCCCACGCTACATCATGGGTGGGGATACACACTCTCTTTGTGTTGCCTGCTTGGGAGCGCAGCATGCCCAGGCAGCCCTCGAGGGGGCTGCTTGCGAGCATTGCGAAAAAGTTACCTCTGAGAACGCTGCGCTCCCGCCGGGCACTCTTTGAGGAGGGTGCCTCGGCTCGTGTTCCCCGCGGCTCTGGTCCTGCTGCCACCAAGGCAGAGCGGAGGCTGCAGTCGTGGGGATCACAATTGGATGTTGCAGAGGGGTTAGAGACGGGCGCTGCCTTATCTCAGCCCTCACCTGCAACTTCCAGCGGCTCTTCTCGGGGCATGGAAGCACGCATGGCGGTTTCTTCCCCCCCGAGAGAGTCGCCGGTGCTTCAACTGTCCAGCTCCGAGGAGGTGGACGTTGAAAGCATCGAGACTGAAGACTCGCCACTTCAGTCCCCTGCATGCGAGGAGCTCGTTGAGGTTCTGATGCGAGCAGTGGCCAGGCTTAACATCGACTGGCCAACTGAAAGATATGAGGCAGGAAGAAAGCGTGTAAGCAAACTAGACGAGAGATTCCTGCCTTCTCGTGCTTCAGAACCTCAACGGCGGGGCCTGCCATTCTTCCATGATTTGCACACTGAGGTGGCAAGATCATGGAAGAGACCGCCTTCATATCATGTGTTCAGCCCGCAGACCTCGGTCTATAGTAACATCGCCGGGCTGAAACAGTACGGTTATGGGGCGATGCCGAAGGTCGAAGAGACGCTCGCGAGCCATCTCTCGCCTTCTTCGGCATCGTCCCTTAAGGCCCCGACTTTGCCCACCAAACCTCTAAAAACAACGTCGGCGCTGGTGGGCAAAGCATACTCGGCAGCGGGTCAGGATGCACACGATGGCAATCATGCAGGCATATCAGGCTGACCTGCTGAGGGATCTGGACAGTAGTGATGTCATCGGGGGAGATATGGTAACTGAGTTGTGTTCGTCCGCTGATTTAGCTCTCCGGGCCACCAAGGAGACGGCCAGATGTGTTGGCCACGGAGAGGCATCTCTGGTTAAACCCCACAGACATCAAGGAGAGGGAGAAAGCCTTTCTGCTTGATGCGCCGCTCTCTGCTGGAGGCCTCTTCGGTGACGCAGTTCACACTGTCACCGAGAGGTTCCAGGAGTCGAAAAAGCAAGCTGCGGTGCTCAAGCAGTTCCTCCCTCTCCGGGTCCAGGTCCCTGGGGCTGCTGCTGACATCAAGCAGCCCAAGCCGAGTACGAGCGCCTCGCACAGGGCTAAGCAAAAGCAGAGCGTCGCCACCCGAACTCCCCCTCAGCGCGGGACGAGGGGCGGCGCTCTCAGACGAGGCCTTCGAGGGGCAGGGCTGATCTGAGGACAGTCCTGATTGCCAAGAAGGCCTCGTCTAAGCGTTCCTGACGCCAGAAGCGTCAGGACGCTGAGGGTGGTTCCCCCCTCTGGGGGCCGTGCTGCCAACCCCGCCGCAATGCCGGGGCGCAGTCGGTCTCCGCGGGCCACCCGAGGGTGGTCCGCGCCCCCCTCGGGGGACCCCCGAGCAGTCAAGTCAGTCGTTCCCTGCCGGTCCGCCGCTTCAGGGCACTGTGCTTGTTGCTCAAAATACACCAGAGGCCAGCCTCGAGAGGCTGGTTCCCTTAGTAGATTTTCTAGACGAGTGGAAACGTCTATCGAACATATCTCGTTGGGTCCTGCAGATTATCGAAAGGGGGTACGCCATTCAATTCAAAAGGCGGCCACCTCCTTTCAGCGGTGTCCTACCTACAGAGGTGGGCCCGGAGCAGGCTCTGGTAATGGCACAATAAGTAGAGACACTCCTGCAAAAGGGGGCTATAGAAAGGGTTCCTCCTCCCGGCAGGGAGTCTGGGTTTTACAGCCGTTACTTCATCGTGCCAAAGAAGGATGGGGGCTTACGCCCGATATTAGATCTGCGTCTATTAAATCGCTCAGTGGCCAAGCTCAAGTTCAAGATGCTCACACTCAGACAGATTGTGTCGCAGATCAAATCGGAGGATTGGTTTGTCACCATAGACCTCAAAGATGCGTATTTTCATGTCTCCATCCTTCCACATCACAGGAAGTTCCAGAGGTTTGCCTTCGGGGGAGAGGCATACCAATATCGAGTACTTCCTTTCGGTCTAGCTCTGTCACCGCACACATTCACCAAGTGTGTGGATGCAGCTCTGGCGCCGTTGCGTCTGCAGGGCATCCGTATACTGAATTATATCGACGATTGGCTGATTCTAGCGAATACAGAACAGATGGCGGTTCAGCATCGAGATGCTGTTCTCGCGCACATGTCGAAGTTGGGGTTGAGGCTGAACGCCAAGAAGAGTGTGCTTTCTCCGGCTCAGAGAACCACTTTTCTAGGTGTGAACTGGGATTCGGTAATCATGCGGGCGCAATTATCGCCAACACGCATAGCATCGATCCTGGCAGCAGTCAAAGAGCAGAAGCTAGACCGGTCCGTCACTGTGAAACAGTTCCAGAAACTGTTAGGTATCATGGCAGCAGCTTCCAACGTAATACCTCTTGGCCTACTGTACATGAGGCCACTGCAGTGGTGGCTCAAAACAAAAGGATTCTCCCCGAGGGGAAATCCGCTCCGCACAATCAAAGTCACGCGGCGATGCCTACGTGCTCTGGTCATGTGGAAAAACCCGGGGTTTTTATCTCAGGGTCCCGTGTATGCGGGCTCATGTTCGTTGCGTAACGCTAACGACAGATGCCTCTCTCACGGGCTGGGGGGCGACCATGAGTGGTCGCTCATCCCAGGGTCTATGGAAGGAACATCAGCGGTACTGGCACATAAATCGGCTAGAGATGCTCGCGGTGTTTCTGGCATTGAAACAGTTTCTGCCCGACCTCAGGGGCCACCATGGCGGCGTTCGCAACCAGGTGAGGATTAGTTATCATGTTGACAAGTCCATGCGTTGTTCAAGACCATGATTTTCCATCTAACACAACTGCTTGCTAAAATTCATAAAGAAATATGAATGTTCATCATAGTTCAAATCAGAAGTTTCACCCACAGTCAGGTGATTGACTAGCCTAACAAGCCAGACCCATATCAAGATGTTTAGTCTGGAAACTCACCATAGACAGCTTAATCCGAGGGGCGGGATAAACGGTTGTCTTTCAAACTCCCTCTGCACGCGATAGGATAGCGCTACAACCAACCAGAGCAATGAAGGTGAAACAGAGCTTGTTGATAGATTAAACATTCACCGTATCCGGTCAGCAAAACCCCGAACACATCTTCCCTTTTTAAGAATGACTTCAGTGCCGTTCTTTGTTGTTTTCTCAGAGAAAAGCTTAACTCCAAGTCTTCCAGAGTTGCGGTCAAAGCTGATTCGAAAGACCGTCGCCAGCTTCTGTGTTTACTAGAAGCGCGCAAACACAACTCGGCTGTCGTCATTATGGCCCCGCCCACCGACTCTATACACGATGTGATTGGTCCGGCAAGAGTTAGGGCAATACAGTTCAGAAGGGTATTGAGAGTTCCTAGACGACACTTGCGGGCAGATTAAATTTGCTGCCGCTAGGGTGCGTCTAGATTTCTATGCTAGTGATTGACACTATTGGTGTGAGACGCAGTCATAATCATGTCAGTTTATGATTTGTGTCTAACTGATAGCATGGTTTATGATTTGTGTCCAACTGATAGCATGGTTTTTGGTTAAAATGTCAAAATGATCGCATATCATTTGAAAACATTTTAAAATGATTACAATATCATTATTATAAGGCTATTATTTTTTCAGCTTTATCACAGGATTATGATGAATAGGTCTATTCATGTTTTAACCAAGAGGGAAAAACGAGACATCCCGGGTGTCTGAGACGCAGTGCTCTTCTGTAAGTTGGACTGTATCATATAGCCTACCTTCTGACATTCAAATTTCGTTCTGTAACTGGAAAAGAAGTGAATATCGCCTCGTGTGTACATGATCCGCATGATGAGGCGCTCAGTCACGCTTTAGTAAAGAGCGTGACATCTACTATTTGAATTTTGATACAAATTTAACAGGAAGTGGTGTTATGACAAAATCTGTTTATTAATATCTCAGTCATGCCCCCATCTTTCTGCAGAATGCTTACTGTTTACTTTAAGTGTAAAAAAGTTATTTGATTCATCTTTTGAAAGCATGAAATGAATGAAAAGAAGGCAATATGTATTATTTATTTTCTTTTACAGTTAAATTATTATTATTTATGGAATCAGGGAGTTTTTTTCTTAAATGTCTCAAAAGCACTTTGTTCCTACATGAACTGTGGTATTTTGGCATATTTGTTGTTGCTGTTTTTAGCAACAACAAGATATATATCGTATATCAAGATATATTTTTTGCTCCATATCGCCCAGCCCTAGCATGAAGGCACCTCACGAAACAAACACACACACACACACACACACACACACACACACATATATATATATATATATATATATATATATATATATATATATATATATATATATATATATATATATATATATATATATATATATATATATATATATTGTATATTGTAGAACACTTCAGGAACATTATGCTAACCTTTAAATAACATTGTACTAACTTTAAGAAAACTGGACATTTATACCAGAGCTTGGAACCCTGCAGGTCCATGTTCCTAAAGTGTTTAGTTGTTAATAAATATAAGTTAAGGAAATGTACCAGAGAACTTATGCTAACCTTTGAAAAACATTTTACATTTGAATCAATTAAGTATTGTACAGTCAACAACACAACAGAAATGAGAAATCTTACAGGTTAATGAGCTTCTGTTTCATAATATGGCCTAAGCGATCGCTTGCCATTGGATGTGATTGAACTACCTTAATACAGTTAGTCCCATGGTGACTCCATTATTTACATCTTAAGTGTATAGGCAGACTCTTAAAGTGACTTATATGAAGTGAACTAATCAGGTAAATGTCAATTACCATGACAGACTGAGAGTACATGTCACATGCTAAACATGCGCCTGTTTTTGTCCTAAGCTGTAAGTCTAAATGTTTGAGAAAAGTCCTCAACAATCTGCACAATTTGAGGTATTATTCATGCGCATAATATGAAATGATTCATGAGGCAAAATTGAATACATATGAGCAATAGTGATGCTTGCAGACACCCCTGATAACACATTTCTCAGGTAGTTTCAAAGAGCGCTTGTGCACTTAGTAGCTGATTAACACTTTATGTACTATATTATGCAGTGAAATGGCTCATTGTTGAATTTAGCCTGCAATTATAAAACAGAGAGTTTATAATTTGGTAGTTTCATTTTGGTTTGCAAAAGTTGCAAGACTTTCCACTTAATTACTTAAAAAAATATGATGGAAAGTGCTTTAAGTCACATTTTAAATAAATATGAGAAAAGGAGTGTAGTACATAGCAGTGAGGAATAATTCCTCTGTTTCTCTGAGACCATGAGGGATTGGGCTCACATATTAAAAATGTCACACCACTGTAAATCTTTACTTTATTGTGCCTGGCTACATGATGTATGTATGAGGGTTCTCTCTATATATAATAAAGTTGCAAAAAAAAAAGTATGTGAAAAAAGTATTTAGTAAATTTAGTCTGAATTAAATATATTACTTTTTTATTTTTTTTATTTTTTTTTACATATAGTCTACAAGACAAAAACAAACAAACAAACAAAAAAACAAACACAATTAAATTGATTAAAATGCATAAAACACATTTTGTATTATCTCTTATTTTGTTATTATTATTCACATTTTACAGATTCTGCATGCGGTTCACATACTTTTATTTGCAAAACTATAATAATTTTTTTTTAAAACTATAATTATTCATACAATTTCACAAGAAAATAAAATCTCAAAGTCAATTTCCCAACTAAAAAAAAAAAAGAAAACATAATTTACATATATATTTATTTTTAATAAAAAAAATATATATATATATATTGAAAAAATAAAATTAAAAATTAAAATCAGTCAGACAAATCGAGTAGTTGACCAGCACACATTACAGATCCCATCGCTTGCTCATTCATGTAGAACAGTCCGATCAGGCATAACATTATGACCACTGACATGTTAGTGGTTGGGATATAATTCAATGCTTGAGTTGTCACTGATTAAGATGCTTTCTGTATTTGCTGGTGTTTTTCTATTTGTTTGTGTATTCTTTAGTTGCAGTGCATAGAGCTCTCTCGGCCACCGTAGTACCTGGTCTGCTGTGGTGAGTATCTATCAAAAGTGGTCCAAGGAAGGAGCATTGGTGAATGGGTGGCCAAGGCTCATTGATGCACGTGTATCACATTTTCACAGACTCTGCAAGCTGCTCACATTCTTTTTCCTGCAACTGTATGTATCTCTCAATTCTTTTTATCACATAATTCTGACTTTATAAGACAATATTCTGACTTTATATCTCACAATTCTGACTTCATATAATGCAATTTTGACTATATACTGTAATTCAAAATGCTGACTTTATAACTCAAAATTCTTACTATACAACACACAATTCTGACTTAAAGGGGGGGGGGGGGTGAAACACTCAGTTTCAGTCAGTGTCATGTCAATCTTGAGTACCTATAGAGTAGCATTGCATCCTGCATATCTCCGAAAAGTCTTTATTTTTTTTATAATTATATAAGAAAGATGCGCTGTTCCGAGTCTTTCCGAAAAAAGCTGAGCGGGTGGGGGCGTATCGTGTGAGCAGAGCTAAATAATGACGTGTGCTCGCTGCTGCTATTGTGTTGAGTCGAGTGCGTCGTAAAGCTGTGTCATCCCTAACAGCGGGAAAAAAACTTTATTCAAAATAAAAATATGGCTTTTAATCAGATACAGCCATACATCTATGATCCGGAATCAGACCCAGAGGCTGCAGTTGAACAGGAGCAGCAGCAAAAACGACTAGAGCAGGACGTCTCTATGTGGTACAAGTTATACACTAACTATATAATATGCTTAGCGACTTGTGTTATTTACATATTTATACTTTTATTATATCGTCGTATTTTTGTCTTTGAAGGTGTACATGTGGGAAGTGCAGTTGTGCACGTGTGTTTGTGTGTTTACGCGTGGTTTGTGTAGACAGTAAGCGGACTGGTTTTGCACGGAAGGGTAAGTTAGTGTTTACATAGAAAGACACGGAATAGTAGCGCATTTGAATGAAGAAGCGCGCTTATTTAGTTCAACATATTTCCCCACTCTTTGTGTATTGTTGTTTGGAGTGCTTTTACAATACACAAACATAAAGTTACACATATAGTGGCCAGCTAAACAAATGTACACGCACTACACATCGCATGCTCCATTGATCAATTAACATGATACGTGATCATGTTTGGGCTACTTGATGAGCATAGGCAAAAACACAGACATTTGAAGCAGTCTTACTCACAGCCTGCGGTTCTAACGTTGGGACCTTTATCGTTGGGACTGCTCCATCCTTCAGCATTAGGCGATCGTAAAATCCTGTGTCGAGCTGGGCCTTGTTTATGAAACAGTCGGCACCGAAAGGCAGCGAACAGATATAAACATTTGCGCAACTCAGTTGCTGATCCGGAAAAGCAAATTCCATCCACTGTTGCCTTACCGCGGGGTTTTTGGGGAATCTGTGCAGGACTGTCTTGGTCTGGCAACCAAAAACGCACTTTTTTGGTGACATTGTTATGTGCACATCACCTGTTCAGCGCATCCTACGAGCCAGCGCTTTGATGGGCGTAGCCTGTTACTTTCGCTCTCTCCCTCTCTCTCTCTCACGCGCTTCCGGTAGAATTGTCCGTACGGCCCATACAAGGAAATTCCGCCCCCATTAACGTCAAAGGGGACGCATGATCTCAAAAAACTTGCCGAAACTTATGACTAACCGGAAGTAGTATTTTTGACAAAGAAATACTCCCATCAAACGTCCACCTTAACTTTTGAAACTTTGTCTATGTTTAGTATGGGATTCCAAGTCTTTAACAGTGTAAAAAGATCAGTATGCATGAAACAGCATTTCACCCCCCCTTTAACAACACACAATTCTAACAACACACAATTCTGACTTAACAACACACAATTCTGACAACACACAATTATGACTTTAACACAACATTCTGACATTATAACACACAATTCTGACATTATATCTCGCAAGTCTGACTTTATATCACGTAATTATGACGATATATCACGCAAGTCTGACTTTATATCACGTAATTATGACTTTATATATCACAATTCTGAGAACAAATTCTAGAATAAACTTACAACTGTAAGATAAATAATTCTCAATTATCTTTTAAAATGCTTTATTCTGAGGCAAAAATCAGCTTCCGTAGAACCCTCATATAGACATGTGATCAAAGCTACATCAAACCTGTGAAATACTGATCTGCCAACATTGTCGCTATATGATAAATTAAAATAAGCTGATAACATCACTGTTTTCTCCAGATCAACTGTACCGCCAAAGCAAATTTTGTTCTCCTGTTTAACACTGTGAAGTTGCTTTGAAACAATTGTCATTGTTAAAGCACTATATAAATACAGTTGATTGATTGATTGGTTGACATGTAATTTTATTATTATGTTTATTTTATTTTGTACAACACAGTTGTACATCTGGAATCAAATTTGAGGTATTGATCAAATAAAATGTTCTATTTTAAATCAAATTAATTAAATATTACTTTTGTGAATTCACAGGTTGTTTCAATTTTGCAGGCACAGATTCAGTTTTGGATTGGTCATACTAAAATGACCTATTAGACCCAACCTGAGAATTAGATGATGCATTGGGACACCCCTCAACGGTCCCGTTCCAGACTATTTCAGGTGAATGAACATCTAAAAATGGACTCAAGGCTGTTTTCAATGTACTCCAAGGGGAACAGAGGAAGCACCAAGGCCATGTTGTCTCTCACCAATTACAGAGTGAAGCCAGCACATCTGTGGCAGCACCTGACCACGATTCGTGACCTTGCAAGTCAAGTCTGTTTATTTTATTTATATATAAAACATTAGCTACAGGAACCAGAAGGAACATACTGTGTTTTCTATTTGAAGTGGATTCCACATCTTGGCCTTGGAGGCAAGAAATGCAAGAATCTGCTGACAAAGCTGTGAATTACATCAAGTCTTGACCAAAGGATCCACATCTGTTCCACGTGTAAAAAAACAGACATTGGACATGTGCAATGCTTGACACATCCCGATGCCAGATGGTTGTCATGTGGAATGTCTTTAAATTTGATAAATAATACTCAGATGTTTTTACGTTATAATCTGGCAGACAGAAGTATGGGCTATTTGGTTAATTGCAGGAGTCTTTCTTGCTCATATTTGCTTTGCATGATTAAAATTACGTCTATGAAGAAGAAACTATTTGTCATTGACGCCAATGCAAGTGATAATTCTGCTTCCTTAGGGAGAACTATGATTCTGCCATTAAAGATAGTCGTGCACCTCTTGTCGCTAGAGGAACAAGTACTTTAAAGTAGAAGCCAACCCAAGGGAGACCAAGATGTCTTTGTCTTGATGTAAAATGAAACACCTAAAGATCTTGCTTTTAGAAGGTGAAGACGGAAGAGTTATTTGGTTCCTTTTACCAACCTTTGTGAGAAAAGTTTTCTCTACTCCCAACGCATCTGATCTGATATTGAACCAGTTTCTTGTATGAGACTTGATGACCTTGTCCTTGACAACTTGTACAGCTTTGCTTGGCTAAACAAGTTCCAAACTCTTCCACTGAAATGAAAAGATGCCCTAACCCTCACCCGATGGAGCACCTTCTACTCTTGTCAAGGGGACACTTTGTTTGAGGACTTATTTTTGGAGAAAGGGAACATGACCAGAAAGGTAAGCATATTCACTTAATGAAAATCAATGCTCACAAATCAAACAACGTTCAGTTTTGGTGAGAAACCTTCAGAGCTTTTGATCTGTTTATGCCTTATGTTTCCAAGCTTTATAATGACAGTGAATGGGTCTCACGAGTTTGAAGCTCAAAAAAGTGCATCCATTCATAATAAACGCACACTACATGGCTCTAGGAGGTTAATAAAGGCATTCTTAAGCAAATCGATGGGTTTGTGTGAATAAAATATCCATATTTGAAATTTTATAAAGTAACATGTCTAGCTTCTGCCTTCCTTCAGACCGCCTTCTGTATTCAACTTACAAAAAAAGTGTAACTGACATGACAAATGAAGTCAGACGTAGAGTAAGTGTTTTGAACTGCGAGAGGCGTTACATTTTCTTTATAAGTTGAATACAGAAGGCATTCTAATCCCGAGGAGCCATTAATGATAGATGTATGCCCTTTTTTGAGCTTCAAACTTGTGAGCCCCGTTCACTGACATTATAAAAGGGTTAGTTCACCCAAAAATTAAAATTATGTCATTAATGACTCTCCCTAATGTCGTTCCACACCTGTAAGACCTCCGTTCATCTTTGGAACACAGTTTAAGATATTTTATGTTTAGTCCGAGAGCTTTCTGTTCCTCCAATGAAAGTGTATGCACACTATACTGTCCATGTCTAGAAAGGGAATAAAAACATCCTCAAAGTAGTCCATATGTGACATCAGTTAGTTAGTTAGTTAGAATCTCTTGAAGCATCGAAAATACATTATCGTCCAAAAATTACAAAAACTACGAGTTTATTCAGCATTATCTTCTCTTCCGTGTTTGTATTCAATCCGCAACCAAAGATTCAAACGGTTATGAATCAGCATATTGATTCATGATTCGGATCGAGTGTCAAGCTGCCAGACTGCTGAAATCACGTGACTTTGGTGTAGTAAAGTCGTAGGTTTTGTTATTTTTGGACCAAAATGTATTTTCAATGCTTCAAGAGATTCTTTCAGTTCTACTTTCTAAGTATGAATTATCATATGCAGTAAAAGGTTTTGCCAAGGTTCTACCATACTGGCTTTTTTCCTGTATGGTAGTCTCTTCAGACTTTAGAACTGCACATGAGCTTCTTTTGACCTCCTAACTGATTTCCTTCCCACAAATTAATCCATAAATATTAAGTGCAAACAATAACCATAATACCATAAACAAAGTGCTCAATATATTTAAAGTGCAAATAGAGACCTAATTTTTCTTCAGTCATGATACAGAGCTAAGAGATGGTTACAACAAGATAGATTTTATATTGTGAAATATTCACATGCCTCAGGGAGCCACTTTCAAACAGTGATATCTTATTGAAATCGCGTTTGAATGCACGCTCCCATATACTTTCAATTTCGCGATCATACGTACTCTTTAAATAGGTGGTTCTGAATGCACATTTAAAATATATGTCTGATGCTTCTGCTGCGCAACGAATCCTCGGCCACGGTCCAGTCCACTAACATGTAACGCACTCTTAATACACACACTTAACGTGAGCGCTCAATGTCGTACATAGGCCCGATCACATGTAAATGCATAAATCCGTCAAATAGAGCCTTCTGATTCAAATCGATGCGTTTGTGTAACAAAAATATCCATATTTAAAATTTTATAAAGAAAACCCGCCTTGAAGTCTTCCATTGTAGCCATGGCTGTTTAAGTATTTAACAGCCACAAGATGGCGCCAGCGTTAAGCATAGAAGTAGTACCAGTCAAGATAACTAATATTACCCATATGAGCGTTTGTTATCTGGATATAACATACCGCTGGAATGCGCGATTGACCAATCAGACCTGTATAATACAAATTGTTAATGTTCGTGTATGCCATAGTAGAGAGATGCATTTTTTACTCTAGATTTAAACTATCCGAGTGTGTCTGCTTCCCGAACAGTGTTAGGAATTCTCCGAAATACTCCGCCATTGATGAAAATTCCTGTAATTTGTGGGACAACACTTCCCCACCATTGACGGAAAATTCATTCCGTTATACTATAGGGGGGGCGCTATTATGCATCTTCTGAAAGAGAACTGAATCTCCTGATAACAAAACTATCCACATTCAAGTGATGATTAAAGCTAGAATAAAAGAGTTTTTTTTGTTTAAAAACAGATAGCATATTCTTTCTTTTGTTTTATTGCATATTCAGATATTCTGGGAGCCATGACATTTTTGGGAAAATTAACAAAAAGTCTTGCAATGGCCGGCAACTAAAAAAAAAAAAAAGCTGGTAGGGAGTAGGGTTGGGCATCGAGAACCGGTTCTAACTTGGAACCGTTTAAAAAATAACGATTCCATTGGAATCGTTTAGAAAATTTATTTTCGGTTCCGATCTTCGGTTCCAAGCGCGCAAGTTTTGGTTTCCATGGCCACCTGATTTCCGGTGCTTGCGCGCCCGCTTGTTCTTTTAGTCATGGAAGCCCGGTAAGCGGCTCTGAAGTGTGGATTTATTTCACTTTTAAAAGCCTGGGTCGGCACAGTGTAACTAGTGTTGTCAAAAATATCGATACTGAAATATCTGAAAAGATACGATAGCCTGCTCAGCCTACACAATCGATCCCAGCTGCTCTCCTCTCCTCTACTCTCTGACCGACAGTGAGTTGACGCGCAGCCGCATATTCTCACTCCGCCGGTTAACCTCTGAACACGACGGACGCGCGTTCTGCTGGACTTTTCCTTAGGACAGCGTGTTAGTGTTAGTGTGTGTGATCGGTCTGAATTTCGCGCGGGATTGCACATAATTCTACGAATCCCCGCAGATTTCAAGCTTACATCTGAAGCGCACACACACACACACACACACACATAGCCTACCGTAATAAAGCCGCCCCTGACATACAAGTGCAAATATTTACTTATTTTTTCCAGCTTATTATTGGTCAAATACAATCAACCAAATTCTCAGTGCACATTTTGAACAGTATGTAAATACAGTTTCAGTTCAATTCAGGAAGAAATGAAGAATGAGTAACAGGAACTGTGTTCAGGATCCATGAGTGCGGCAGTTCTTAAAGGGACAGCAGTCATTTGTTATTCAAAGTCAAACTACAAAAAGACAAACGATTACACTGCTCTTGACTGATCAACTTGTCTAACTTTAATGGTTTTATATGAAAATATTATAAGCTTTATCATATAAAGGGATCTCTTCAGAAGAAATGTTTGATTGCCTAGACTTTCAAAAAAAAATATATAAAAAATATCTAATTGACAGTATATGCAGCGTTTTTCCCCCGTTGTATTGAAAATAGCACTGAATATCGATGTGACATGTTTTGACTCCACCCCTCAAAGAATCGGAATCGAGAATCGAAAAGAACCGGAATCGAAAGTAAGAATCGGAATCGGAATCAGAATCGTTCAAATCAAAACGATGTCCAACCCTAGTAGGGAGAGAGTTAAAGGGGTAGTTTGTCATTTAATAGACTTCCTTTGAGGGTCTTTGTGCCATACTATGTTATGACCTCAAAACACTTTGACATTTTGACATTTGCATCACATAACATGCTCCATATATGGCTTTTCTAATGTACTAAACTTACTCAGGAACTCAAGTGGTACAATGCATTTGTTCTTGATTATGAGTCCTGTGTAACAAGAATCACAACAAAAGACTTCAAAGACTTGTAAAAGCAAGCTAAAATGGCATGGTTATCTCAGGGAATGCATTTTTATCTATTTGTTGTTGTTGTTGTTGTTGTTGTTGTTGTTGTTGTTAATACTGTCAGTTAGGTTTAATGTAGGTGGTATGTTATTTTCAAACTTGATAGGTTATTAATCTTTTTAGTGCTTCTCACCGGACATTTCATTTACTACTACAAAAACTAACAAAATAAAACTGCCATATTCACATTCATCTGTTGATTTTAGCACCACTTACTGGATATTTCAGTTTGCAAATGTTAGGAAATGTACAAGAAAAGGGCAGAGTCTGTGATAACCAGTTGAGTTTGATCAATATAGACTTTAATCTGTACATTTCTGTGCTGTAATCAATATTGCTTGTGATGTTTTCTCTTTATGCAGTAACACAAACACAAACTTTACAGGCACTTAGCCATTCAGCACAATCTGCACAGATGGGCACCTTTATTGCACCATTAAAACTGCACTCATTAATGAGACATTTACAGTGAAAAGATACATTTTCAATATGATAATTGCTGATTGTTTTCAACATTTCTTCTTTTTTCTTTCCCTAATCCTCAGTTCGACCCCCAGAACAGCTTGGATCTCTAAGAGGACCTGAGGGAAGACTTCAGTTCTTGGCATCGACATGGAGCCTGAGATAAAACCTGGATAGACAAAGACATCAAATGTACATTTAGATTGTCTTAATGGTAGTTCAAAGATGTCTGTGTGGATTAATGGTTGGATTGAGAACATGGTGGAATTTTATTGTATGTGCTGGGGGTGATGTCAAGGTTTTATATTCTTGAACAGACGTTTTGTAGACCAGGCGGTGTCTCTTTTGTATGGGGCTCTATGGACATGCCAGATGGGTTATGTGCTGTGCTGCTGCAAATACAGCCTTCCTGTTTATAGTAAAACTCCTCAGTGGCACTGCTTGTAAAAGCACAAGGGGTGGAATTATTCAGTTTTGTCCTCAAAGGCCGTTCTCTGCTTGAATTATTATTCTACAAAGCCATGAAAAAACATGCTGGAAGAAAGTTTGTAAGTAAGCAGTTTTTTTGAATGCCATGCATATAATGTCCCTTCTAGCACTGAATTAAGTGTCCTGAGAAATAACAGATCCTAGAGCCACAGCATAGAACAATCTGGGAGTGGCTTAAACATTCACCCGTCAGAAAGCTTGGAGACAAATCTCTGCTAATGGTGTGAGTTTGGGGGAGGGTCTACGCACAATTTGAACAATCAATAGAGCTGTGTCTGAAATTGAGTAGGTACAACTTTAGAATGAGTCATTTTCACTGCCATTTAAAAAGCAGGTTCTATGTGTCACTGATCAAAAATATTCTGCAGTGAAGTAAATACTACTGAATAAAACAACTGAAAATATTAATTCAGGCAAAAAAAAAAAAGAATAAAAAAATACAAGCTTATAGAAATAAAAGTGTAACTATCAAAGTTATAAAATTAAGTAAAACCTACTCAACTTTCTGATACTAGTGTTCCCTAGTATCATGTACTGAGGCATGCATAATTAAATAGGTTGCATTCTGCTGTTAGGTTTAGTAACTTTAGCTGTTCTGTGATATAAACCCGTCTCTGGCACAATAACTCGGATCTTTCATGTATTCATACTCTAGTGTAATCGACACGCCATCCTAAATAAACCCGTCTCTTGCATGATTTAATATGATTTCTGACCTGTAAGGTTGCCAGAATAATAATCATACACTGTTTGATAATAGGCCAGAGGAGAACTAGCACCCCGACTGAGTCTGGTTTCTCCCAAGGTTTATTTTTCTCCATCATGCCCTGGTGGAGTTTTGGTTTCTTGCCACTGTCGCCTTTGGCTTGGCTTGCTCAGTTGGGGACACTAAAATTATGATCCAAATTATTCAACTAAATATACAAATAAAATGTATTAATTAGGTCTTATTTAATTCTATAAACTATAATACTGATCTGCCAACAATGTCACTCAATGTCTCAACAATGTCACTGATAAATTAAAATAAGCTGATAACATCACTGTTTCCTCCAGAACGACTGTACAGCCAAATAAAATTTTGTTGCAGTATTATCCTGTTTGACACTGTGAAGCTGCTTTGAAACAATCGTCATTGTAAAAGCGCTATATAAATAAAGCTGATTGATTGATTGATTGATATCTGTTGTTAATTTTATGCTCATTTTCATTTTCCAAATCAGGGGTTGGGTTTCTGGCTCTTTGATAAAAATCCCATGGCTCACCCTTTACCAATAAATGATTGATAAAGAAATTCTAATAAATATCTATTGTTAAACCCTCAATTTTTTTTTTTTTTTTTTTTTGTGTTCAAGATTTACAACAATTATATAATGAAAATATACTACATATATCCATTTTCCAAAATGTGTTTTTGTCTTATCCTGAATCATTACGGTACACTTATAATACGTGTTTTTATATTGGAACTATTTCAGAACTGCTGGGGAGGAGCACAGTCCCTCCATGACTGGCCATAGACATAAACAGAGAGAAGTAGCTCCAGCATGCATCTTCAAGACGCATGCAGTTCTGTTTATTAACCACCTTGAGAGCAAAATGTTATGGACTGAAGCTTTAATTTAGTTAAGTAGAGTGTACTTAATTAATACGCAGTTTTTCGTGTGCATATGATACGCACTTTATGGCGTGCATATGACACACTCTCGGGTAGGATAAGGGTGGTGGGGTGGGAGGTTCGTATGTATAATACGCCATAAAGTGCGTATCATATGCATGTGAAAAACGGTGTACCATATGCACGCCAAAATTATTTTTTAATTAATTTAATTAATTAATTTAATTAATTTTAATTAAAGCACACTGGTACTATTTATACGCATTTTCGTGAGATCGGGTTCTTAATTCCATATATGAAATTTGCTTTAAAAATCTGTATGCAAAAACTTTTTTCTCCCGTGGCGTAATGAGTAAAGGGTCCATTGGTTGTGCACTTCAGAGTCTCACCGGAAGTACTTTTCGCCTACTGTTTTATGACTAATGTGAATTCGGACTGTGGCAAGGGGGGCGTAGTTCAGCGAGGTCTGCAGCGGGAGAGAGAGCCGCGGGACGAGCGGTAAGTGAGTGGGTTGGACACAGATTAATAACACCTGTATCTTGTTCCAGTAATGGGCGTGGAGAGGGGATAAAACGCCAGTGGAACCGGAGACCAAAGAGAGAGAGAGACGGACGGTTGATGCCACACACCCAGAGACTGAGTTACCGGAAGCCGGAAGTGCCGACCCGGAAGTGATCGTTGTTTATGAGAAACCACACCATTGCGTGTGTTACTTTGATTTTGAGACTTGATAATAAAGAAAAGCATCAACCGTCCAGCCGACCCCCGTGTCCTCTTCCTTCCTCACAAAACGAACTTTGTTACACTGGTGCCGAAACCCGGGAAGGAAGCAGGACAGCGCCGCCGCCATGCAGACGCCCTCCGCCTCGCCGTTTGTGGACATCATCACATCCCTCGCGGCCCTCCACCAAGATCAACACCATAACCAGTCCGCAGAAGTGTGAATGTGTGCCGGGGAGACAAACTGAATGGGGCAGTTTGCACCTCTAAACAATAGAGGCAAAATAGCGAATGAAAGCTGAGAAGATGTGGCAATAAACATCAGTTGATATTTCAGCGATATCTCAAAATAAAATCACATGAAACGATCTTGTAAAACGTTTAATAAAATTCAGAGTTTTAGACTGATCATCTTCAGATCTGAAATATAACATGGTCAGACTTGTGGCTTTAGCTGTACTGCATTTCTAGATTTCTCCAAGGCCCACTTCAATTTTATTTTCATAAAGATATTTCATACAAATAAATTTCTAATAACTTTACAAAACTTTGAAGCTTATTATAGCTTTTTTTGATTATAAAAAATATTATCATTTTGACTTTACAGTAAACTGCTAGGTGTCTGCTTTCAAATGAGACCATAATTATGCTTTTAGTGCAAAGGATTCACAAACTGTATTTGTTTTAGTCTGAGTATACATTTCTTAGGATTTTTTCAAAATTTGGAAGTCAGCTTAACAGGTTAAATAAGCCACATATGCTCTATTTAGATATTAGAGAACAATTTAACATATTGTTTCAAATCATTCTAGGGCACCTTTAACGGTAACACTTTATTATGGGGAACATATATTGACTATTAACTACGACTTTTTCCTCAATAAACTCCTAATTTATTGCTTATCAATAATTAGTAAGGTAGTTTTTGTAGCATTTAAGTTTAGGTATTGGGTAGGATTAAGGGATGTAGAATAAGATCATGCAGAATAGTGCATTAATATGTGCTTTATAAGTACTAATAAACAGCCAATATCCTAATAATATGCATGCTAATAAGCAACTTGTTAGTAGTTAATTACTGAACCTTAAAATAAAGTGTTACACAGCAAAATCCCCAGTGTTAAATCAACACTGCTCAGAGTCTATTTGGTCCCACTCCAAAGAGAGTTAAAATAACACTGAAGCGGTGTTAATGAGATAATTAAGAGATTAATTAAGTAATGATTGAACCATTAGTGATGAACACCTGATGATAACGAGCATAATCACTTAAGGACAGAGAAACACAAGAACTACAAATTACTTCAGCCACAGCCTTAGATGAAATCAACTGAAGATAAAAGAAGACATTAAATCTCTGAAGATCTCATCAAAGGATTAAACAACTTCGCAGTTTTTCCTGTCATACTGTTCGTCTACATAAGCTCTTATTGAGAATTAACTAGTTTAGATGTTGTTTAAATGTTTGGTCACCATTATGCTGATCAGTGTTTCCTTTAGTTGGGCAGTTTGACTTGGCTTTTGAAGAACAGTGTTGCTAACAGTGTTTTGTACACTTACTTACATACAATGGAACCCAGAAGCAAATCAGTTCATATATTTTTCATAATGGAATAGAATGATTTACTAATCTCATCAGTGTGTGTGTGTGTGTGTGTGTGTGTGTGTGTATATATATATATATATATATATATATTGCCACAGGTCAGATTTTAAATGTACAATTTTTTTTTTTTCAAAATTGCAGAACCAATTATTTTAGCCAGACATCAAGAATCAGCATATGATTCTCAACAATGGTGACATGCTGGGAGCCATGAGTTTTATAATTGGGTGGCTCCCAGAATGCATTGTGACATAAAAATAAAAACATGTCACCATTGTTGAGATTCATCTGCTGATTCTTGATGTCTGTGTGTCCAAACCCCCCCCCCCCCCCCCCCCCCATTAAGAAATCTAAATTCTGTTTGATTTGTGCCAATATTTTCACATTGATGATCAATTTACTTAAAAACAAATAACTGCTTTTGTTTAGTGTAAGACTGGTGAGCTTGATCTTTAAAACGTTACAACAAACTGTATGACGCATGTAGCAAGATCACATTTCTTTGCAAAAAAAAATTGTTTTGGCAACCACTGTTACAAAGATTGAGATGTTAGTTTAAAGTCAAACTGCCCAACTAAATGAAACACTAATCACCATAATGGTTACCAAATGATTTCCATAAAACACCACAATCTAATCCTCTGTTCATTCTCAATAAAAACATATGTAGAAGTACAGTATGACAAAAGTAATTGTGAAGTTGTTTAATCCTACTCTGCTGAGATATTCTGAGATTTAATGTCTTCTTTTATCTTCAGTTGATTTAATCTAAAGCTGTAGCTGAAGTCAATTGTATTCTTGTGCTTCTCTTTCCTTCAGTGATTCTGCTTATTAGCATCAGGTGTTCATCACTAATGGTTCAATCATTACTTAATTAATCTCTTAATTATCTCATTAACTTTAACACTGCTTCAGTGTCATTTTAACTCTCTGTGGTGTGGGACCAAATAGACTCTGAGAAGTGTTGATTTAACACTGGGGATTTTACTGTGTACCATTCTGACAAAATAACACTTTTCGCAAAAACAACAATATAACTAATTCATTACATTGTAGATGTAGATTGTTTTACAAGTAACCAATTTATCTTCATTGCAAACAATAGAAAGATGCAAAGTACAATTTAATTCTGAAAAATCATAAGAAGCATACATGGATATAAATGAAGTGCATTATATTACAATTACAATGCTATATCTGCAAGGTTTCTTAGTAGGCTCTTATGTAGCATCAGTAAACATGCATGCACTACACCTGGATGATACTTGACACTAACTGAGTAATCAACAGCTCTTCTAGCTATATGAAATACAGTTTTGAGGTCCTAGTTAGCTTTTTTAAGACTTTCAGTTTGCCTGCATGTACTGCATATGTGTGATTATCGACCGCAAGAATGCTAATATGCTATTTGAATTCTCCATAGAGAAATATATTTTTAATGACTATGTGCAGACCTACCATGCGCTCAGAGGTCGATAAATGGTATGGAATTTTGTAGAAAATAAATCATAGAAAATAAATGATGGTAAGCAATCAGGGTTTTGTTTTGTGCAGGTTATTGGAGGCTACTTATGTGTTTTTCTAATAGTTACTGGATAGCTACCTAACTTCTAAAAAATATATAGTAATGAAAAAAAGGTCTGTTTGCCAGTTTGCATGGCTTCAGAAAATTAGAAATATAGTGTGGACTACTTTTACGGTGTTATTTATGTGCTTGTGGCAATTAGATATTCCAACAAGCCTGGGTTAAAAAATTGCTTTGGTAGCTTACCCCTGCTGGTGGATGCAGGAACTACACATTGAAAACTAATCAAAAGTCTTATTATGATGATGAATGTTTTACCAGTGCCTAGTTTAATCAACGTGAAGAGCCTACTCCTTGAGTATCACAGTTAATCCCACAGACTTCAATAAAATGAATTTAAATTCGGCAAAAACATTTAATTTTCATCTGATGAACTCTCTCTGAAGTCAGAATACCAAAAATGTGAAATATTAAAAAAACCAATAACTATTAAATCCACAGAACAGAATGTCATATCATTTTCTGCAGGAACATTTCATGCAGTTAAATGCTTAAATGTTCCTTTAATCCTCTAGGGTCTCTAAGATAATGATCTTCTGTAGCAAAGTCCATCTTTTTAAATAGTTTGTCGCAGGCGCTGATAATTACAGAGTGCTATGGTGAATACTGTCGCAATTACATTTGCTAATGCGATAACAGCAGATGTTAGAAACAATGCAGAAAAACAGCTGTGCACACAACTGACCTGGGTTACAGGGTTAGGGAGACGAGTGACAATGCAGAAATAGACATGTTAAGCAATTTAAGTGTATACATTATGCAGTAATGTCAGTTTGGTTCATTGCAATACAGCCCATGTGATTTACTTAACAATAATTGTACAGAAATAGTTTTTCATTATCTAAAAAAAGCTTAATTTATGAATGTATAGTTTTTAACATGGTGTCCAAGAAGAAAAACCAAATAAAGTGAATGAAATCTCTACAGGAAATGCTTTGTAATCTTTGTTGTTCTTGGACACTGACATGTTAAAAACTTAATCATAAATTCAGCTTTTTTTCACTGTCATTATAATGTTTGAAAGCAACACGGTCTCACTCCCAACTCGTCACATATTGATGCTTGTCACATACTTTTTATGTAGCATGTAGTACCAAACAATACATTTTCATTTAAATCTGTAATTTATTTGATGTTGAAACATTTTATCTCAGCTGAAGAGACAAATATAAGAAAGCTATTTGTTGTGTGTGTAAACTATTTCTAAACCTTTTCTCTGTTGTGCCTCCCGACAACAGCAACATTGACTCATCCAATGCCTTAGGTTGGGGGAGTGGCTATGTGTTCATTTGAACAATGAACGAGGATTCTTTGGGGAAACCTGTTTGAAAACATTGATTACTTTTGCTGTTCCATGGTGGCCATGGTGAAAGCAAGCAAAGTAAGATTTGTACATTTTAAAGTAAATAGGGTTAATTTTGATTTTCATTTGGACTTTACCTTTTTACTCTAGTCTGTTTACTCTGTGTTTGCTGGACACTGTTCTTCTCAATTTATTTGTTATTAATTGCTTTTTTAGATACTTTTTTCACTCTCTATCTAAAACCTCTGAGACACAATTTCACAGTCTTCTAGCTAGGCGAAAGGCTATACAACTCTCTAAGGCTTCTAAAGTTTGAACATATTTCACCACAGATATAAAGAGTCCACACTTAGTGACACAGTTTTGGCCATAATGATTCTAGCTGCTCTGTGCTCTGCTAACTTTGATGAGAGGAAAAATAGCTTGGGTAAAAGGCAGCTTTTTCAGAAGTTCATATTTTGTAGATTATAAGTTGTATATTTGTGCTTCTAAGGTTTAATGTATTATAAATGGCACTAAGGTTTAAAGTAAAGTAACAAGCCACACAAAGTTTGTGTTGTCTGATGCAATGCACAAAAATGGTAAAAACAACAACAACAACACTTTAATGCTTAGTTTTGAATGGTTTATTGAACAATATGATGGTCAATTCACATTTACAATTTCATAGTCCTAACTGTTTGTTAAAATAACAATGGATAATTAGTTTGACCATTACTAGTCATTGAAAACTTGTATGTTAATATCAATAAGAATGTCTTTCGCTTTTATACAATAGAGTTTGATCGATTAATGCACTTATTTGCTAGACTTAATTCAATTTATTTCTAATTAAAGCCTGCTTTGCCTATTATCTTTTTGTCAATTTATTGCTAATTACTATATATATATATATATATATATATATATATATATATATATATATATATATATATATATATTGCTGATTATCTCCAAATTAATTACCTTGGCAGTAAATGGTAGAACATGGTGTCATATATTCCCAATATTTAGCCATTGATTTTCCTGTACTTTGTCCTACTGTAATAGCAGAGAGATATTTGGTCGGGTGCACTGTCAGGCGGATACTTCCAGTACTGGACGGGAATCCATGCGCTTTGATCACCTTTTTTGTGGTACTTGTGGTCAGAGATCAATTGGACAAAGTCGAGAGTGAAGTGGACCCGAGTGGCACCAAAACAAGGGACACCACTTTAGGAGAAAAGCGATTGTTGGTTTGGCAATGCATTTCATCTGACCTTTGGTCTTTTTAGATATGTACAGCAGAGACTTAAAGGTCTAATATTTGGTTCCAACTTCTCCTCTTAACAATTTTCTAAAGCCATTTAACCCTCTGGACCCTAAGGATATTTTGGGACCCTGAAGAAGTTTGACATGCTCTTTTTTCAGTTGCTTTAAAGCATATTAATGGCTAACTTGCAATGATTACATTGTATTCAGCACAAACAGGGCTACCGCAATATTATTTCGGCAACATGTACATAAAAGTTTGTAGTTTTGAGAAAATATTGTTTACATATTTTTTGAAAAACTAAAATGTTAAATTACTGAAATCAGGCCATATAACACATTTTAATAATTTATTCACAAGGCTTTTCATAACTGGATGTTGTTGACTTAAGTTTTTTTCTTCAAAACAATGAAAACAATTTTGATCGCTCATTCATAAAAAACAATATAGTCATTTAACTTTTGTAAGACACTTATTGTCAGAATGGCTGTATGCAGGGAGGGTGTGGATCATCATGAATAATGCTGAGATTCACCCCCGAGGCATCAACAACCCCTCCCCTGGATATCAATGAGGAATGTGACAGAGGAAACTATAGAGAAGGAATGTGAGGAGACTTAAAGGACAACTCTGGCAAATTTTTAAGTTTATCTTGATCACGCAAAGGGTGTCTTTGTGCCTCTTAACAGACACAAAATGCAATTAAAATGTCTGTCCAACATGAACACGTCCCTCACATGACAACAAGATGCGTTGATCCACTTAGCCATTGTTTAATTTCACCTGTTTTAGGCGGCTAGCTGTGTCTCGCGCTAAAGTCCCGCGGGAATGCAGCGGCAGCCGGAAAAAAGGCAGTCCAGTTGGTAAGAGCGTCATGTGTGTGTAAAACAAGATTATTTTAAATTACTGCACATCTTTCCTCAACCCATGTGTGACCAAATGGAAGGATACATAAAGTTTACATTACCTCCACAGTGGCTGCACCTGTCTTTAACCACAGAATGGCATTTTTCTTCAACCGGCCCGGCTGTGTTGTGTCTTTGTAAGTTAGTCAAGTGTTCGCTGCAAATTTTTACAATTCGCAAAGGCACAAATGCAAATAATTTCTTCTTTACTCGTGAGCCCATTCGGATCATCACTCTAGTGATGTCCGGTGAATCGTTCTTTTTCACTGGTTCTTTTGAAGTGGTTGTTTTTAGTGAACCGGGCAAACCAGTTCACCAAATCGGACTGATTATAATTGGTTTGCGTCTCAAATCAGCACTGACCACACACGTTATTTTAGTTACTCTCTTTCTGACATGAGTGACAGTCCCTCCGCATTTAAATAAATGAATGTCTTGAATTATATGTTGTAACTCCAACCGTTCACTGAACTGAGTCATGTTTTGCTGAGCGATCTGATGAACTCACGAGCAGCTGATACTGTGCATGGGCGAGTAACTGAACGAGCAGCGGTCCTCATCGAATCAGCAGTACAGAATCGAAAACTATTTCTCTCGGACACGTTCAATACTGAAGACCGACGAGCCGATGAGCAGAGCCTCTTCATAAACACGATGCTCTTCTCGACTTTCTGGCTATCACTGAGTCCCCACGAGACACAGCTAGCCGGCTAAAACAGACAAATTTAAACAATGTCTAAGTGGCTATACGCATCTCGTTGTCGTGTGAGGGACCTGTTAATGTTGGAGAGACATTTTAATTGCATTTTGTGTCTGTTAAGAGGCACAAAGACACCCTTTACATGCATGCCCCCAAAGCTACCATTAGCTGAGGGGGGGCTCTGGGCATTAACTGTAATAACTTGTGTTGCAAGCACCAATCCGTTTTTTTTTTCTTCTATAGACTGTACTCACAAAGATATAACGATCAAGATAAACTTAAAAGTTCACCGGAGTTGTCCTTTAATCATTGAATGTATTGTTTGTAGCTTATTCACAAAATCATGTATAATTTAAATGTAGTAATCTGACTATACATTTTCTTTACATAAATACTTTAGACCTACAGTACCATTTAGAAGGTGTAGATCTAAATGTTTTTTTTATTTTGTTTTTACAAGTCTCTTCTGCTCACAAAGGCTGGATTTATTTTATCAAAAATAGTAAAAATAATAATAATATTGTGAAATATTTTTACAATTTAAAATAAACGTTTTCTATGTGAATACATGGTAAAGTGTAATTTATTCCTGTGATGTTAAAGCTGAACTTATCAATATTACTCCAGTTTTCAGTGTCATATGATCCTTTATAAATCATTCTAATATGATGATTTGATATATACAGTCATGGCCAAAATTATTGCCACCCTTGGTAAATATGATCAAAGATGGCTGTAAAAATAAAATATCTCTGGTTCAACTCTATCAACTCTAACACTTGTTCACTGATAAAGGGAACGAGACGCTGTCTACGACACTCTGGGGAATGAATGCCCACTAGGCCACACCGAGGGTCGCCACCCATCGTAGTGTAAAGCTGGAGTCCAGGCACAATTAGGATGTGAGAACCCTGGCGATGAAAGGCCTGAAGAACCACTGACCATGCCGTACTTGATGGCACCTTGGGCACGTAGCCCGGCTTTGGATGTAAGATGGCCTTAACTCCACCAGAGGCAAACTCCAGGCAAGTTGGCGTAATGATAGCCAGGAGAAAGGTTATTTGCCTTTGCCGACTCCAGTGTTTCGAAAGGGCTTGCAGGTTCGAACTCTGGAGCGAGTTGCAGGCCTCATTCTCCGCCACAATGGCAGCCACGTACAACTTGAGTGTGGACGGGGTAAGACCTGCAGAGAAGCGACCTTGGTGGAACTCCAGCACTGAAGCCACTGGGCTGACAGCAGATGTGATTGAGACCTCCAGGGCTCCTTCCACGAGGAGACTGTAACGCCTGAAGTGGAATGTTTGTGCCACTTGGTGTAGAGAGCGTGTGGTGGACCCAGTTAACTAACTAACTAACTAACTAACTAACTAACTAACTAACTAACTAACTAACTAACTTCAGGCTTTACAGTCTCCTCGTGGAAGGAGCCCTGGAGGTCTCAATCACATCTGCTGACAGGCCTGCCTCTAGGAACTGGGCCCCCTCAGAGGTTCCATATTTCTGGCTGGGGTGGAATATTGATCATCCTGCATGGGGCAGCAGGGATATGCCCACCTCAAAGGGATATGCCCTGGATCTGCCACCAGTGCTACGACCCAACCAGTGAGGGAGAGGTCTGTTGAAACTGTCTTCTGGCAACATGATGCTCCCAGCACTGGCCTCTGGGACAGAAATCAAGGTTTCTTCCATATGATGAGAGAACGAGGCATCTGCTCATTACCCTGATTATATGGAATGGATTTCCCCACTGGGAAAACCCTTTTGGTCTTCAGACACCACTAGGGGTCTCATGTGTGGAGCAGGCCAAAAGGTATTACATTGGACACTGCTTTGAGCCCCAGCAGTCTCTGAAACTGATTCACAGTGAGGCTGCGGCCTAATTTCGCTCTGGAAACCGTCAGCTGTTGAGACAGTTGTGCATGCATCGTAACCAAGTCCCAAACAGGAACAGGGTTCTCTGGGATGGCGTCAAGGTGCTCTTTTTTGTGTTGAGTCTCAAACTCAAGCACCTGATGTGGGCCAGATTGTCATCTCAATGCCGAACTGCCATCTCTCGCGACTGGGCCAGAAAAAGCCAGTCGTCGATATAATTTAATATACGGATGCCCTGGAGTCTGAGGGGAGCAAGAGCTGTATCCATACATTTTGTTAAGGTGCGAGGGGAAAGAGCTAGGCCAGACCAACCCCGAAAGTGAACCTCAGGAACTTCCTGTGACACGGAAGGATGGATATGTGGAAGTATGCAACCTTCAGATCCCCTGACTGGATCTGACTCACAATGGTAGGAATTGATCGATTCAGATCTATTATGGGACACAATCCCCTAACTGCTTAAAGGCCACTTTCTATTTTGTGAAGCTTAACAATCTTTTGCTGCACATCAAATGATGGATTTACTCTTTGGCTTTACTCATTGAGATTAATGATTAAGGGAATTTAGCCTTTGTGATTCCTCATATTTATACTCCTGTGAAACAAGATGTCATTCCTCATATTTATACTCCTGTGGAACAAGACCTTATTCTCTCTAAAACACAATGTGTTTTGGAGAAAAATGCTGTTGTTTTAAACTTTCTATTTATAAAATAATCCTGAACTAAACTGTACACAAATGTTTTCAACATTCATAATAATAAGCAATGTTTCTTAAGCAGCAAATCAGCATATTACAATGATTTCTGAAGGATCATGTGAAACTTAAGACCTGAATAAATTGCATTTTAAAAATATAGAAAAATATATCTAAATAGAAAACAATTTTTTTAAACGATTAAAATGCATTTCAATATTAATGTTGTATTTTGGATGAAATAAATGCAGCCTTGTTAAGTAGAAGCAATGTTTTTGATAACATTAGAAAATCTAAAACTTTTGAATGGTAGAGTATACTTGGATTTACACATGAAAACAACACATAGAGCAGTGGTGAAAACTAATACAGTGCACAAGAGACACTGAGGGCAAAAGTGCAAACAGGGACAATACAAGATGAACAAAAACAAATGAGTCTCTCTATTTGAACACACTTCTACATTTAAAATAATGAACTTGAGCTTGGTTACATCAGCCTAGCATTCAATAAATGGGGCAGTCATGTACGGGACATTTACACTCTAAAAAATGCTGGGTTAAATACCCAAGTTGGGTTGAAAATGGAAAAATCTAGAAATTGGGTTGTTTGAATGGGTCCATTTACTAGGGTTCAAACAACCCAATTTCTGGGTTTGTCCATTTCCAACCCACTTTATACAATGTGAACTTTATGCATAAATAACGCTAATATAAGTGAGAATAAATGTTTTGCCTTAAAAATTCTCATCTTAACATTGTGTTCTTATTCGTTTAATGTAAATCCAAGGCAAACTTCCAAAACTCTTCCAAACTCGATAAAAATCTGAAGAATGACATTTTGACATTTTGGGCAATTTCATGCTCTTAACTTTTTGGAACAGTTTGAGGATTGCCCCTTCCTGTTACAAAATGATGACCAGTGCATAAAGCAAGGTCCATAAAGACATGGATGAGCGAGTTTTGTGTGGAGGATCTTGACTGGCCTGCACAAAGTCTGACCTCAACCCGATAGAACACATGACAATGAAATAAATGCGTAGACTGCAGGCCTTCTTATCCAACATCAGTGCTTGACCTCACAAATGCGCTTCTAGGGGAATGGTCAAAAATTGCCATAAACACACTCCTGAACTTTGTAGAAAGCCTTCCCAGAAGAGTAGAAGCTGCAAAGAGTGGGCCAACTACATATTAAACCCTATGGATGAAGAATGGGTTGTCATAAGCTTAATGTGCATGTAATGGCAGGTGTCCCAAAACTTTTGGCAATATAGTGTGTGTATTTTATATTTCTTCTGTGGAACTATGATTATATGTGAATATAATAAAGAATATGTAATAAATATTTATGTAAATCAAATAAAAAAAAAATCATAAATATATAGTTTATATGTTGTCCACAAAAATTTTACTTTTTATGTTATAGCTATTACTTAATCTCATAAATGTTCAGTGTGCTGAAATGCTAGAATTGCCAGAATTTCATTATGTTATGCTATAGCCAAATATAAGATTTTTTTAACAGCATATGTGATTTTTTAAAGGTTATAATCATCCCAATCTCCAGTCACAGCAGCATTAAATGTTTCACCTGCAGCTCATTCCCTCATTTATTTATTTGTATTTACATTATTTTTTTTGTTTTTGTAAATCATGTAAAGCTAAACAATTTTGAATTCATGAATTTTTTCAAAAATGTTAGTTGGTACGAAAGAAATGTACACCTGCTCTCCACCTAAATGCTGCGTAAAATACTCAAATGTTCTGTGTTATTTAAGGAATACTGATGGCACTGAATTTTGATAATAATTCAAAATTTTATTTGCTCTGTCTTGTATGTATGTATGTATGTATGTATGTATGTATGTATGTATGTATGTATGTATTTAGTGGCTGAGAGTTAAAAACTGTTAAACTTTAGGTAAAATGCAGCGTTTGCCATGGCACACTTTTTACCCAGCTGTCCAATCAAAGTGGAGGAAGGGCAGGACAAATACTACAATACTTCATTCTCCTGTTGTTCCATTGTCTTGTGTTGCCTTTCTCTAAGACTGTAAGATCCTGAATATAATATGATTTGAAAACAGCATTTGAAAGTAATATGATTACATCAGTTTGGATTGTATAAGTAGATCTGAGACAGCTTTCATTTTGTCAGTCACTGATTTTCATCCATTCCGGTACTACAAGTGGACAATATAGTTAATTATAAATAATTTTCCTCTGGCAGGCCACATTGCATAGCAATATAAACAAACATGGCTGAGTAAAGTTAATGACTTAGGAATTAATACTGTAGTTGTAATCATATTAAAAAATACACTCACCGACCACTTTATTAGGGAAACCTGTTCAACTGTTTGTTAACACCAATATCTAAATAGCAATTCACATTGCACCAACTCAATGTGTTTAGTAGACATGGTTAAGATGATCTGCTGAAGTTTAAAGGTCCCATTCTGTGCGTGTTTTCGAAGCTTTGATTATGTTTACAGTGTGCAATATAACATGAGTTCATGTTTCGCGTGTAAAAAAAAAACAGTATTTTTCACACAATTGACTTATCTGTACAGCGCTGTTTCCTCTGTCCTAAAAACGGCCTGATGATTTCCTTGTTCAATGAAGTCCCTCCTTCAGAAATACACAACGTGTTCTGATTGGGCAAGAGCTTCCCGTGTTGTGATTGGACAGCAGCTTTGCACACTTTGCACGGAAAGGTCCCGCCTCTTACCAATACGGGGAGATGCAAGCGCTGAATGAACGCTCTTCTCCACGTGGGAGAGCAACAAGACCATTCCCCCCCTTTTTCGTGTTCTTGTGGGCGGAGGGTTTTTTAACAAATGGTTCTAGTGACGTCATCACAGCAGGAAGTGCAGGGCTGTAGTCCAAACCGGCCGTTCGCTGTAGGCTTTGAAAGGGAACTTCTGTTAAATAAAATATCTCGCTTGGCATTGAACTTTGAGCTTTATAATTTTACAGGTATTATTTATGCTCTAACAGCAACATTACACACTAACTAAAGTTTGAAAGATGGAATCGCAAAGAATGGGACCTTTAAACTAAGCATCAGAATGGGAAAGAAAGGTGATTTTAGTTACTTTGAGTGTGGCATGGTTGTTTTTGCCAGACAGGCTGGTCTGAGTATTTCAGAAACTGCTGATCTACTGGGATTTTCACACACAATCATCTCTTTAGGTTTACGTGACTGATCCAAAAAAGAGAAAATAACCAGAGTAAGTGGTAATTCCATGGGAGAAGATGCCTGGTTGATGCCAGAGGTCAGCGAAGAATGGCCAGACTGGTTCAGCTGATAAGAAGGGCAACAGTAACTCAAATACATTTACATGTAATCATTTAGCAGACGCTTTTATCCAAAGCGACTTACAAAAAGGGGAGAGCAATAGAAGCATGAAACAAACAAGGCCAACAACCTGCAAGAGCTGTAAGAATTCTCAGTTAATCGAGCACAGTACACAATTATATATATATATATATATATATATATATATATATATATATATATATATATATATATATATATATATATATATATATATATATATATATATATATATATATATTAAGACAAAAAATTTAATTGGATAGTTAAGTGCTAGTCTTTATTGGTCAGGTGCAATTGGAAGATATGTGTCTTAAAGCTACACTGTGTAACTTTTTTTGTTTATTCTTAGCTAAAAACACTTAGTTCTTTCAAAAACATATGTGCTCATTACTGTATATTTACTTCTTTCAAGTAATAAAGTATTTTCGTAAGTTTATAATATGCCATTGAAAATACATACGGGTGAGGGGTTCGAATGCCAGTCGCCATGTTGGCCCTCCATCTTGACAGTACATTAGCCAAAGAGGGACATACCCCTAAATTCAAGCTTTGCCTTTCGCATTTTAACACTCGATGGCACCGTGTGTGCACTCGAAGGGGATTGTTTGAATCAGCCACTGTAGGAGTTAAAATGTAATCGGAATTGAGAGGAACAGAAACTGGATGGTCATATACCCTTTCACCGCTAGATGGGGGAAAATATCACACAGTGTAGCTTTAAGATGTTTTTTTGAAAATGGCTACAGACTCGGCTGCATGAAATGAGATCAGCAGGTCATTCCACCAGGTGGGAATGGACCAGGAAAATCTCTGTGAGAGCGATTTCATGCCCCTTTGGGATGGAACCACGAGGCGCCGTTCACTCGCAGAACGCAAGTTTCTGGAGGGTGTGTAAGGCTGAACAAACAAGTCTAGGTATATTGGTGCAGAGCCAGTGGTTGTTTTGTTGGCGAGAACCAGTCCATTGAATTTAATGCGAGTGCCCATTGGCAACCAGTGCAGTCTGATGAAGAGTCTCTCTTCGGCTTGTTAATATACACATTATAATGTGTAATATAATTATAATACAAATTATATACGCGTGAGCTCAGTTTTGAATCCACTTCTGACAATGTGTGCATCTTTTGGCACAGGGTGAAATCAGTACATTGGTGCTGTGTGGCGCGGGAGGATTTTTAACAACTTCCTGAGTCGCCACGGACAGGTGCTGAATGTGAAAATAAAATAATGAAAATAATGTGTTCGAATTTTAAAGACATGGCACGGTGAAGTAATTACTTTTGTATGACCTGGCAATAAATGGTGTGGGCCTATATAATTTTATATGCTAGACTGATTTTATTTCAGGTGCGGGTTGGGTGTCGGTTCTATTTTAAGCGGGACGGGTTGGGTGGGGATTTTAATTAGTGCTCCATGTCGGAAAATGGGTTGGATGCGGTTTAACGCACCGTGGGTACGGGCGGGTGCGGATTTACAAAATCAGACCCGTGCAGGACTATGATGTCAATATAGACCAAAATGTCTAAGGGATTGTTTCCAGCACCTTGTTGAATCTATGCCATAAAGGGTTAAGGCAGTTCTAAAGGCAAAAGGGGCTCCAACCTGGTACTAGCAAAGTTTACATAATTAAGTGTACGGTGAATATATACTGTAATATAATAGCGATAATAGATGTTTTGTAAACCAGTGAAGAATTAAAAAAAATAGTTTATGTAAAAATTTAAATTCTGAAATGTATTGGTCATCATATACTGTGCAACTGTGGTAATGTAATGACAAGATGAAAATAATTTCCTCTTCAAAATATTTCATGCCATTTTTTTTCCCCTTTTTTGAATGAATTTCATGTTTGACATTTACAGTTTAAAGGTAAAAATTGAATTAACCTTGCCATAGTGAAATAATAAGAGTTCAGTACATGGACATCACATACTGTGAGTATCAAACACCATTGCCAACACATTGTAAATATCGTGAATGAAAAACACCACGGAAAATTAAGTGACTCTCAACATAAGGCCAACCGTGACGCAATCTCTGGGGATCATTAATATGGCTATAGATATATACATATGCACATTTGACACATTTGCATATGTCCGAACATGTTCATTGTCAGGCGGAACTGACGGAGCTGAATCATCAGGAAAACAAGCGACACTCAAGGATAGCAAAAATAGCAGCTCTCATGGACACAAATGTCATGTTACAGGCTGTGCAGCAGACGTGAGGCCTTTTCTACCCTTCCCACAGATAAAAAATGTCAACAGTCATGGTTGATTTTTATTATAATCGGATACCACAACAATTTAATTCAAGATCGTTTGTTCGGCCCATTTCAAGCAAGCTTCGCTCAGCGTCTTAAACTGAAGAAAGGGGCAATTACATTATATTCCTGCAAGCAGTAAGTAGCGATTTTATCCACTTATTGACTGTTTAAACAATTTATGATTAAATTGAAAGTTTCTTAGAGAGACAGCATTGTCTAGATAATGCAATATGCTAGTACAGTAACAACAGAAAACACCAAGTACCATACAAAACTAAATAGTGTGTCTAATGAAAAAGGTTAATATTATTTTGTTTTACAAAATACAACCGTAGATATGTTGCTTACAGATTGTGCACTCAATCCTTCTAGCAAACGTCACCTTTTCCACCATATAAGCTAAAAAGGCTATTCATTTTGTAAATATATATATTTGCATTTTTGAGAACTGAAGTAGGCTTATGTTTTTGCATGCTTTCAGAGTACATCACAGTCACTGTGTAGCCTTCATTGTGACTAACATTATATAAACATGCAATATCGTTGACAAAAAAATACGAGTCTAAAATGTAGTTTAAAGGGGGGGGGGTGAAACACTCAGTTTCAGTCAATTTTGAGTACCTATAGAGTAGTACTGCATCCTTCATATCTCCGAAAAGTCTTTAGTTTTATTATATTTATAAAAGAAATAAGGGCTGTACCGAGTCATTCCGTAAAAAAACGAGCGCCTGGAGGCGTATCGTGTGGGCGGAGCTAAAGAATGACGAATGCGCAAAGCGGTGACGTCCTCAAGCGTGGAGAAACCCTTGCTATCGATCTCAGCTAATAGATATATGATCCAGAATCAAATTCGGAGGCTGAAATAGAAACAGCAACAGCAGGACGTCCGTCTCTGTGGTATGTACTGTATTTTGTGGCCTGTCAACATTTGTGTGGGTTTACTCGCAGTTTATGAGGACATGATTCGGTTTATGGACTATTGTATGCGACTAAACCTTAGCAGTAGCAAGCAAAACTGTTTTGCACGTCAGACTAGTGTAACGTTATACATAGAACAACAATGGAGTAACCGTTAGCGCATTTGAATGACGAAGCACGCGATTGTGTCGTTTACTGATGTTTACTCACGCGACGATAAGCAACAGCACAGACATTTGAAGCAGTTTTACTCACCGGCTGCTTCCAAAGCAGGACCAAACCTTTATCGCTGGGACGGCTCCGTCAAAAACACACTTCTTGGAGTGTGGAGATCCACTTTGCGATGCGACTGAAGCATTTCTGCGTTCAAATCGGTTCAAATGCAGCGCTGCCTTCCCGGAATGCTGTGCTGAAGCGTTGAAGTCGCTTAATGTCAAAGTGGAGGAATGAAGTGGAGCGCGGCGTGGACTATAACCGACATAAGTGTTCACGGACGACTGGATCTGCAGCTTGAGAGCAGTGTTTATGGCCGTGCATTTCCTCTCTCGCTCTAGTCACGCGCGTGCGCACCCTACCGGGAGAAGAGCCCGTACGGCTCATACAAGGACCTTCCGCTCTATTAACGTCAAGCTGAGCCATACTCGAAAAAAACTCTCCGAAACTTGTGAGAAACCGGAAGGAGTATTTTTAACACAGAAATACTTCACCAAACGTCCAACATTCGTTTTTGAAACTTTGTCTATGTTTAGGATGGGAATCCAAGTCTTTAATAGTGTAAAAAGCTCAGTATGCATGAAACAGCATCCCCCCCCCCCCCCTTTAAAAAATAAAAAATAAACTTCAACAAAAAATACTGGTTTTGTCGGAGGGAAAGAAGCGCATTCTTGTGGTTGACAGATTTCAGTAATTTAAATAACCAAATACATTTTTGTCTCCACATACCCTCAATGTAGATATCAGAGAACAATTTAATATTGTTTCAACTCATTCTAGGGCACCTTTAAATGTGAACATTCATTTTTTAAATTTTTTTATTACTTTTGTTTTACTTTTACAGTCTAAATATGTATTTGAAATGGCCTCTTCAACATCCATCAGTGACTTCCCTTCATTGTAACTTCTGTTGGCTGTCTTTCCTGAGAAAGGAGGCAGAAAGGCTCTCTGGCAGATGCTTTGTTAAATATATATTGCATTGCTATAGAGCTGAGGAGACACCAAAGGTATTTAGAAAGTCATTGGTTTTCATTGAGGCCTGAAATTAAATTGATAAACAAAAATACAGAAGCCATTGGAGTAAGCAAAAAAGAAAAAGTGCACTAAAACTGGAGGATCCACTTGGCTCAGTCTCTTGAGAAAGGAGTGTCCATCTGGAATCTAAAACTGCTATAGGACTGTCTGTTTTACATTTCTAAGAACCACGTCCCTTTTATGCTGCTAAGAAACTTAGACTTTGAAATAAAAAAGCATATGACCTATATTTGACATTTTGCTAATTATCAAGTTATTATCACTCCATTATACCTGAGGCTTATCTGTTATAATTTAAAGGGGTCATATTAGGTAAAACAGGATTTCCTATTATTTGTTACATGAAGTTATACTATACTTTAAATAGATTATGCTACTAAGTATGGATAAGTATTTTTTTAATGTAATTTCAACTGCAGTAGAGTTATTTACATTTGCAGTATTTACATTTAGCCTTAAAGTTACAGTAGCAAAATTGTTTGTTTGATGTAAAAAAAATTAAAAAATTAAAATAGTGTAGGTGGAATTTGCAATAATTTATTATTATTATTATTTTAGAGCTTTAGGTTTGTTCTGTATTTATATTATTAATATTTAAGTTATAATAATACTATTGTACTGTAAAATAAAAACAGTGTAAATATAATAATAATAATAATAATAATAATAATAATAATAATAATTTACAGTACAATTTCTTAATTTATTTAAAAAGCATCAGATTTGCTTTGCTGGTTCATAGGACTGCACAATGTAGCAAATAATATTATTATTATTATTATTATTATTATATGATTATACATTATAATTTATAATAAAAATTATATATATATATATATATATATATATATATATATATATATATATATATATATATATATATATATATATATATATATATATATATATATATATATATATATATATATATATAAAAATTTTATTATAAATTATAATGTATAATCATATAATACAGTTGGGCTCTGCAAAGTCAAAAAGGTTTGAACTGACTTGAGAGTAATTTATCAGTTTTTTTTTTTTTTTTTAAGACAAAGAGGTAAACTGTCCTTTTAAGTTATTAGCACTGCTGCTTTAACTTAGTTACTCCCCAGCACTTCTTTGTTTTATCTCTTACTAATATATCACCTTAACCTGGTTGTAGTGACATATAAAGAATGCTGAAACAGAACAATTGCTAATAGTGTTCAGGGGAGAGACCACCCCCAACCTCTCTGATGGATAGCCAGTGCTGTTTCAGCACAAGTGAAGAAGGAGACCATCATTTGATGCTTGAACATCAGCCCTAAAGTTCAATCACTGTATCATACAGCAGTAATAAAGAATTTTCATTGACTTGCACGGCACCCCATGAGGTCTTCAATGCTCCTTTCAACATAAACAGCACTTTGACCTGCATATACCACCTAAATTACGCCCAATGATAGAGCTGTTGATTTACATTGGGGTTAGTATATTTTAAACATTTGAATTTGTTCTCATTTCTATTTTGTCTAAATTATGTTGCTTTTTTAGTTTCAGTTTTTAGTTTTGTTTATTGTCATTAAAAAAAAGTGTTTTAGGCCTGCATATTAACTGATATATATATATATATATATATATATATATATATATATATATATATATATATATATATATATATATATATATATATATATATATATATATATATATATATATATATATATTTAAAGTTCATTTTCGCTGTAAGTCAATGCTGTGTTGACACTATGTGAACACTTCCATGTGATCGGTCACTGAAGCACACATGAAATCACGCTAATAATCATGGTAATCATATGATGTGAAATGGCACACTATATGACTATAAAGGGTCATCAGCTTGTTTTTTTCAGGAAGCGTTATATGTGAAATCGAGCCCGATCTCTGCATGTGAACATTTCAGAATTGGGATGCCCGCTTCCTCTGCGAAGGGAATTAGAGAATTACACTACATTGCCAAAAGTTTTGGGATGCCTACACATGAACTTTAACCTCTAGAAGTCGATGATTGCACTGGTACAACAACCACAATTTCCCTATCAGGGAACTCGAGCTCCGTCGAAATGCTGTGAGAATGCCTCTGCGTGATTGCGTCATGAAGCGTGTGTCGAATCAGTGCAATCGGAAGACGAAACATCATAGGCAGGTGACACTATAAAGGTGAAACTATAAAGCACCTGCGAACACAAACAGAAACTAGCTTCTGTGCCTTCAGCAAGCGATCTGTGTGAATCTGTCTGTCATATTTGGTGTTTTTGTCTGTCCTTAGTAACAAAAACTAGGCAGGAGTTTTCCAACTGTGTTAAATATATAACATAAAAGAAAATGAAAGAAAAAAATGGCGAGTGAACAGCAATTCACAAGATGTGTTCATCCCTGCCCTCGTTTCATCACGGGTGGGGATACACATTCTATGTGTGTTGTCTGTTTGGGAGTGCAGCATGCCCAGGCAGCTCTCGAGGGGGCTGCTTGCGAGCATTGTGGGCTTCCATTAAGAACGCTGCACTCCCGCCGGGCACTCTTTGAGGACGGTGCCTCGGCTCGCGTTCCCCGTGGCTCGGGTCCCGCTGCTGCCGAGGCAGAGCGGCGGTTTCAGTCGTGGGGTTCGCAAATGGATCTCACAGAGGGGTTTGAGACAGGTCCAGCCTTATCTCAGTCTTCACCTGTGAGATCCAGTGCCTAGTCTCGGGGTTTGGAAGCCCGCCCTGCGGTTTCTTCCTCCCCGGGCGGGGCACCGGTGCTCCAACTATCCAGCTCTGTGGAGGTGGATGTTGAGAGCATTGCAACTAAAGATTCGCCACTTCAGTCACCTGTGGGTGAGGAGCTCGTTGAGGTGCTCACGAGGGCGGTGGCCAGGTTAAATATTGACTGGCCGGTTGAATGATCAGAGCCTCATCACAGAAAGAGCAAATTTGATGAGCGCTTTTTACCATCCCGTGCAGCAGAACCTCGACGTCGGGGCCTGCCGTTTTTTCCAGACCTTCACACTGAGGTGTCTAGGTTCTGGAAAAAAACGGCATTATATCATGTGTTCAGCCCGCAAACATCAACGTATAGCAATATACTAGGGCTGAAACAATATGGTTATGGGGCGATGCCTAAGGTTAAAGAGACGCTCGCGAGCCATATCTCGCCTTCAGCCGCATCGTCGCAAAAGCCCCAACATTACCCACCAAGCCATAAGACAACTTCGGCTTTGGTGGGTAAGGCGTACTCGGCGGCAGGTCAGGCCGATGGCTATAATGCAGGCGTACCAGGCCGACCTGCTAAGGGATCTGGATGGCAGAGATGAAGTGGGGGGTGATGTGATCAATGAGCTTAGACAGTCAGCTGATTTAGCTCTCTGTGCCACCAAGGAGACAGCCAGATGAGTGCTCAACCCCACAGAAATCAAGGAGAGGGATACAAGCTTTCTGCTTGATGCGCCGGTGTCTCCTGCTGGCCTCTTCGGTGACTCGGTAGAGTCGGTCATCGAGAGGTTTCAGGAGTCAAAGAAACAGGTGGCGGCGGAGGCAGTTTCTCCCTCTCCGCGTCCAGGTCCCTGGGGCTGCTGCTGCAGCACAGCAGCCCAAGCTGAGTACTAGCTCCGCACACAGGGCGCAGCAGAGGCAGAGCCTCTGCCCATGCTCCTTCCCAGAGAGACTGGGAGGCGGAGCGGCGCTCGCAGACGAGGTCTTTGAGGGGTAGGGCTGATCTGAGGACAGTCATTATCACCAAGAAGGCCTAGTCGAAGAAGTCCTGACGCCAGACGGGTCAGGACGGTGAGGGTAATCCCCTCCGAAGGAAGGCGGTGCTTACCTCAGCATACGGTACCCATCTTCCTTCGGTGCCCTCAGGGGGCCACGCTGTTAACCCCACCACAATGCTGGGGCGCAGATGGTCTCCGCGGGCCACCCGAGGGTGGACTGTCCCCTCCTCGGAGGGCATTCGTTCCCTGCCGGTTCGCCGCTTCAGGGCACTGCACTTGCTGTTCAAAGTGTCTATCGAATATATCTCGTTGGGTCCTGCAGATACAGTATGCGATTCAGTTCAGAAGGCAGCCACCTCCTTTCAGTGGTGTCCTACCCACAGAGGTGGGCCCGGAGCAGGCTCTGGTTATGGCACAAGAAGTAGAGACTCTTCTGCGAAAGGGGGCTATAGAGAGGGTTCCTCCTCCCAGCAGGGAGTCTGGGTTTTACAGCCGTTACTTCATTGTACCAAAGAAGGATAGATGGTTATGCCCGATATTAGATCTGTGTCTGTTTAACCGTTCTGTAGCGAAGCTCAAGTTGAAGATGCTTACACTCAGACAGATTGTGTCACAGATCAGGTCCGAGGACTGGTTTGTCACTATAGATCTCAAAGACGCCTATTTCCATGTTTCCATCCTTCCACATCACAGGATGTTCCTGATGTTTGCCTTCAGGGGAGAGGCATACCAATATCGAGTACTTCCCTTCGGTCTAGCACTGTCACCCCACACCTTCACGAAGTGTGTGGATGCAACTCTGCAGGGCATCCGCATACTCAACTAAATTCGACGATTGGTTGATTTTGGCTCAGTCAGAGCAGATGTCGGTTCAGCAAAGAAAAGAGTGCTTTCTCCGGCTCAGAGGACCACTTTTCTAGGCGTGGTATGGGATTTGATAACCATTTAACCCAACCCAACCAGACCATTACATTTACATGTTAAGCCCGAATCTGATCCGAATCAAATACCATTTTTGCAATATTTTTGTAGCGGAGGGGGCGTAGTTTAGTGAGAGAGAAGAGAGTTGGGAGAGTGGTGGTAAGCAAGTAGATCAAGTGCAAATGATAAATACCTGTGCTTCTGACTGGGAGATATGGTATAAAAGCCATAAGAGAATGAAGACTGAGGGAGAGAGAAGCTGGGGACTGTGTTCATTGGATGCTCTGGAGAGCCATGGGGAATCTTTTTGGATTGTTTATTATAGTGCTGTGAGCGCGACTTATGCTTTGAAGTAGTTGAAATACAAGACACAAATCTAAGCAAGTCAACCCTGTCTTCTTCCTCCTTATTTACAAACATTGTTACAATGTTGTATTTAAAGATTGCTTGCAATGATAAACACACACATACACTGAGTATCAAGGAACACACATCATGTCAAGATGGGCTGAAGCCAGGGGATAGGATACTTCACCTAGAAGTGGTGGAGTTGATCTGGCAGAGCTTTTGCAGAGCAGAAGTCGACCTGTTTGCTTCAGAAAATTCGACACAATGTCTGCTCTGGTCCCCCCTCACACCTATAGCACCATTGGAGGTGGATAACATGGAACAGACATGGATGAGGCCAAGGCTACATCTGTATGTTTTCCTTGGATTGATCTGCTTTTGGGAGTCCTGATTTGGGTAAGCCATCTGGGTGGCTGTCTTTGTGAGATTCCCAATTGGAGGGATCTTCTGTCTCAGGCAGGGGACACAATTTATGTGAGATATGGACCCTTTGATCTGAAGCACATGTGAAATAAAGAATAAGTTCTTTGAATCTTTGGTACTTCTGAGGGGAATCAACTTTTAGGCACTAGTCTTTCATCTGAGGTTATTGAGAATTTTCTCCATCCACAAGGACATTTTTCAATCTTTAAGTGGAGGTATTTTCCTTGTGGTGCAGAGTGTCACAGTGCTGGAGTTCTTGCAAGACCTCTTTTTTACAGGGTTGACCCCATCTACAATTAAGGTATACGTGGTGGGCATTTCTGCTAGACACATACTCATTGACAGAGCATCCCTGGGAGGCATCCTTTAGTGTCTCGATTCCTGCAGGGAGCGAGATGTCTAAGGCTAGTTTGTTGCTTGAGAGTTCTTGGTACCTTGTTGTCATAATAGATCTCTCTGTGACACCTTTTGAGCCCCTGATGCCAGCCTCTGAGGTGGCTAAGGTGGCTATCACTCTGTTTAAAAGTGTGGGGGATTAACAGGCCCTGTCAGTTCCCTCCTTTAGTTTTGGGATTTGTTTCTGGTGGAGTCTATTCTTAATCCTAGCCTGCTTTCCTCAGTTCCACGGTTGGTGGTTTTTAGGTTTTCGGTCCTCTGTCTTTTCAATTTGTAGAATAGGAGAGCCTTAGTTTGGTACACCATGTTTAGACTTTCAGCATTTATGTCCACCACCGGGTTTCTCAGCCCTATGGAGTGTGCAGAATACCTTCACCCCAGGCATCTTTCAGCTCCACTAAGTTTGTGCATCAACAATTTCACTTTTTTAAAGGTGTCAGGGGTTAGAAAACTCGAATTTTTGACATACAAGAGGTAATCATAGTATAAGAATATCCTGTACGTTTTAGAACTGAAAACTTCCTTGTTGGTACAAATCGTACAGAGACTGTTTCCTTGAGGAATGTGCCTATGCCAGGTGAAAGACCGACTCTGCAGAAGAAGATCAATGCCTACTTCATCATTGAACCTTTGGACCCGCCCACTGGAGTGTTAGTGAGATGACGAGGAGAGAAAAGCAAATCTGGATTACAAAAGCACTGACTGGATTACAAAAATACCATTACCTTCCAACAAATCCTAATGCCAGGAATGTGGTTATTTAGTTTCAACAATGTGAATGACTTAGTTGAGCATATGTATTCAGTTTATTTCACTATGGATTCTTTGGTAAATCAAGTCTCAATGTTTGTTCAGACTTTGCAAAAATACTTTTTATGATATGACTTGACAGTAATGCCTCAACTTCTAAGTAAATAGTTAATAGCCAGCAGCAATATCACCCTGTAGCCCAAGGTTTCCCACTGAAGCTAAGCAGGGCTGAGCCTGGTCAGTACCTGGATGGGAGACCAACTGGGAAATCCAGGTTGCTGCTGGTAGAGGTGTTAGTGAGGCTAGCAGGGGGTGCTCACCCTGTGGTCTGTGTGGGTCCTAACACCCCAGTATACTGATGGGGACACTATACTGTCAAAGAGCACCATCTTTCGGATGAGACGTTAAACCGAGGTCCCGACTCTCTGTGGTCATTAAAAATCCCAAATTTGCCCATTGGCCTCTGTCCATCATGGCCTCCTAATCATCCCCCTCTCCTGATTGGCTTCATCACTCGATCTCCTCTCCACCAATCAGCTCGTGTGTGGTGAGCGTTCTGGCGCAATATGGCTGCCGTTGAAATCATCCAAGTGGATGCTGCATATTGGTGGTGGTTGAGGAGATGTAAAGCCCCTTCTATGTAAAGCGCTTTGAGTGCCTAGAAAAGCGCTATATAAATGTAATGAATTATTATTATTATTATTATTATTATTATTATTATTATTATTATTATTATTAATAATTCAAGTTCCTAATATGTGACCATTGATTTCTGATATGTAATGATTCATGTAGTCAGATTTTGTTGTCGATGTGTTAGTAAATCAAACCATTAACTAAACGGTCATCTTCACATTATTTCTCTTAGTAGAATGAAATTAATTTGTTATATAAACTGTTTAAATTATGTATAAAAACAATCAATAAATGCTCCCTTTACAAAAGTGAGTTTTTCAGTAACTGAGTTCTGGACTTCTGTGTATTTTTTAAAAAAATCTCCTCTTATTTTTCACAGAATAAAGTAATACGGGTCATTATGACATGAAGGTAAATTATGACATTAATGAGTCATGAAATTTTTACACATACACAAGAAATAAAAATCTGCTCATTTTATGTAAACTGATGTTAAAAGTACAGATTTTTTATTGCATCCATGAACCCAAATTAAATTTCAAAACCAGGCATTGCAAAACTGACTATAACTTCTGTCATTTCTTAGAAACAAATTAAGCACTGTGAAACATTTAAAGTGAACCACCATTGATCATAATAATTTAGTCCAAGAAAAAACTAATTTGTGTCAGCAAAACACTGACTTTCGTATATGCACACAAAGTTTTGGAGCAGAAAGGAGGTTAATTTGAAGACTGTATGCAGTCAAATATGCACTGAGGAGAATTTAATGAGAGATGCTGTGGTCAAAAAAAAAGAAAAAGAAAAAAAAGCCAATTAAAGTCTCACAGGGCCTTCAGGGAACTTCTAATACTTTTATTATTTTTGATGTAATCTCAAGAACGGCTGGAAAAGTCTGTGTACACATTAAATTACTTTGCTGATACAATACTATTCTGTCAAACATTGGTATACTGTGAACTTAAAGGGGTCAAATCATGTATTTTTTCACCAAGTCCACTTATAATTTTGACCATTTCTATCCTTTATCAGACCCTCATGCTTAAAAATGCTGACTTTTGTGTTGCGGTTGTTATGTCTCTTTTCAGTTAATTTTTGTTTTTGTAGTTTCAGTTTATTTAGTCTTAGTATTTTAGTGGTGTGAAAGTAAACATATATATGTTTACTTTCACACCACTAAAATACTTTAATTATAAAATCAGTTTTATAATTAAAATATGCATCATATTGAAGCACACTGTTATGGAAGCACACAGACAATCTCACTCAGTAAAAAAAATATTTATTGACAACACTCAAGTGATTTGGATGAATTCAGGTAAGCAGAATCTTGTAAACAGTTGGAATGAGGAATGAATATTCAGTCCAATCTTTCAAATCTAACAGATACAGGTGAGGTGGATGGTGAGGAATCAGTCCAAAAGCCCACATCTCATTGAAACTCGATGGAACACTCAGGAAGTCTGGAAAAGGGAGATCGCTGGAGGGAAACTCAGGCTACACAGAGTTTAGTCACTTGGAATATCATCTGGAGAGTAAGGTAAGTATCACTTCACACAAACGGGACCAGAGGTAAGGAGGGTGCTTAAATAATGGAGTGGTGAGAGTGCAAACAAGGTGCAGGTGTAAGTGACTCTCATGCATGGTGTACACATTTGGGGACAGTTAATTTAACTCCGTTTAGGGTTTATTTATCATGGTAATTTTCTCCAAACCACTTGAGGGCAGTGTCAATATATTGACAGCAATAATTTAACAGTGGCTACTGTCTAGTATTCCAAATATTCCATTATACCATGTTCTGTTTAAATACTCGATTCTGATTGGCTGGAAGGTGTGCAGTAAAACGTCTCGGTTACGTATGTAACCCTAGTTCCCTGAGGGAACGAGACGCTGTGTCGAAACGCTGTGAGAACGCCTCTGCATTAATGCGTTGTGAAGCGCCTGTAGAACCATTCCATCGGAAAAAAGATCGATAGTCGGCGTGATGACGTCATCGACCGGAAGCTATAAAGCGTCCGTGAAAACAAACAGGAACTAACTTCGGATAAAGCCTGAAGTAAGTGATCACGGACACGCCGGGAGTATGGCAGAGCGACGCAGCGTCTCGTTCCCTCAGGGAACAAGGGTTACATACGTAACCGAGACGTTCCCTTTCGGGGAACTCGAGCTGCGTCGAAACGCTGTGAGAACGCTTATACCCACATCGCCATAGGACCAAGTGTCTCGTATGTGTGAAGCCGAAGCGCACACAGTTACGAGAGTACCTGCGCCCCAACAGTAGATGCCAGGTCTAGTTCGTAGAACCTGACGAAGGTTAGCGGAGACGACCACCCGGCCGCATTGCAAATATCATGGAGGGAAGCCCCCGACAAAAGTGCTTTCGAAGCAACCATACCCCTGGTAGAATGCGCCCGGACAGCCAGTGGAGACGGCTTCCCGGCCACCTCGTAAGCAAGTGAGATGGCCTCGACCACCCACTTGCTCATCCTCTGCTTAGATACTGGGGCCCCCTTCTTAGGGGGTCCGAAACAGACAAATAACTGATCAGTTTTCCTCCACAGGGCAGCTCTGTGGACATAAGTATCCAACGCCCTAACAGGGCACAGCAGATTTAATCTTTCCTGGTCTGACGTCGTGAAAGGAGGAGGACAGAGGGCTTGGAGAGTAATGGGGCCCCGTGGGCTCATAGGAACCTTGGGGACATAACCCGGCCTGGGATGTAGAAAGGCTTTCACCATCCCCGGCGCAAACTCTAGACATGAGGGCCCTACTGACAGGGACTGAATATCTCCTATTCTTTTGAGAGACAATATGGCCAAAAGAAAGATGGTGTTTAGAGTGAGGAACTTGTCCGAAACCTCCTCTAAGGGTTCGAACGGCGGCCCAGACAAGCCCCTCAAAACAATGGCCAAGTCCCATGCTGGGACCCTCGAGTGCATAGCCGGCCTCAACCTTAAAGTACCACGGAGGAAGCGTGTAATCAGAGGGTGTCTTCCCAAAGACACTCCACCCAAAGGGACATGGAAGGCACCCAAGGCCGCCACGTACACCTTTATTGTGGAGGGGGTCAACCCTGCCGAGAACCTTGCCTGCAGGAACTCCAGCACTGTACCAACCGGGCAGTTAACTGGGTCCCACTGACGTTCTCTGCACCATGCTGAGAAAAGTTTTCATTTCAGAGCGTACAGCTTCCTCGTGGATGGAGCTCTGGAGTGGAGGATGGTCTCTACGACCTCGGCCGAGAGACCCTCCTCTATGAGCCTAGCCCCCTCAGAGGCCAGGCCCATAGTTTCCACATCTCCGGGCGTGGGTGCAGGAATCTCCCGCCCGCCTGAGAGAGTAGATCCCTCCTGGTCGGAATCTCCATCGGAGAGCCTTCCAGGAGAGATATCAGGTCCGAAAACCACACTCTGGTCGGCCAGTACGGAGCCACTAGAAGTACTTGGGCCCCGTCCCGGCGTACCCTCCCCAGAACTCCTGGAAGCAAGACAATCGGGGGGAAGGCGTACAGGGGTAGCCTCGGCCACTCCTGTACCATGGCATCCAACCCCAGCGGGGCTGGATGGGACAGAGAAAACCACTGCGGGCAGTGGGAATTCTCCGCCGAAGCAAATAGGTCTATTTCTGCCTTCCCATATACCTTCCATAGGAGCTCCACCACCTCTGGGTGGAGTCTCCACTCCCCGGGCCTCGGCCCCTGCCTCGACAGGCTGTCTGCTTCCTGATTCAGGACCCCCGGGATATATACTGCCCTGATTGACAGCAATTTCCCTTGGGCCCACAGGAGGATCCGATGTGCCAATTTGTCCAGTGGACGGGACCTCAGACCCCCCTGGTGATTTATATAGGTGACCACCGATGTGTTGTCTGACCTGACCAGCACATGGTGGCCCCTGAGGTCGGGCAGGAACTGTTTCAATGCAAGAAACACTGCGAGCATCTCTAGCCGATTTATGTGCCAGTGTCGCTGATGTTCCTGCCATAGACCCTGGGATGAGCGACCACTCATGGTCGCCCCCCAGCCCGTGAGAGAGTCGATCTGTCGTTAGCGTTACGTGACGAACATGAGCCCCTAACACGGGACCCTGAGATAGAAACCCCAGGTTTTTCCACATGACCAGAGCACGTAGGCATCGCCGCGTGACTGTGATCGTGCGGAGCGGATTTCCCCTCGGGGAGAATCCCTTTGTTTTGAGCCACCATTGCAGTGGCCTCATGTACAGTAGGCCAAGAGGTATTACGCTTATTACGGTTGGACGCTGCTGCCATGAGACCTAACAGTTTCTGGAACTGTTTCACAGTGACGGCCCGGCCTAGCTTCTGTTCTTTGACTGCTGCCAGGATCGATGCTATGCGTGTTGGCGTTAATTGCGCCCGCATTATTACCGAATCCCAGTTCAGACCTAGAAAAGTGGTTCTCTGAGCCGGAGAAAGCACACTCTTCTTGGCGTTCAGCCTCAACCCCAACTTCGACATATGCGCGAGAACAGCATCTCGATGCTGAACCACCATCTGCTCTGTATTCGCTAGAATCAGCCAGTCGTCGATGTAATTCAGTATGCGGATGCCCTGCAGACGCAACGGCGCCAGAGCTGCATCCACACACTTGGTGAATGTGCGAGGTGACAGTGCTAGACCGAAAGGAAGTACTCGATATTGGTATGCCTCTCCCCCGAAGGCAAACCTGAGGAACTTCCTGTGATGTGGAAGGATGGAGACATGAAAATACGCATCTTTGAGGTCTATGGTGACAAAGTCCTCCAGTTTGATCTGCGACACAATCTGTCTGAGTGTGAGCATCTTGAACTTGAGCTTGGCCACCGAGCGATTTAATAGACGCAGATCTAATATCGGGCGTAAGCCCCCATCCTTCTTCGGCACGATGAAGTAACGGCTGTAAAACTCAGACTCCCTGCTGGGAGGGGGAACCCTTTCTATAGCCCCTTTTTGCAGGAGTGTCTCTACTTCCTGTGCCATTACCAAAGCCTGCTCCGGGCCCACCTCTGTAGGTAGGACACCACTGAAAGGAGGTGGCCGACTTTTGAATTGAATGGCGTACCCCCTTTCGATTATCTGCAGGACCCAACGAGATATATTTGATAGACGTTTCCACTCGTCTAGAAAATCTACTAAGGGAACCAGCCTCTCGAGGCTGGCCTCTGGTGTATTTTGAGCAACAAGCACAGTGCCCTGAAGCGGCGGACCGGCAGGGAACGACTGACTTGATTGCTCGGGGGCCCCCCGAGGGGGGCACGGACCACCCTCGGGTGGCCCGCGGAGACCGACTGCGCCCCGGCATTGCGGCGGGGTTGGCAGCGCGGCCCCCAGAGGGTGCCGCAGGGAAACGGGTACCGTTGGCAGGGGTAAACACCGTTTCCCTATGGGGGGAACCACCCTCAGCGTCCTGACGCTTCTGGCGTCAGGAACGCTTCGAAGAGGCCTACTTGGCGATCAGGAATGTCCTCAGATCAGCCCTGCCCCTCGAAGGCCTCGTCTGAGAGCGCCGCCCCTCGTCCCCGTGCTGAGGGGGAGTTCGGGTGGCGACGCTCTGTTTTTGTTTTGCCCTGTGCGAGGTGCTCGTACTCAGCTTGGGCTGCTTGATGTCAGCAGCAGCCCCAGTGACCTGGACCCGGAGAGGGAGGAACTGCTTGAGCGCCGCAGCTTGCTTTTTGGACTCCTGGAACCTCTCGGTGACAGTATGGACTGCGTCACCGAAGAGGCCTCCAGGAGAAAGCGGTGCATCAAGCAGAAAGGCTTTCTCCCTCTCTTTGATGTCAGTGGGGTTCAACCAGAGATGCCTCTCCGTGGCCACCAGGGCTGCCATAGAGCGGCCCACACATCTGGCCGTCTCCTTGGTGGCCCGGAGAGCTAGATCAGCTGACGAACGCAACTGGGTGATAATATCTCCCCCCACGACATCACTACTGTCCAGATCCCTCAGCAGGTCAGCCTGGTATGCCTGCACAATTGCCATCGTGTGCAGGCATGCAGCCGCCTGACCCGCTGCCGAGTACGCTTTGCCCACCAGCGCCGACGTTGTCTTTAAAGGTCTGGTGGGCAAAGACGGGGCTTTAAGGGACGATGCCGAGGAAGGCGAGAGATGGCTCGCGAGCGTCTCCTCAACCTTTGGCATTGCCCCATAGCCATACTGTTTCAGCCCAGCGATGTTACTATAGACCGAAGTCTGTGGGCTGAAAACACGATATGACGCCAGTCTCTTCCACGACCTTGCCACCTCAGTGTGCAAGTCGTGAAAGAACGGCAAGCCCCGTCGCTGAGGCTCTGAGGCGCGAGAAGGCAGGAATCTCTCGTCTAATTTACTTGTACGTTTTCTTCCTGCCTCATATCTCTCGGTTGGCCAGTCGATGTTAAGCCTGGCCACAGCTCGCGTCAGAACCTCAACGAGCTCCTCGCATGCAGGGGACTGAAGTGGCGAGTCTTCAGTCTCGATGCTTTCAACGTCCACCTCCTCAGAGCTGGACAGTTGAAGCACCGGCGACTCTCTCGGGGGGGAAGAAACTGCCATGCGTGCTTCCATGCCCCGAGAAGAGCCGCTGGATGGTGCAGGTGAGGGCAGAGATAAGGCAGCGCCCGTCTCTAACCCCTCTGCAACATCCAATTGTGATCCCCACGACTGCAGCCTCCGCTCCGCCTCGGCGGCAGCGGGACCAAAGCCACAGGGAACACGAGCCGAGGCACCCTCCTCGAAGAGTGCCCGGTGGGAGCGCAGCGTTCTCAATGGTAACTTGTCACAATGCTCGCAAGCAGCCCCCTCGAGGGCTTCCTGGGCATGCTGCGCTCCCAAGCAGGCAACACAGAGAGAGTGTGTATCCCCACCCGTGATGTAGCGTGGGCAGGGATGAACACACTTCCTGAAATTGCAGCTATCGCTCGCCATATCTCTATCTATTTATGTCATACGCCATATCTCTGTCTTTTTTGTTAATATATCTGAAATATTTAACAAAGGGTGGAAAAACTCTTGTAATAGACAGACAAAAACACCAAATAGACAGACAGGTTCACACAGATCGCTTGCTGAAGGCTCAGAAGCTAGTTCCTGTTTGTTTTCACGGATGCTTTATAGCTTCCGGTCAATGACGTCATCACGCCGACGATCGATCTTTTTTCCGATGGAATGGTTCTACAGGCGCTTCACGACACATTAACATTCTCACAGCGTTTCGACGCAGCTCGAGTTCCCCGAAAGGGAACTGTTTAATGCACAGGTAGTTCCAGTCAGTTTGATTACAGTTTGAAATTAATCTGCCACTATAAACATTGGTAACAATAGTAACAGTAGTATCAACCATAGATATGTATACGTAGGCTATAATGTTACATATCTATGGTATTAACATTAAGTGACATGACGTGATACACAGAAGCCAATGGCACATATCACTATTATGCATATAGATATGTATACGTGTGTATATATATATATATATATATATATATATATATATATATATATATATATATATATATATATATATATATATGACTATGCGCGTATATGACTATGCGCGGTTTTCATTGGCATGTGTCACTGACATTATCGCAACACACACTGACACTTGGTGCATTTACATGCACAATAGTAAGCTGATAACTCAAAAAAATCTGCTTATTGAAATAATCAGTTTTCCCCGTTTACATGCAAACCAGTAAACTGGCAATGCAAGTAAACCGCGTTTACATGACTTTAATAAACCAGGTTATTTTCTTGTAGTGACGTCAAAAATAATAATGTCCGTATACATTCATTGACAGAAATCGAATCATTGTTATAGAGCTCAACACAGTTATTCTTATTACATCTTAATTGTTTTCTTAATTTACCAGGAGTACCATGTTTATCATGCCTAATATCAATCTAGCTTACTGCTGTGTCTCAAAGTAGACACTGGGAGAACACGCACCGCATTATAACATTACTTTCAACACACTCAAATGTATCTAATATGATAAAACAGCGCTACGCTACCCCACATACACATAAGCGGAAGAAGTGCTCATCTGCGGCAAAATAAAAGCTCAGCTCAGATGCCATGTCTCTCACTCGTCTTTCATTAGCAATTGCTCCAGTGGCCTCGTTCTGCTCACACCCTGCTTCACCGATTGAGCCTGGTTTCTCCCAAGTTTTTTTCCCCCTCCATTCTGACCCTGAAAGAGTTTTGGTTGCTTGCCACCGTGGCCTTTGGCTTTTGGCTTGCTCATTTGGGGACACCTAAATTTCAACTATAATAGGCCCTGCCCGCATTGACACTATATGATAATTGAAATTATCTGGACAACGTCAACATTTTCTCCAGAGTGGCTGAATCAAATTATGTTGCATTATCTTCCTGTTAACACTGTGAAGCTGCTTTGAAACAATTGGACTTGCGCTATATAAAGCGCTATATAAATAAAGGTGATCTTGATCATGATCTGATGATCTTTTTTTTAAAGAAAAAAAGTAAGCATGAAGGTCCACTCCTAAACATAACTTTCAGTGATATTTTAGAAGATGATGAATAACATGATATTTTACAAATTTATACAAATTAGCCCCCAATCCCTCAAATCCTAAAGAAGTTGCAAATTGCCAAGAGACAGTATTTTATTTTTATTTTTTATTTAATTTTGATGATTGGATAACACATTTGCAAATTACTTATCCAGTAGTTTGTTCTGCTCCATCCTTCAATAAAATCCTATTTGCTGTACATTATATTGTGACAGGATCACAAAATGAATCCATTATTTGAGTGTTAAACTAATATTATTTGAACAGATAAAGGAGAATTCAGTTTTTAATGAATGACCCCTCTAAATGCTGATCATCTTGTGCTTCCGTGTGAGCGAGACTTTATTTGCATCTTGAAGAATTGTGCCCTTCCATTTAGAGCAGATAGGAGTACTAATCAGTTTGATAATTAAGCGCATGTCTGGGTTTAATCACACGGGCCTACCTTGGAATTACCTTCAAGCACTTCTTTAAAAATTGGTCATGTTTGGAACAAGACTGATAGAGGACAAAGGGGGAAAAAGGAGTATTTATAGAAAAAAAGTGATACAAAATGAAACCGTATCATCCAAAGTTGAGGTCAGTGCGATTTTTAAAAATGTTTTTTAAAGGAAGTCTGTTATGCTGGTGATCAAAAAACACAGTAAAAACATTAATATAGTTATTTTGTAATGATGAAAACAGTCATAAACAATAGAAACCTTTTGCCAAAGGTTTTCTATACAAGGACTGGGCTAACAGGTTGTCATATAATTGCTAACAAAAAAATATATTTTAGTATTTCCAATATATTTCAAAATCTGTGCGGTGCTAATGTCGTGACTTTCGCCTGCTGGTGATCTTAGCAGGTCATTACTAACTCTGTCATGTTTTACAAATTACTTCTCTCCTTTGACCCACACCAGAGATTTTCAGGTAACGTATGAATGAAGGTCTGGATATCCCAGTCATCACAGGGGACCCTGTTGCAGATCTGTGTCGCTACCTGCAGCTAGCTCATTAGCCATGCTACCCTCTTTACTAGCTCTATCCTGCAGGATTACCGTCAGTGATGAATGTTGTTATTGCTTTTTGCTGGGGAACTTAGAGCTCTTCAGGTTTGCAGTGTTGAATGTAAGGATTGCCTTGTAAACAGGCCATTTGAGGACGTGTTTGACACAGTTCACATATTCAAGATATATATATATATATATATTAGGGCTTTCAATATTTTTTTTTATCGTGATTAACCGTACCCATGTTGTGCAATTAATCACGATTAATTGCGATTAATTACCTGCTTATTGTGAAATTCACCATTTATCTTATTAAACACATTCATTTTGTCATAATTTGTCTATAACCAAAGTAAACAATCAGATTGTCAGATAAGTCAGTGCACTGTTAACTGAATAACTACTTTACGAGTAAAAGTACACTGTTTTTAAATTACTTACAATAGTACAATTCCTGAGAACTACTCAATTACAGTAACAAGAGTATTTGTAATACGTTACTTTACACCACTGGGTTATGCTCAATTCGAGTGTTTTTACATTTAGCTTACCATAATTTAATGATTACACAAAAATGAAGAAAAAAAATTATTGGGAGAAATTATTCACCCATGCCATTCCAAACCAGTAGGACTTTGTTAAATTCACAATATGTGAATTTTTTTTGGATTAAAATATCCAATAAACCACTTGCAACGTTATATATTTTTGACTTTTGTACTTACACTATCCCAAATACCTCCAATTTCCGTGGAACCAAGGAAAAACCAAAGATGCTTTAATATATAATCGGTTTTATTAGAGTAATGGCTTGGATACATTAATCAACAGAAAACTATTGATTGCCATATAGCCTTATTGTTTAAATCTTGTTTTCCAGATTTACCGCGAGTGCAGTGTTTTACCATGACTAATATCGATCTAGCTACTGCCGTGTGCAACAAGTGTCTGACAGTAGTCGCTGAGTGAACACACAGAGAAGCATTATAATGTTATAACTTTCAACACTCAAATGTATCTAATATGACAAAACAGTGCTGCGTTACCCCACATGCACATGAGCAGAAGAAGTGGATAAAGCTCCAGTGCTCTCGAGCTGTTTGTCGCACTCGTCTCTCATTTGCACATGCTCCAGCAGCCTCATTCAGCCCCACCCTGCTTCATAATACATTAAAATTAATAAATCTTTAATATATTAGCTCATCCATGAACATGAGTCCTTTCAGATTCTTTTCCACCGGCTGTAAAGGTGAAGACAACAACTCAGATGATTTCACTAAATCAATGCGTCATCAAGCTATGCCTTTGTTTTGAATAAATTACCTCTAGTGGTGAACATTACATATTGTGCCTTTAATCTTCAAAAATTTGAATGGACATGTTGGGGAAGGGAATAGTGGGGACGAGGAAGTGATAGGCAGGTTTGGTCTTCAGGAAAGGACCCCAAAGGACAGAGGTTGGTAGACTTTGCTAAAAGTATGGAGATGGCTGTGGTGAACACGTACTTTAAGAAGAGGCAGAGCACACAGGTGGACTATATCTTATGTAGATGCTGTAATCTGATGGAAATTAGTGATTGTGGAGTAGTGGTAGGTGAGAGTGTAGCTAGACAGCATATGATGGAAATTTTGTGGGAACTACTACTTGAACAATAGGGTCCCCCACAAAATTCTCACCATGAGGACTCCATTTCCTTAACAGCAATCCATCTTGTACAACATAGCCTCTGGCTTTATCTGTCACATCACTGTCATGAAGCGCAGCAGTAAAGAACTCAGCCAATGAGGAATCACACTGTTGTTCTTTACTTAGCTCATCTGTAGAAAGAGGAAAAGACAGAGCAGACAAATCAGGTATAAATAGCGTATTACGTGATGAACTTAACTCGCTTTTATACAGAGTCTCAAAATCCTCTATGTTTTTAGTCATAGCACGGGTTACAACACCCACAGGGTCTACAACCATTGTCTGCTCGACTAACTCTCTACTAGATGCAACCATAGGAGAAGTTGGTACATTAGCCCACACCCTATCTCCTGCTAAGTTATTTCCTAAAATAAGATGAACACCCTCAATTGGCAAAGCAGAACGCAATCCCACAACCACTTCACCACTCACCAAATCAGAGTCAAGCCTGACTTTATGAAGAGGAACTACTAAGGTATTTAACCCCATCCCTAGAACCAAAACACTTTTACCGGTTTCAGACTGAGAGAAAAATGGCAATATTGACTCTAGAATAAAAGAATCCATTGCTCCAGTATCTCGTAAAATTTTAACAGAAACCTCTTCAACTCCATCCACTAACGAAACTCGACCTTCTGTAATGAAAGGAGCATAAGTGGAAAAACAATCTTTAACCAGTTAACACCGATTCATTTCTGCATGACTTAGATTAACAGAATTTGCAACTGCAGCAGGCCTAAATGAATCTACATCAGCACATTGGGTTTTATTTATAAGAATCGGGCAATCAGCTTTCCAATGTCCTTTTCCACGACAATAATTACATATTGTAGATGGATCAAATCTCCATGGAGAAATGCGACCACTGTGTGGAGTATTTGGAAAACGGCTTGAGTTCACTTCCTCCCGTGCTCGCCAATCAACAGCATTTTTACGAGTGAGCACGAACTCATCAGCCAACGATGCTGCCTCCTCAGGAGACTGCACTTTGTGTTCACTAATATACATCGCAATTTGATCAGAAACAGAACCTTTAAACTGCTCAATTATGATCAATTCTAGGAAATCTTCAAATGTTTTAACCTCAAGCGATGTACACCAACATGTAACATGTCATCTTAAATCCCTCACAAACTCCAAATATGTCTGTTCCCGGTCCTTTTTACATGACCTAAAACGCTGGCGATACGTTTCTGGCACACACTCGTATACTTTCAACACTGCAGATTTAACAACGTCATACTTTTTACAATCCTCTATACTTAAAGCAGAAAAGGCTAACTGCGCTTTACCAACTAACACACACTGCAGCAACGACACACAATCAGTCTTAGACCAACCTTGCAATTCAGCAATGCGTTCAAACAGAGTAAAAAAGACATCCGGATCATCCTCGTTAAATTTAGGAACAAGTTTTAGACTTTGATGCAGTGGAAAATTTCCATAAGCACCACTCTCCTCAAAACCAGTGCCACCAGCTTTACCTTCCTTCATAACCTTAAGTTTACAATACTCCAAGTCCATTTTTGCCTTTTCTAATTCAAGTCTACCCTGTTCAGACTTCTGCTTCATCCGTTCATGTTCCATTTGTAACATTAACAACTCTTTCTGTTGGTCAAACGTGAAAGTAGACTGCAGAGCGGTTACACTTTGTACTCCCTGAATTTCATCCATCTCAGCTGTCAAAATTCCCCTTTCAATAATTTACTTTTCAACTCAATTTTAATACTACTTTCTTTTAATCTCTTATCACTAATGTTTATTTCATAACCTTCAGCGATTTTTAACAATTGTTCTTTTGAACATTTATGTAATAGAACATGCGAAGGGGAGTCAAAAAACTCCTCAACATTAGCCATAAACAAACAAATCAAAGACTGGTTGTAACCAAATGTGCAATCAAATACTTGAAATTTTTCCCACTATCTGACTAATAAAAAAACAAACAAAAAAACAACAACAACATCTATCTACCTACCTACAACCTAATCTTCATGCAGTTACTGGCGGGGGGAAATTAAGCACACAAGCCCAGTGGGTGGAACTGCAACTGATCAAACAGCGACAATTCCCACACCATGGAAGTGCTCCCGAGACAACTGCTACTACCCGCTTTCACCACAACACTACAAAAATAAAAAAAACGACATGTCTCAAAGGAAACAAGTCGCTAAACCTAACAGGGAAAAACATCAAGTCAAAACAAACAATATTGCACAAAGGTAACTTACCAGTCGATGAATTCATAAAGCGGGCAAACAGGCAAACACTGCACCAAATGCTTTCCGGTGTCCCAAAACACACGTAATTTGACGACAAACTATTCAAATTGGACTTCCCTCAAAACGTTATAATTACTCAATCGTTTCAAATCGCGTACAATTTTGACCTTTTCCAAACACGACGAAACGAACAAATTTATCAAATGTTTCAAATCTCTCTCAAAGCACAAATTTACTCCAACGAGGACGAGCCCCCATTTGTTACGCCCCGTGGCTCATAGGGACGCAACAAAGATTGGAACACACACGAAAGCCAAAAATAAAGTATGAAATTTATTAACAAAAATAGAATATACAGAAAAGAAACAGTATTAAGTGTAACAGTCAGAAATCAGTGTGTTGTGTAAGGAATGCATGAAAGGGTAATGTGCTGTTGTAGTGTTGGATGTACCAAAGAAACCAAATTCAAACAAAAGCACAACAATAATCACGTCCAGCCTGCCACGCTCCTGGGTCTTTTCACAGAGTCCTTTTAACAAGGCTCAACAGGAAGTCAGCCGCAGGTGTGCTGAATCAAACCATCTAAAGACAGCCAGTTAAGGGCGGAGCCAGCCAACCAATCTCAAAGTAGGGAAACCCCACTTAACATAGTAGTCGTCACAGCGTGTTAGATGACTCTGGTGGTGAGGAAGATGAAGAGAGTAAAGGCAGAGCAGAAGACAAAGTGATGGAAGTTGGAAAAGGAAGAGTGCTGTGTGGTTTTCAGGGAGGAGTTGAGACAAGCTTTAGGTGGTAATGAAGGGCTTCCTTGACTGGACTGCTACAGCCAAAGTAATCAGGGAGACAGGTAGAAAGGTGCTAGGTGTGTCATCTGGAAGGAGAAAAGAAGAAAAGGAGACTTGGTGGTGGAATGAGGAAGTCCAGGAGAGTTTTGGTGCCGCTTTTTAAGAACAAGGGTGATGTGCAGAGTTGTGGAAACTACAGAGGTATTAAGCTGATGAGCCATACAATGAAGTTGTGGGAAAGAGTAGTGGAAGGCTAAGGGGAGAAGTGGACATTTGTGAGCAGCAGTTTGGTTTCATGCCAAGAAAGAGCACTACAGATGCATTATTTGCCTTGAGAATGTTAATGGAAAAATACAGAGAGGGTCAGAAAGAGCTGCATTGTGTCTTTGTAGATTTATAGAAAACCTATGAGAGAGTGCCAAGAGAGGAGCTGTGGTATTGTATGAGGAGGTCTGGAGTGGCAGAGAAGTATAGAGAAGGGTCCAGGATATCAATCAATCAACTTTATTTATATAGCGCTTTTACAATCCCGATTGTGTCAAAGCAGCTTCACAGTGTCAAACAGGATAATATTGTGACAAAATTAGATTTGGCTGTACAGTCGTACTGGAGAAAACAGTGATGTTATCAACTTATTTTAATTTATCATATAGCGACAATTTTGGCAGATCAGTATTATAGTTTATAGAATTAAATAAGACCTAATTCATACATTTTATTTGTATAATAAGTTGAATAACTTTAATCATATTTTTAGTGTCCCCAACTGAGCAAGCCAAGCCAAAGGCGACAGTTGCAAGGAACCAAAACTCCATCAGGGCATGATGGAGAAAAATAAACCTTGGGAGAAACCAGACTCAGTCGGGGTGCCAGTTCTCCTCTGGCCTATTAACACACCGTGTAAGATTATTATTCTGGCAACCTTACAGGTCAGAAATCATATTAGATTGGAATATTCAAAATTTCTGTGTATCACGGAAGAGACAGATTTATTTAGGATGGGGCGTCGATTACACAAGAGTATGAATACATGAAAGATCGGAATTATTGCGCCGAAGACGGGTTTTGAGCATGTCGTGCCAGTGAGGCAAATTCGGAGGAGACACCATTTGACAGGGCTCAGCAGACACTCCAGGATGCGTTGGTCATGTCCAGGCAGGTCCACCATCAGATCGGGACAGGGTAGATGCCACTCTTTTTATGATGTAACGAGTATATTAGGTGTTATGGGAAGTGTTCCCCGTTCCAGCTGACCTAGTTAATGCAGCCTAACAATCAGTCAATTGATTTGAATAATGAAATGTGTATGCCATAGTAAACAGATGTGTTTTTAGTCTAGATTTAAACTGACAGAGTGTGTCTGCTTCCCGAACAATGCTAGGAAGACTATTCCAGAGTTTAGGAGCTAAATAGGAAAATGATCGACTGCCTGCAGTTGTTTTAGATATTCTAGGTATTATCAACTGGCCAGAGTTTTGAGACCGCAATAGACGTGATGGAGTATAATGCGTTAAGAGCTCGCTTAAGTACCGGGGAGCTAAACTATTTAGTGCTTTGTAAGTAATAAGCAAGATTTTAAAATGTATGCGATGTTTAATAGGGAGCCAGTGCAGTGTTGACAGAATTGGACTAATATGAACATACTTCCTGGTTCTAGTAAGAACTCGAGCTGCTGCATTTTGGACTAGCTGGAGTTTGTTTATTAAGCGAGCAGGGCAACCACCCAGTAGAGCGTTACAATAATCTAGCCTTGAGCTCATGAACGCATGTACTAACTGTTCAGCATTTTGCATTGAAAGCATGTGCCGTAATTTAGATATATTTTTAAGATGATAGAATACAGTTTTACAGATGCTAGAAACGTGGCTTTCAAAAGAAAGATTGGTATCAAAGAGCACACCCAGGTTCCTCACTGACGACGAGGGCTTGACAGAGCAGTCATCAAGTGTTAGACAGCATTCTAGGTTACTACTTGTGGAGCTTTTCTGTCCAATAATTAAAAATTCAGTTTTATCTGAATTAAGTTGCAGGAAATTACTATTCATCCAATTTTTTATATCAGCTATGCATTCCGTTAATCTTCTGAATTGGTAGGTTTCGTCGGAGCGTGAGGAAATATAGAGCTGAGTATCGTCAGCATAACAATGAAAAATAACGCCACGCTTCCTAATGATATCCCCCAGTGGTAGCATATACAGGGTGAAAAGCAACGGTCCTAACACTGAACCTTGCGGTACTCCATACTGAACTTGTGATCGGTGTGACATCTCTTCATTTACTGCTACAAACTGATAACGGTCAGATAAGTACGATTTAAACCATGCTAAAGCAGTTCCACTAATGCCAACATAATTTTCGATTCTATTCAGAATAATATTGTGATCGATAGTATCGAATGCAGCGCTAAGATCGAGTAACACTAATAGAGAGATACAACCACGATCAGATGATAAGAGTAAATCATTTGTAACTCTGAAGAGAGCAGACTCAGTACTATGATACGGTCTAAATCCTGACTGGAAATCCTCACATATACCATTTCTTTCTAAAAAGGAATATAATTGTGAAGATACTGCCTTTTCTACTATTTTTGATAGAAACGGTAGATTCGAGATTGGCCTGTAATTGACTAATTCTTTAGGATCAAGTTGCGTTTTTTTTAATACGTGGTTTAATTATAGCCAACTTAAAAGTTTTCGGTACATATCCCAATGTCAAGCATGAATTAATGATATTAAGCAGAGGATCTATGACCTCTGGAAGTATCTCTTTTAATAGCCTAGTCGGTATAGGGTCAAGCATACATGTTGTTGATTTTGATGATTTAACAAGTTTAGCCAGTTCTTCTCCTCCTATAGCAGTGAATGAGTGTAATTTTTCCTCAGTGACACTACAATGCTCTGTCTGACTCTGAAGTGATACTGTAATAGACGGCTGCATGGTTATAATTGTATTCCTAATATTATCAATCTTACTAGTAAAGAAGTTCATAAAGTCATTACTGCTGTGTTGTTTACAAATGTCAGAAGTTGAAGCTTTATTTTTTGATAATTTAGCCACTGTATCGAATAAATACTTAGGGTTGTGTTTGTTTTCTTCTAAAAGAGTTGAGAAATAAGCAGATCTAGCAGTTTTATGGCCTTTCTATGCCATCATGCTCTCTTTCCACAAATTGCGAAAAACCTCCAGTTTTGTTTTCTTCCAGCTGCGCTCCATTTTTCTGGCTGCTGTTTTAAGGGCCCGAGTGTGCTCGTTGTACCACGGCGTTGGATTATTTGCTTTAATCTTCTTTAAGCGCCGGGGAGCAACTATGTCTAAAGTGCTAGTAAAGAGAGAGTCAATAGTTTCTGTTGCAGCATGAAGTTCCTCTCGGCTTTCTGCCATATTTGAAGCGAGGGGATGGCTTTGCAGCCTTAGGTAAATTAAGTATACATGATATTAGGTAATGATCTGAGATGTCATCGCTCTGCTGCAGAATTTTAACAGTATCAACATTTATTCCATGTGACATTATTAGATCTAAAGTATGATTAAGGCGATGAGTGGGTCCCGATACGTGTTGTCTAACTCCAATAGAGTTTAGAATGTCTCTAAATGCCAATCCCAATGCATCTTTTTCATTGTCTACGTGGGTATTAAAATTCCCAACAATTAGTACTTTATCTACAGCTAATACTAACTCCGATACAAAACCAGCAAATTCTTTGATAAAGTCTGTATTGTGCCCTGGTGGCCTGTAGACAGTAGCCAACACAAATGTCAAACGGGATTTATCATTTACACTACACAGCGTTACATAAAGCACCAAAACTTCAAAGTTTCTTCAAAACTTCTATATTTGAAACTAGACTTCTGAGTAATACTGAAAATATTATTATAAATTACAGCAACACCTCCCCCTTTACCCTTCAGACGTGGCTCATGTTTGTAACAATAATCTCGGGGGGTGCACTCATTTAAAGTAATGTAATCGTCAGGTTTTAGCCAGGTTGCTGTCAAACACAGCACATCTAAGTTATGATCTATAATCATATCATTGACAACAAGCGTTTTTGGCAAAAGGGATCGAATTTTCAGCAACCCAAGCTTTATCAATTGTTCATCCGTATCATATCTGTTGTTTATTTGTTGGACATCAATTAAATTTTTACTGTTGAATGGTTTTGATGGTTTTTTGTATTTACTAATTCGGGGAACAGACACAGTCTCTATATTATAATATCTAGGTGAAAGAGTCTCTATGTGCTGGGATTTAGCTGACTTTGGTGACGTGAGACAGCTAGCAGACGGTTGGTTTAGCCAGTTTGTCTGCTTCCTGACCTGGGCCCCAGTGAGTCAAGGTTTAGGATATGTATGAGAGCAGTAGGACAGTGGTAAGATGTGCCATAAGTGAGACAGAGGACTTCACGTTGAAGGTGGGACTGCATCAAGGATCGGTTCTGAGCCCCTTCTTGTTTGCGGTGGTGATGGACAGGCTGACAGATGAGGTTTATTTGTTGGACATCAATTAAATTTTTACTGTTGAATGGTTTTGATGGTTTTTTGTATTTACTAATTCGGGGAACAGACACAGTCTCTATATTATAATATCTAGGTGAAAGAGTCTCTATGTGCTGGGATTTAGCTGACTTTGGTGACATGAGACAGCTAGCAGACGGTTGGTTTAGCCAGTTTGTCTGCTTCCTGACCTGGGCCCCAGTGAGTCAAGGTTTAGGATATGTATGAGAGCAGTAGGACAGTGGTAAGGTGTGCCATAAGTGAGACAGAGGACTTCACGTTGAAGGTGGGACTGCATCAAGGATCGGCTCTGAGCCCCTTCTTGTTTGCGGTGGTGATGGACAGGCTGACAGATGAGGTCAGACAGGAATCTCCATGGACTATGATGTTTGTGGATGACATTGTGATCTGTAGTGAGAGCATGGAGCAGGTAGAGGAAAGTCTAGAGAGGTGAAGGTTTGCTCTGGAGAGAAGAGGAATGAAGGTTAGTCACAGCAAGACAGAATACATGTGTGTGAATGAGAGAGAACCAAGTGGAACAGTGAGGTTACAGGGAGAAGAGGTAAAGAAGGTGCAGGATTTTAAGTACTTAGGGTCAACAGTCCAGAGCAATGGGGAGTGTGGAAAAGAGGTGAAGAAGCGTGTGTAGGCAGGTTGGAATGGGTGGAGAAAAGTGTCAGGTCTGTTGTGTGATAAAAGAGTACCAGCAAGAATGAAAGGAAAGGTGTACAGGACAGTAGTGAGACCAGCAATGTTGTATGGTTTGGAGACAGTTGCACTGAGGAAAAGACAGGAGGAAGAGCTAGAGGTAGCAGAGCTGAAGATGTTGAGGTTCTCTTTGGGAGTGACAAGGATGGATAGGATCAGGAATGAGTACATCAGAGGGACAGCACATGTGAGATGTTTTGGAGACAAAATCAGAGAGGCCAGTTTGAGATGGTTTAGACATGTTCAGAGGAGGGAGAGTGAATATATTGGTAAAAGGATGCTCAGGTTAGAGCTGCCAGGCAGGAGGTCAAGAGCAAGACCAAAGAGGAGGTTTATGGATGTAGTGAAGGAGGACACGAAGGTAGTCGGTCTGAGAGAAGAGAATACAGAAGATAGGACTAGATGGAGGCAGATGGTTCACTGTGGCGACCGCTGAAGGGAAACGCCAAAAGAAGAAGAAGAATCTTCAAATAAAATTAAATTAAATTAAATCTGAGAGATTTCTCTATTGACAGTCTACACACCTACCACTTTGACGCTTTTTTAAAAACATTGTATTTCTAACTATTCCTAATATTAGACTTCAATTATCATGCTCGTTTGGCACAATTGCTTCTGAAACAACTTTTTTTCTTCTTCACACCAGAACTTATTATTGTGGACTGAACTGAGGAACCATCTTACATCTTCTTCCAATCTGGTCTCCCTAGAAGATCAAAGTCTTGTTCGACTGTACTCACCATCCCAACAGGGCAATCAACAATCTCCCTCTCTTATCGCAGCCTTTGTTCTGTTTTGTATAGGCGCCTATGACACTTTGCAGAATGTATCTGCCGCCTCCGACAGCTAGAGTCTGAGAGAGAAAAGGAGGATTGTAGGGTAAGACCATGTGAAGATTAAAAGCTGAAGCAAACAGCTATTGAAGAAAATACGGACAAAGAAGACGCTTGGCAGAGGCTGAAGAAAAGCCAGACTTTCATCAACAGCAATGATGAGGCCAAATGACATTTCTAATGATTGTGCACTTCAAAGTCCTTCCTCTGAGAGCAGGGAGCATGACTGCAGAGGAAACTCAAGTAAAGTATATGTCAGACATCTCTATTTCAATTGATTTCTTTCATATAAAGGACTGTAAGATTTCACCAAAGGAATCCAAACTTTTTCAATAGACTATTTGATGTGATAAACCTCATCTTTTATCCCAGCCATTTCATGCTTTTAATTGGTATTTAATAGACAAGCAATTGTAACTGTATGCTTATTGGTGGTGTTGATAATGCTGTGTGTCCACCAAAGTGTTTTTCGTTAGATGAAAATGCCTTGCTGTGGGCCCTAGAGAGTTTTTTCAGCTGAGACGCTTTGCTTGCTATAATACGAAATATCCACAAAAGTGTTTCTAGTATCTCATTTCACAGATAGTTTGTTTATGTATTGTTTTTATATAACATTTTCAATGCAATGCAAAGTATTTGCTCTGGCTTTTGTTTAAATGATTTTGTTCCGTTATTACGCTTGTTGTTGTCATTTGTTAACAATGTACAAGCAGAATTTGGCAGTTGGTCAGTGTGATATTTGTCCCACCCCTCCTCCACTGTGATTGGATGGCTGGATAAAAACTGACAGTGATGACGCTGTGTTTTAATGAAAGTTAGGAACATTCTTTAATCCTCAGCGACCGGTAAAAATGCAAAGCACTCAGAATGAAACAGACGCTCAGCACCTTGTTACGTTGCTGCAGATTTAAAACGTGTTCATTGGACACACGGCCTAAGGTAAGCAACAATATGATTATCAGTGTTGAGGGTAATGCATTAGAAGTAACTTGAGTTACATAATCAGATTACCTTTTCAAATAACTGTGGCCCTGTCCACACAAACTCAGGCTTTTTCAAAACAGCAGCTTTTTCTATGCGGTTTGCCCATTGTCCACACGCATTATCCAGTCACTGAAAGCATTTTTTTTTTAAACACCTGCCAGGGTGAATTATTATTATTTATTTTTTTACTCCAGTTGCAGTGTTGTCATGTGGACAGTGAAACCATAGATTTTAGCTTGTTGCTTCAGAACCGGAACCTGCAATAATTTATTTTTTCTAGGCTTCTGGTTGGCCAACATGGCTTATGCTTAGGGTTATATTGCCACGTGTTGGTTTGGCATGCTCTTGACAGCGCTTCATAGTGCATTTTTCCATTTTCATGTGGATGTGTTTTTTTATGTGATAATTTTAAGGTAACACTTTATTTTGATAGTCATTTTACTAACTATAAATAACTTTGGAACTACATGTCAACTTACTGTTATTAGAGTATTTGTAGACAGTCTGATTAATATTTACTAAAACTTTATTTTTTTGGTCCCCCAGACATTCTACTGACTATAAGTAACATGGCAACTACAATTCAACTTATTCTACTTACCTGAACCCTAACACCTAACCATGCCAGTCTACTGACAGGCTACTACTACTCTAATGAGAGTTAGTTTACAGTAGTTGCAAAGTTACTTATAGTAGTTAGTAGTATGTTGATAGTCAAATTAGACTATCAAAATAAAGTGTAACCAATTTTATAAACTCTGTTTTTAAATTATCTGTATACGTGTGGGCTAGGCTTAGTAAAGAAATGCACTACTTTTACATTTACAACAAAATATCTTTTTTTTTTTCAAATAAGTAACACAAGTTTTTATTTCCCATTTATTAACTGATACCTCTTTTGTCCTCATGTTGAGAGAAATCGGCTTTAGTTATTATTATTATTATATTTTTTTGAAAACTTGAACCACTCTAGCACACTAGAGTGTGTGCAACATACACTACATTGACATTGAGTGCAGACTTGCTTAGCGTGTGCACACTACCTAGTGGCCCTTTGTTTTCTGGAGTGTGGATTGTGTTTAATGCATGGACATCAGTATACTGCACTGATGACAAAGACCGAACAAATGGGAAGTTTACTTTTAGCTTAAGAATAACAGTGGATAGCAAGCTTGCTCCCTAGACTTTGGAATAGAGCAATTAAGTCTATTTAGGAAACACTAAGAACAACAAGAGGAGGCTTCATTATTATAACATAAAGGTAAAGAGTTCTTGTAACTTGTAACTTAGAATGGAGGCTGTGTTGTCAAAAAGTCAGAACCAATACCAGTCAATTGTGAAACACTGTCTTACTAATTACTTGGCAGATCTCAGAAATTATTCAAGACTATTTAAATCCTCTTTCCCTAAAGGCTGTATCAGACATGATTTGTTTCACAAGCTGTTTTTTATCCTCCACAACTTATTAGTGCGACAGACTTTTAATCACGAGGTTTGGGATTTCAGAGCCTTTATGCTGTAATTATATGTTTGTTTTTGTCATTTCAAATAGGACTTTAAAAGAAAATCAGTGGGATAGGTCAGATGAGAGAACTTTTTATCCCTGAATAGCTCGTATTGAGGGAGGATACGTTTAAAGAATACAACGGCATTTGTCAAATTGGAAAGTGTTGAAAAGAGCTGTGGGATATTGTGTCTTGTGCTGCCTGGGCTCTGGGCCAAGCCGAAAACTGGCAAAATGTCTTAGATAGCCATTGAGAAATATACATCTGTTCATTACGCTCTGAGAGAGAGAGAGAGAGAGAGAGAGAGAGAGAGAGAGAGAGAGAGAGAGAGAGAGAGAGAGAGAGAGAGAGAGAGAGAGAGAGAGATGAAATGAATTACGATGTTATATATATATATATATATATATATATATATATATATATATATATATATATATATATATATATATATATATATATATATATATATATATATATTAGTTTAGAACAGCAATTGGTGATTGCAGTGGGTCTGTTATGGATGACCTGATTTTGTTTAAAATATTTAAATATGTTAAGAAGAAAGATAGTGTGATTAGATGTGTATATTGGCTACGTGATATTTCTGTACAAACACAGATGTTGTCACACTACTGCATAATGTAGTAAAGTAAGTAGAGTTCCTACTTTTAGTTAGTTACTCCCCAACACTCCTGGGGACTGGTATCCACAACACATTTGTTGTTTGTTTCAGCTGGGTAATACTATTTAGAATCGATCTGGAGAGCAGTAACATCCAACAGCCCCAAAAGAGGCAGTGACTAAACCTAAAGGCGAGAGTCAGGGTCTTTCTCTTGCATCAGCGCTCATGTGAATGTTCCTCCTCTTCATTCTGCCTCCACATTGCTGCCACACGACTCACACCTCGTCTTCCATCCCTGCATCCCGTGGGCTTTCTTTCCTTCAGCTTCTTTAATTGAGTGGGTGATATGTGTGACCAGCAGCCAAGCTGATAAAACTCCTAAATGGGTTCTAGGATCATTAAGGCTTCTTGTTTTGACTTGGATTTTTCCACCTTCCAGAAAATCGGAACGGAAAATCCGCCTATTTTCATTAATCCATCTTTTCGGTGCATCTTTATATAACCTTGATTCATCCGCCGAGGAACGGCAGCCAAAATACAAAGCCATTCTAGTGAAAAATGATGCATGAGAATTTTCACAGCTCTTTTGATTTTGAATACTGAATAAATATCACTCAGAAGAGAGAGGTTTGGGATGAAATTGGCTTTGCGTAAAATGTGGAATGAAGTTGGACCATATTTGTGTTTGGCCCTGTTGTCCAGAGCATATATTGTACGGTAGTAACTAGGCAGGGCTCTCATGAGTTAGAGTGAGCGTCTGTTTGACGTGATTGTCGCCAGACGAGCAGATGGATCTACTGTTGTGAGATTATCAGATGCCAATTTTCCAAATACACAATGGTCGAGACCTTTAAAACTCAAATGTAACTGGCCATTTTCAATCAACACTGAAGAGCAATGCAATTGTCTTTAAGTCTGTTAAAGCTACCACAAATTAGTGAATTTGAGTTTGATCTGGGTATATTATCTGTAATAAAATAATCATTAAATATGTTGTAATCATGCGCTTAAAAAAATATTAGCCATTTATATCAATGCAATTCAGAGATGAATACTAATGTTCTCCACCAACAGCATCTTAAATTGGAGAAAGGGGCAATTACAACTATATTCCTGCAAGCAGTAAGTAGTTATTTATCCACTTGACTGTTTAGACAATTCGAGCTTTCGTGCGTATGGTTGCCAGATTTCAGTAATTTAAATCCCCCAATAAGAGATTGTGTTTTGAAATACAGTGTTTTATCTAAACATTTGCAATCTGGCAACCATATGTATGCGAGCTCTCTCTGATGATCTGAAAACACCAATAAACAAGTAAGCTGCGTAAGCTGCATTTTATCAATCTGCATTAGAGATGTTCTGCTTAAAGTGTCATTCAGTCGGTCTGTGTTCTGTCAAGATTCACAAGCAGCTTCGCTGAACAACTGAACTGCTGTGTGCTGTGAGCTGCTGAAATAAGCCTCTTTCAAAGGCACAAACAGAGCATTACATTCTAGTGACAATTTCTAGAGTTGTGAATGGACCTGTAAAACTGTATCTGGTTAATTTTTGTCCTTAAATAAGCCACATACCCTCTATGTAGATATCATAGAACAATTTAACATATAGTTTCAACTCATTGTAGGGCACCAATAATATAGTACATATAATAATACTTCTGTAAACAGTGCACTTAAAGACTTGTCCATTGTATAAATATATATTATCTACAAAAGCCATTGTGCTTGTACCCTGATGATCGCCTCAATTTAAAAGGCATTTAAAAGGCATTGAACCTGTATCATTGCTCACAATGCTTTGGTGACAGAACTTTGAAATAGCAAACAGGGAAAACAATAAAATGCATCTGATCCAGCTAGCCAACTCCATCCTAGTCTTGCGTAGCCAGACCTTCATACTGAAAGCAGCAGGTCTGGACTCTAACGCACCTTTTATTAGCCAAATACATTTGACTGACGTTACGCAACCAATCACAGTTTGTTTTGTTCCGTGTCATGTTTAGTGGTGTGAAAATGTAGTCTATGTCCCTGCTATAAGAGGGAAATAGACTACAAATAAATTATTCTATAAATTATTTATTCAGGAACATCAATGGAGGTGTAAACTTGAAAAATCCAGAGTTTAGTTAATCCTGGTAAGCATTCATTGTCACAGTTGTAAAAATGACAGTTTTCTTCTTCCACATGGGGTTTTAAGCATTGTAGCATTTATTTCCAGCCGGACCGTTAAAGAACTCAACACACACGTCTCCCAATCTTTCTGCACAAATGAACCAATTAGATGATGACTTCGAAACTCCTGAAGTGTTTTCAGATAAGTGCGTCATATGCATCAGACATTCAGCCAACGGTCCATGGGCGTGACAACTGAGGCTGAGTCTAACTCTGTCCAAGCTCCATGATCTTTATTTTTGTCTTCATTTGAATACCTTGTGAAAATATTTTTTTTTTTGTAAAGATGAAACGAAATTTTAAATAGTCTTGGAAGACATATTGCACCTACTAGAAAGTCGAGAATCCAATCACACGAGGCCAAAATGTATAAAAACAATATTGATTCAATAAAATCACAAACGGGAGTTTCTATGCAGCAGTAGTTGAAAATGATGGACCTAATAGACATCTATTTGTCCAGTGCTCGACACACACACAAAACGGACAAATATATGATTTTTTATTATTAAAAAAATAATAAATAGATGCTTACATGACTACTAGTCGAATAGTATGACTAAATAATGTTATTTCATAATTATGTTGCAATATATTATTTACTTATTTTTAACATGTTGAAGCAGACAGCTTCTCTGGCTAATGTGAGGGGGCATAGGAGAAGTCTGGTGTTTCACAGGAAGTTTAAGTTGTGACACTTTGGGCCCTATTTTAATGATCTGAGCGCATGGTCTGAAGTGCATGGCGCTTACTATCCAAATGCACTTTTGCTAGTTTACTGACATAAAAAAAATAGCTGCATTGTTGGCGCATGGTCCAAAAGGGTTGTCATGGGTGTTTTTTGGGCATAACGTGCAATAAAGAGTCTTATCTTCCCTTTAACTCATTCATTTAACTCAACTTCCCGTCAGCGTTTTTTATTTATTTATTTATTTATTTATTTATTTATTTATTTATTTATTTATTTATTTATTTATTTATTTATTTATTTGTTTGTTTGTTTACTTATTTAATTATTTATTTATTTATTTATTTATTTATTTATTTATTTATTTATTTATTTATTTATTTATTTTATTTTTAAGTTGCCAGGGTTTTTGATCAGTTTTTACAAAAAATGAATGGCCCATATAATAGTTTGCTGTATGAATATCTGAGCATGCAATATATCAAAAGAAATAAAAAATCCTCTGCTTTAAAAAAAAAAAAAAAAAAAACCTGTTTTGAAGCTGAGAAAATCACGTTTTTGTCAAAGACTGTATAATGATAAGATTCAGAGCGGTGACCAAAAGTCTGACAACACTCCTAATGCTTGCAAAGTCCTGTAGCTCGTCCTGGGTCCACATTTCATTCAGTAACATTAGATAGTTTTGATTCATGTGAAGTTAATAAACGTAATTTCGGGAGGAGTATGCCCATCTAATCTTTTAATTAATACTAAGGTATAAAACCAGCAGCTTACCTCTTACCCTTTTAAGTTTCGCTTGATGCTCCAGGGTGTGGCTTGCCACCACAGTGCTCCTCCAGTTTGATGCTGCCACTGCAGGGCTCCTCCTATTTGATGCTGCCGCTGCAGTGCTCCCCCATTTTGACAATGCCACTGCAGTGCTCCTCCTATTTGATGCTGCCACTGCAGTGCTCCTCCTATTTAATGCTGCCACTGCAGTGCTCCTCCTATTTGATGCTGCCTCTGCAGTGCTCCACCATTTGGACACTGCCGCTGCAGTGCTCCTTCTATTTGAGGCTTCCGCTACAGTGCTCCTCCAGTGCTCCTCCTATTTGATGCTGCCGCTGCAGTGCTCCCCCATTTTGAGGCTGCCGCTGCAGTGCTCCGCCATTTTGACACTGCTGCTGCAGTGTTCCTTCTATTTGAGGCTTCCGCTACAGTGCTCCTCCAGTTTAATGCTGCCACTGCAGTGCTCCTCCTATTTAATGCTGCTGCTACAGTGCTCCTCCTAGTTGATGCTGCCACTGCAGTGCTCCTCCTATTTAATGCTGCTGCTACAGTGCTCCTCCTCGTTGATGCTGCCACTGCAGTGCTCCTCCTATTTAATGCTGCCACTGCAGTGCTCCTCCTATTTGATGCTGCCGCTGCAGTGCTCCGCCATTTGGACACTGCCGCTGCAGTGCTCCTTCTATTTGAGGCTTCCGCTGCAGTGCTCCCCCATTTTGCCGCTGCCGCTACAGTGCTCCTCCTATTTGATGCTGCCGCTGCAGTGCTCCGCCATTTGGACACTGCCACTGCAGTGCTCGTCCTATTTAATGCTGCTGCTACAGTGCTCCTCCTAGTTGATGCTGCCGCTGCAGTGCTCCCCTATTTTGATGAGGCCACTGCAGTGCTCCTCCAACTTTATGCTGCATCTGCAGTGCTTCTTCTATTTAATGCTGCCACTGCAGTGCTCCGCAGTTTGACACTGCCGCTGCAGTGCTCCTCCTATTTTGATGCTGCCACTGCAGTGATCCGCAATTTGATGCAGCCGCTGCAGAGCTCCTCCAATTTTATGCTGCCGCTGCAGTGATCCGCAATTTGATGCAGCTGCTGCAATGCTCCTCCAATTTGATGTTGCCCCTTCAGTGCTTTACAACTTGATACTCCCGCTGCAGTGCTCCCCTATTTTGATGCAGCCACTGCAGTGCTCCTCCAATTTTATGCTGCCGATGCAGTGATCCGCAATTTGATGCAGCCGCTGCAGTGCTCCTCCAATTGGATGCTGCCCTCCAGTGCTCCACAATTTGATGTTGCCGCTGCAGTGCTCAGCACTTTGATGCTGCCACTGCAGTGCTCCTCCTATTTCGATGCTGCCGCTGCAGTGCTTCGCTAATTCGTGACTGCTGTTGCGATACTTTGCTTGATTCTGCCACTGCAGTGCTCCGCCAATTTGATTGTGCCGCTGCTGTGCTCTGCCAATTTGATGCTGCAGTGCTTCGGTATTTTGTGACTGCTGCTGCCATGCTTTGCTTGATACTGCTGCTGCAGTGCCCTGCCAATTTGAGACTGCTGCTGCAGTGCCTTGCCAGTTTGAGACTGCTGCTACAGTGCCCTGCCAATTTGAGACTGCCGCTGCAGTGCCGCTGCAGAAAGAGGCATGTTTTGTCCCTTTCTCTTTCTTTTCTTTTCTTGTTCTTCTTTTTTTCATTATTTCCATTGATGGATCTTAAGATGAATCCCATGTCTTTTGAAATGTTCTGAAACATGCAAGAACTTGCATCTCTTGTCTTTTAGTCTTGTTTGTTTCTAATTGCTATGATCATATATTGTTATTGTTTGTACACATTACAAGCATTACAGTTGTGAGCATAAAAAAAAAAAAAAAAAAAAAAAAAAAAAAAAACGCTGCATCCGACATCCACAAAGTTTTTTGGCGCTCACACGTCACACTTCAAGTTACGACAAACGTGAAATCCACCCTCGCATGCTGCGGGTCAGAAGCGATATTTTCTACAGTTTAAAACATGTAAAATATTGTTATTTTTCTTTCAAACACTTGTTATTGTTTATCTTCAGAAGACATTGATTCATCCATTGGGATCGTATGGATTAGCCTACTGTAGTTATTGCTATATGCGCTGTTTGATACTTTAACTCTTAGAAACCCAAATGAGTTTTCATTAGCTGAGATTATTTATTTTTTTGTTTTCATCTGAAGAAATAAAGTCATATACATGTCGGATGGCATACCCAAAAGACGAGTAAACGGTGAGGACATTTCTGCACGCACTGTATTTTTAGTGTAACAGTTACAGAAAACTAGCTAGAGATGTGGGATCCTCCTTAAGATTCATCTGTGGCAAGAACGAAACTAAGAGGAACAAGAGGAGGATGATGCCAAGCGAGGGAAATTAATGTGTTGTAAAAAAAAAGTTTTTATTTTTCATTTTTAAAATGAAAGTGATATCAGATTGTATTTGTGTTTTTATTGTACTTACCCTGTTAAGACATGAAACAAAATGGGAAAAGGAGCCACTTTAATTTACAGCCCGCATATTCATACTTAGCCTGTAACAACACTGATAATTACCCCTTAATTAAAAAATACTTACAGTATAAATCATTTGTTAATTTTCCTGATAGGTATGGAAAATTACAGACAGAATGTATACACATTCAGAAACTGTTCGGTCCAATGAAATCATCAGGGCGGGCTTTAGACGATGATGGACAGATGATGGGCTTGGATTATATTTGTTTGAATCCTAAACGGAGAGCTTGTTTGTATATGCATTCACCTTCACCATTTCTCTCAAAAATTATGATCATGTCTGGTAAGTACATATTTTGTACAACACCGGTAAAAATCGTTTATTCCCAGCACGCGTACAGACAGGGTTGCCAAGTTTTTACAACAAAACCCGCCAACTACTAGCCCAAAACAATAGCTTCTCGGGGGTGTTCTCCAGGAAAAAAATTGTGTTTTGGGGCTAAAATGTGTGTTGAGCTCTGTTGACATTTGACAGCTAACGTAATGCGTTGCTTCGTTGCTCTGATTGGTTGTAGGTTTATCCAATTGAGGTCTTTACTGGTTTGGTTGAAACACGCCCCATAATCACAGCCCAATGGAGCAGTTTCAGACTCATACTCTGACTAGAATTGAGTATGACCACGTCAGGCTAGCTTGCAGCTTCTGAAGATTTAAAAACTATAATCTCAGTTTTGCCTTCATTGAGGTGAAGAAAATTTCAGGACATCCAGGCCTGCTAGACAAGCCAACAGGGTTTTCAAACCAATGTTATTTGATCCGAGGGGCAGAGAAAGGGAATGCCGTGTTTCCTAAAAATCAACCCTGCATATACAAGAAGAATAAAATCGGATCAAGAATAGAACCTTAAGGGACACCAAACATAAGAGGAGCCTCATTGAAAGTAAATTCACCAGTACTAACAGAGAACCTTCTACAGTTCAAATAGGATTTAAACAATTTAAGGCCATTTCCCCAAATGCTCAGTGCTCCAAAGGTGAGATGCGACTCAATCATACTCAAATCTAACAGCACTAACATACCTTTGTCAGTGTCAAGTTACCAAAAAATCATTTAAAACTGTTACCAGAGCTCTTTCTGTGAAATAATATTTCCTAAAACCTGATGGGAAGGCTTTAAAAATCAGTTTGAAAGAAAACAAATTTTATATATATATATATATATATATATATATATATATATATATATATATATATATATATATATATATATATATATATATATATATATACATATATCTTAGACATAAAAGAAAGATTTGAGACTGGCCTAGAATTTGACACAACCATCAGATCAGAATTGTACCAGTGCTGTTTCAAGGCAGCTGTTCATAATTATTTGAACAGAAGGTCCAGTCACACACCAAAATGTTAAAAAAAAAAAAAAAAAACCATGGGGGAAGAACATCTACAATATTTGGCCTAGAATATCTTGTAAAGCAGGCAGCACTAGGTTTAAACTGACGCTAAGGTGTTAGTGCAAAATGAAGGGATAGAAGAATCATAAGAAGAAGAAGAGATATTTGATCTAATATCCCTTATCTTGTCCATAAAAAAGAAAAGAAAAAAAAAGACATTTGCCAGAGACTCTGATGAGAATGGGGCGGCAGTGGGGCTAACAGAAGTATTTAAAATGGAAAAAAGGTGCTCCTGGATTGTGAAAGTTCTTTCAATAAGGTCTGAAACATATTTACCACTACAATAATCACAAAGTAAAGATGATTGAGAAATCTCCTTAACAGCAGCTGAAATTCAGAACCAGCAGCCTTAGGTGAACAATTAGGGAGTCTGAAATGAATAAATATTGTAATTAAGCGTTTAGAAGGGTTTAGTTTTGACCAAAGTGAAGTTGTAACTACAGTAAAAACTTGGGATGTTTGTATGCTGTGTTGATCTGAAACATTGTGGAAACACTGATCTATAATGTAGATGCTATCATATTATACATGTGTGATTCATATGAGCATCAGGCATTGCACAGATTCAAATCATCAGATGGACAGAATTTGAGAAAACATCTTTGCATGTATTTGTTTCCTCTCTCAGTCAGATCACAAAGTCTAGTGTGACCGCACTTTTACCCTGCTTGCTGGTGATCGTTTTGCCTCCTTCACATTTTAGCTAGATAATACAGTACTGGAACAATTGGATCCAGAATTTTTGGAAACAACAGAGAACTGTTTTGTCTAAAATTGTATTGCATCTAAAGCAATTATGTTCGTGCAAGCTCACCTTTCCTTGGTTTGTCTTGTCAAAGCTTTTATCTCTAAATTGCCTTCGATTTGTGCGGCTTCTTGCAGTCATTAGTTTTATTTCAGTCCTCCCCTGAGTGCCGCAGCATGATGCAGCGCCATTATAATGCACTTTCTTTTGCCACATTTGAATCAATGTCACAAAAACATCTTCGTTTTTAGACATTCTGAAAGATGAATCAAATTGCCATGTTGGTCTCAAATGAATTATAAAAAATAAAATAAAGAATCATGTTGTCAATTTATTTATTTTTTAGCAGCAAACTATTTAGATTTGTTTCATGATTTAGACTTTTCAGTTAAATTGTTTTCAAAGCCTCTGCTACTGTACACAACACTGTGCAATGCTGTCCTCGGGTCATGGTGTAATTATCGTATGGATGAATATGCTACAATAATGCTTAAATTACTTGTTTGAAACTCTTTCAGCTCCAACTTTTATGTAAATAAAAATGTGACTTGTCAGAAACAGTAATCCTTTAGCCATTTTATTAGTTATCAGTCTTGTGCAACACATATAGGAACATCATTACAGACATTTATTTATTTAGTTGTTAGTTCTATCAATTGTCACAAACAACCTAACAATGCATTATTATGTGAAAGGATGGTTTCTTTATTCATGACATCCAGTGATCTCTTTTAAACAACAACAGCTAACATTAATGAGAGGTGCTACAAAGTTAGTCAACAGTGCTAGCTATTCTCAGTCGTGTTTATGTTTTGAGAAGCACATCTCATTAATTTCTAACAGTCTAACAGTTGTGGTGTTTCATTATCCACAGTCCTCCATCATATGTCTTATTTTCAAGCTTGTATGATATGTCTAACAAGCCTTTAAATCATGTTTAAGCTAGTAGTTAAGCTTGTTTATTATTAGGGCTAGGACAATAAACCGATGCATTGTGAATCAAGAAATGATTCTGGGTCGATTCTGAGATTTTCAGAATATATCGCGATTCTCTCTTGAATCGATTTTGAGCTTAGTTTGTAACAGCAGATGGCACAATCATATTGCTTGCGATGCATCAATTTATTCCCAGCCCTATTTATTATCTGGTTCAAGGTGGTTGGCTAGTTACCATTGCCCAAAAAACAGCTTTAGTCACTAATAATCACCCTTATGCAAATTAACCATGGCTTTACTATTGTACAACCAAGGCTTGACTTGAACTTGCTTTCCTAGCAGCTATGGCTAGAGGTTTACTAACCATTCAGGATTATCATTGGCCATAATTTTGACATCAATACCATGGGGAAAAACTGGCATATAGATTTTTTTTAATATTATCTGGCACCAGGTTTAGTAGGCTACTGTCACTTTAAGGCCTGGTGCATGGATCTTATAATCAATACTGTTATACTGTTATTACACTATATTGTTATAGTGTTAAATTACTGTATATAGTGTTATATTACACTGTTATAAATACGTTTTATTTTTCTCACTTAAAACAAACTGTCTGTGTTTATGTGAAAACTGGCCACAACCGCCATTTTGCCATTATTTTGTGTGTATTTGACTGTTTAAGCACTATAAGCAGCAGTCTTTGGGTGTGAGACCAAATCTATAGGATTAACCCTCTTGGCGCCAGGGTCGAGTTTATGTGCCCAATATGTGCAATTCCACGCTGAAATTCGAGCCCTGTAACACCAGCAATACTAACAATACTCATCTGAGGCCAGCGGGGGGTGTGGTCATTCCAGCTCTATGTGGTCATTCAAAATCCCATGATATCCTTCATAAAAGAGCAAGGGTTATAACCTCGGCATCCTCGCCAAATTTGCCAGTTGGCCTCTGTTGACTATCACCTCTTAATCATCCCCATATTCTGATTGGCTTCATTATTCTGTCTCTTCTTCACCAATCAGCTGGTGTGTGGTGGGTGTTCTGGTGCAATAAGGCTGCTGTCGTATTGGTGTAGGCTGAGGAGATTCCTCCCTACTACACTGTAAAAAAAGTCACAGCCTGAAATTTTTGTTGATGTTTAAGTTATTTCAACTTCTATTATGTTAAACTGACTTTAAAAAAAGAAACAAAAGTTTAACATTTCTTGACTTATTAAAAAAATGTAAAAACATATGTTGTCATAATTTATTGAACATATAATTTTTTTACAGTGTATATGTAAAGTGAGTATCTAAAAACAAAAACTCTGGAGCAATTGAAACGAGTGAGTGAGGGGAGGCGGGATTGTGCCTAACTCACTATAAATCAGAGAGAGAAAAAGAGCAGCTGTTTCCGTTATCCATTTCAGATATTTCAGCATCAATGTCTATCAAAAAATCTATATTTTTGACTACATTGCACGGTCTCTCTAAATCCCTCTTTTCCTCAAGCTACTCTACTCTGATTGGTCAGATGGCTTAGTCTGTTGTGATTTGTTTACCGCTTAAGCCTAGTTCACACTGCACAATTTTTGCCCCGATTTTGAGTCGCCGACAGGTCTTGTGAAATCGCAGACAAATGCCCGAGATCATAGTCAAATCGATGGTCGTGCACGCGAGTAACAATCATGCAGTGTGAATGATCAAAGACGCGATCAGAGAGAATTGCAGGAGAGTCACTGACGCCGGTGAGATATTTGGCATGCTAAATATCTGGACCTGTCGCCGATTAGGGGTGTCAACAATAATCGATTCGGCGATGCATCGCGATGCGGGGCATGAACGATTCAGCATCGATGCGGCAAAGTGCCATAATCGATTATGTGCAATTCCCCTTTATTCCACAAGGTGGCAATGTCTGATACCCAATGATGAAGTGACGTTTCACTCATAGTTACCTCTGACAGAAAACGAAACAATAATTATAATCTGCAAAACTTGAAATGGGTTAGTGATTTACTTCAGAGAGCAAGTATTAAACACAATCATATGTTAGTGTCACTGTCTCTTGATGATGGATGGTCAAGAAGCTGTCAGTGATCAAAATATTGATTTTGAAGACGTTGAAAATGAGTTTGGAGAATATGCTCGAGATCGCGAATATGACGCAGCTGCTGAATCTACTGGTAAACTCTGACGAGGTCATATGATGATGGTATTAAACATCTGCTCAAACTGAATCCTTCCAAGCTCCAAAAGGTAACGAAATAGGTTTTATTTTATTCTTCTGTAGCTGTTACTCTAATATCAGGAGTTTTATATATTATCACGACAGGTAGAGGTCTTACCATGTTAAATATAGATCTGGGTCGCTATGTTTGGTGAAACAGTCATGCATTTTAGGGTTAATTGCATTTTATTTAATTTTATTTAATTACATTTTATTTTTTTTAATAACTTTTATGTCAAAGATACAGGAGACATATAGCAGCCAATACAATCTGTTGTTTAATATCTGCTTGTATTGCCTCATGACTGATGAAAAATTTGCTTTGTGTGCAGTAGAATTTTGATGCATCACAATGCATCGTAGAATCGAATTGAATCGAATCGTTACCTGGTGAATCGTAATCGAATCGAATCGTGAAGGCAGTGCCAATGCACACCCCTAGTCGCCGATTGAAACTCCTGCTGTGTGAACTGCATTCTGACTGAAAATTACACAGACAGCCAATGAGGGAGTGAGATACAGGGCAGCGGGAGGTTCAGGGAGGAGTTATAGAGCAGAATTTCAGTATTTTAGTAGATATATTTACAATTCTATCAAACAGAAACAAAGGCCAAACATTTGCACATCCAGCCGCAGCAGCAGCACATTTCAAAATGATTTATTTACCTCAAACTGTCTTTGCAGAACACAATCCTGGCTCCCTCTGTCTCTCCAACAATTTCTTTGGCCATAATCTTTTTTCTTTTTCTCCACAAATCAGCGCACATACACTTTGAAGCAAACTTTGTGCAGTTTATCATTTTTAATAACAATTCCAAGTCTCGCGCGAGAACTCGCTCTGTTTACTTGTCACATCGCACGTGTAGTTGAGAAACGTAGTTTGCGCACCGGAGAGAGAGAGTTGTTGGCGATTATTCCTCTTGTTCAGTCATGCAGTGTGAACTCCTCTGTCATCAAACCATCGTGCAGTGTGAACACGGCAGTGACTGAATGATACCCCAGATAGTCATGCAGTGTGAAAAGCAGTGACCCGATGAAAAATCGTGCAGTCTGAACTAGGCTTTACAGCGTACGTCGGAAGCAAACGGCTATTACAATGCTTCTGCTCCACCCGGAAGCGTCCTAAAGCGCAGTGATTCTCCAGGATTGTAAAGACTGTAATGATTACATTGATTTGACCTTATTTCAGGGACTCATTTAGAGGTACATTAGGCTATGAGATGTTACAGCTGTAATTCCTCACCATCAGCATTAAAAAGACTATGTCCATCAACAAACTATGAGTGTATTTGTAATTTATGACGGTGCACATGCAGGGAACAATATCGATAACACTGCATACGTTAGCCCAGCACTAATATAAATGACTGAAGGATCATTAAAATTAGCAAAACCAATCTTTCTCCACCCTTTATCTTTACTCAAAGTAGTAAGAATGACAGACAATCTGCAAGAATAGACACTTTTTTAGGAAATGGTGGCCCACAGTTTATGAATAGAATTATTTCAGTAAGACTGCAATAACATGAATTAGCAAGAGACATCATTTAAAACACACAAATTAAAACACAAAACAACATATTTGTAAAAACCCGGTAGACACTATATACATTAATAATAAATCATACTTACAGGTTGTGATTCTGAGGAGAACGCCAGTCCAAATAAACTGGGTACTGACCCATTTTTCAAGAGCAAGTGTTTTGCGAATACTGTGTTGAACTCTGAGATTTGAGAAGCAGTCGTCAGTAAAATGACGTGTTTGAGGGCAGGACAAATTGTTCATGGGTGGACATAGGCAGGCCAAGCTGTTCATTAGAACCAAAATTAGCAAGAATTTACCTTTTTAATCATTTCCTGCCAGTATTGAGAATTGAACCCGCAACCTTCAAGTTGCCAGTCTGAATCTCTAACCATTAGGACACGACTGTCCTTAGCAGCTGTTCATTAGCATTATCACCATAATTAGCAAGAATTTACCTCTTGTACATACACTCACAATAACGTCTATCTTAGAGCACTCTGAACGTCATTGCAAATCACAACATGGGAAGAATTGTGTCGGGCCCAGGAAGCATAGTGAACTCCACAGAGATCCACCTAAAGAAGACACAGTGTTTCGCCGCCTAAACTCTAAAACAACTTACGAGCAGATGTTCATTACTCTTATTTTTCAGAATATATCTCTACAGCAGGATGGGTGAATTATTAATCATATTTAATGAAGTCAGAGTCATTTTAATATGGCCTGCTGAAAGCACTCTAAGATTTAATTAAGTGCTGTATTAGCTTAGAGGAGCCATATTGTCCTTCTCTGATGTTCAGATTTTGATTTGCAGAAGGATAAGCCAGAGGATTTAGATAATTAGTCATATTTGTCATGTTCATATTCAACTCTGTGTCTCACTATTTTTTTTTGGTTAATTACAGGGCAAAAGGGTGGAATATGCAAACTATGCACAGTTATGCACCATGATAAACAATTTAACATCTTATTCAGATGTTAAAACCTTGATGGCATAATAATTAGTTTATTACTTATTGTTCGTATGTTTTTGTACTTATACATACATAGTGGGGCAAAAAAGTATTTAGTCAGCTACCAATTGTGCACGTTCTTCTACTTAAAATGGTGAGAGAGGCCTGTAATTTTCATCATAGGTACACTTCAAATATGACAGAATGTATGAAAGAATGTATGACAGAAAAAATCCAGAAAATCAAATTGTCTGATTTTTAAAGAATTTATTTGCAAATTATGGTGAAAAATAAGCACGATTTCTGGCTCTCACGGAACTGTAACTTCTTTAAGAGACTCCTCTGTCCTCCACTCATTACCTGTATTAATGGCACTTGTTTGAACTCATTATCAGTATAAAGACACCTGTACACAATCTCAAACAGTCAGACTCCAAACTCCACTATGGCCAAGACCAAAGAGCTGTCAAAGGACACCAGAAGCAAAATTGTAGACCTGCGTAAGGCTGGGAAGACTGAGGTCCCGTCCACACATTTAGCTGTATACGTATACATTTTGTATCAGAATTTCATTCACACGAATCCAGATGGAAGCATTAATCCGATATATTCTGAAACCAGGTCCCAGAGTGGATAAATCTGAAAATGACAATCTTATGGTTGCGTGTAATCCATATTTTTTGCGTAACGGTGATGCCATTACAGCATCACAGCCATCACTACTTCCAGCAGGGTGAAAGAGATACAACTACGGGCACTGGGCATGTGCACATCAATATTGCATCATTTAGTTACCATAGTTGCATTATTTTTAAGGGTAGGTTTAGGGTTGGGGTAGGTGTAGGTGTAGGCATTAATAAAACACATCTGTTAAGTAACAAATGTATTTATTGTTATTTTATCATGATATTTTGCATCACCCCCTTCTAGCCACAACTCTTCATCTCCATTTTTTGTGTATTTCTGTAGCAGAATTACAGGGCCACACACTGGCCTGGCATGTATACTACATAGTTTTGAGCCATTTTCATTGCTTTTGTGTGTACGCAGATATTCTTTGAAACGAGGAGAAAAAAAAGATTAGATTGGGAAAGCTCTGCGGTAGGTAAGCAGCTTGGTGTGAATAAATCAACTGTGGGAGCAATTATTAGAAAATGGAAGAGATACAAAACCACTGACAATCTCCCTTAATCTGGGGCTCCACGAAAAAGCTCACTCTGTGGGGTCAAAAACCACACGGGAGGACCTAGTTAATGATCTGCAGAGAACTAGGACCAAAATAACAAAGGTGTGAGGGTAACAGACTGTGCCACCAGGGACTCAAACCCCTGCAGTGCCGGACATGTCCCCCTGCTTAAGCCAGTACATGTCCAGGCTCATCTGAAGTTTGCTATAGAGCATTTGGATGATCTAGAAGAGGATTGGGAGAATGTCATACGGTCAGATGAAACCAAAATAGAACTTTTTGGTAAATACTTGTGTTTGGAGAAGAAATAATACTGAGTTTCAACATACCTACTGTAAAGCATGGGGGTGGAAAATCATGCTTTGGAGCTGTTTTTCTGCAAAGGGACCAGGACGACTGATCCGTGTAATGAAAGAATAAATGGGGCCATGTATTGTGAGATTTTGAGTAAAAACCTCCTTTCCATAGCAAGGGCATTGAAAATGAAACGTGGCTGGGTCTTTCAGCATGACAATGATCCCAAACACACCACCCGGGCAACGAAGAAGTGGCTTTGTAAGAAGCATTTCAAGGTACTAGAGTTGCCTAGCCAGTCTCCAGATCTCAACCCCATAGAAAATCTTTGAAAATCCGTGTTGCCCACTACATCACTGCTCTAGAGAAGATCTGCATGGAGGAATGGGCCAAACTACCAGCAACAGTGTGTAAAAACCTTGTGGTGTCATTGCCTACAAAGTGTACACAACAAAGTATTGAGATTAACTTTTGTTATTGACCTAATACTTATTTTCCACCATAATTTGCAAATAAATTCTTTAGAAATCATGTGGTTTTCTGGATTTTTTTTTCTCATTCTGTCTCTCATAGTTGAAGTGTACCTATGATGAAAATGGCAGGCCTCTCTCATCTTTTTAAGTGGGAGAACCTGCACAATTTGTGGATGACTACATACTTTTTCCCCCCCACTGCAAATGTAATAAATGCAAATAAATACTATTGATTAAAGGTCCCATTCTTTGCGATTCCATATTTCAAACTTTAGTTAGTGTGTAATGTTGCTGTTAGAGCATAAATAATACCTGTAAAATTATAAAGCTCAAAGTTCAATGCCAAGCGAGATGTTTTATTTAACAGAAGTTCCCTTTCAAAGCCTACAGCGAACGGCCGGTTTGGACTACAGCCCTGCACTTCCTGCTTTAATGACGCAACTAAAACCATTTGTTGACGAACCCTCTGTTTGTTGACCTTTAATATTATTTAACAAAGAATCCTGAAAAAAAAGTATCACCATTTACACAAACTAGTGTTGCACGATATACCGGTACTAGAAAAGTATTGCGATACCCTGCTATTACAAATGGTACGATATGGACTTTTATTAGTACCGGAACTTTAAGGAGGACAGCACCTATGAGCTGTATTTCTTCATTTATGTGGATGTGTGACAGCAGGTGTCAGGACGTGTGTGCAGAGCACTGCTTCCACTGTTCACTAAACATTAGAAGCAGAAGAGTTAAATATATACGCTCGCAACGCATGACAATGAAAGCAACAGAAATATGCGAGCATGAGAAGAAAAAGCGCTGCGCGGGACATGCTCGCGCTGCTGGACTCTGACCTGAAACGCGCGCACACGCCTTTCAGACAACAAACATGCGATCACCATTCAGTTCTTTCGCGGCTAATGAATATTTGGGTTTGAATGGTCAAAAATATGTAAAATGCAGTCTGGCGAGTATTCAGGTAAACACAGTCGGATATGTCTTTAGTGACCGTGTAGTCTACAGCTGAGGTAATTAGATCCGTGCAGGTTTTAAGCAATTTTTAAACAATGAAAAATAGAAAACCACCACATGTTTGGCTAAATAACTAAAATATATTTATATTTGTATAGTTAAATTATAGAGTGTAGACTAAGTAAGCAGTTTTCTATTTGATTATTTAATTTCTTTCTTGACTCGCTACTGTTAAATAGACCTAATGTAGCTGAAAAATAAACTGTTTTTGTCATATTGTTTGTCATTTGCAATTTGCTTATTTTTAAAAACAAGATACAATTAAAAATCTATATTATAATTGTAAGATTACATTTAAAAAAAATATATTAAATTACTCGAATCATAAAATAAGATTTTGGTCGTCCCAACCTGTTCAGAAGTGAAAGGTTAGTGAATGATAACATAATTGATAATGTATTCTCTGTAAGGATGTTCACATCAGCATGTAGTTATCATAGCAATAATAGGAGGGAATGGTCAAAAACCAGGGCAGGAACATGCAGGCCAAGTGAATTTTTAGTTTTTAAAAAAGCAAACAATGAATAATAAGTTCTGTTGTCATATTATTCATATTATCTGTTTTTTGTTTGTTTTTTACTGTGGTATCGATTTAGTATCGGTATCGAGGTATTTTAGTCTGGTATCGTATCGAAGTCATAATTTTGGTATCGTGACAACACTAACACAAACATATCACGCAGCACTGTTTTCAACATTGATAATAATTAGAAATGTTCCATGCACAGCAAATTTGTATATTTAAATGTTTTCTGAAGGATCACGTGAGTGGAGACTAGAGTAATGATCATAATTTTTTTTTTTTTTAAATATATTCACATAGAAAACTTTTTAATTTGTAATAATATTTCTCAGTATTACTGCATATTTTATGATATCAAATCTGATATTTTATTATATATTATATAAAATCTGAAAACTGTATATTTGTGTGTGTGTGTGTGTGCAGCAGATTCTTTAAAGGGATCCCCTGGTGTTGAGACTTGTATGGCTTAATATAACATAAATTATGTCTCTTACTGAAATATGTAGTAGAAAACCCATGAAAGATCTACGTTATTTAAAAAATCGATTTTATATTTGGACCATGGGCGGCGCCATTTTGTTTGCGTTCTAGGTTGATGACATAGAATGGTTGAACTCATCAATCAGCTGGCGTTACCCGTAGCTATTTTTACCACAACGCAACTCGAAAATTGTTTCAGAGTTAAACAAAACCAATGAATTGCTTTGTAATTGTACTTAAAACACACTCAAACATACATGTGCACACAAACTCACCTACACAAGTCACAAACAGATCGGCGGCCGGGCACACACACCTGACAGACTGCGTTGTCTCAATCGAGATGTTGGGCTGCTCAGTCTCCACGACAGGGGCTGAATCCGAAATCGACCCCCTATACCCTGAAATAGGGCATTATTTGAAGGGACGAAGGGACGGGACGAAGGGACGATCCATGTGCCTTCTTCTCTTGGAGAAGAAGGCACATGGATGGAGTTGTGAGGGTGTCCCCTGCCGCTGAGACTGAACCGCTCCGACCCTGGTCGATGAGGCGTCCACTTCGACGATAAACGGAAGATGAGGACTGGGGTGGACCAGGATCGTAGCAGACTGGAAGGCGTTCTTCAACTAGTGGAAGGCCTCCGTGGCCGATGGAGTCCAGGACAGAGACTTGGGCCGATTCTGGAGCAGAGAGGTGATTGAGGAGCTGAGCAGGCTGTAATTCTTTATGAAGCGGTAGTGGAAGTTGGAGAATCCCAAGAAGCGCTGCAGCTCTTTGACAACCAAGTGAGATCCTGCGTTGGTGTTCGGTGGTGGTTAGATGGTATGAGTCGATCTGCATGGGTTCAGGTGCTGGAGGTGCGGGTGCGACAGGTGTTTGAGCGGGCGGAGGATCGGCAGCGGGTGAGGAGAGGCCACAGGCAGATAACCGTTGAGACATGGTTTTCCAAACGAGGAGGCCGTGGCGGAAGGCGGTGACGAGCAGAGGCTGATTCATTCCCTCTGCTCATACAGGCCAGCGTGCGGAAACGCAGTGCATAGGAACTCGTTGCCACTCGTTGTCTCTCGTTTGCCTTGGCAAATAGAAAACAGTTGATCATGGACAGATAATTTGGCAGTTTGTTGACCAAATACCTCTTTTAGATGAGTGCAGAAGGCTGTGTTGGAGCCGATGACGGGGGCATTCATTTCCCGTAACGACTGTGCCCACTGAAGGGCTCGGCCTGAGAGTAATGAGATGATAAACGCCACCCGGCCTCTCTCGCTGTGGAAGAGATGGGAATTCGCTTCCATATACATGGAACATTGCAAGAGAAACCCACTGCAATCCTCCGCCACGCCGCTGTAGGTCGCTGACGGGCAGCTGACGAAGTAGCGGCTGCCGGTGGGGCAGGTGATGATACGCTAGCATGGGTAGCGGTGGAGGGAGTGTTGTGAACCAGTGAGGACCGTACAGCGTGAACCAGTTTGGTGAAGTGGTCTGCGGTGCGGTCCCCGCCTGTGTCTGAAGAGCTCTGCATTTGGTCTGGTCTTCTGTCAGACACAGATGAGGACACAGAGGGATTATTGCAAGTGCAAGGTTTATTATCAGAGGTTTCAGACACAGGTGATACTTAGAGGGATGGTGACATTCAGACGAAGGACGATGATGGTGAAGACGATGAAGGGGAAGACAAAGATGATGATGACGATGAAGAGAAAGATAGATACAGATGAGGGCTTCTATGAAGGACAGGTAGTCAATGGTGGGAGACAGACAAGACCAGACAATGGGAGTGAAGGTGAGCCGGGTTGATATAGTGGTGACTGGTGATGATGCCCAGGTGTTCAGAATGATGGTGATGGGGAATGAGTGGGTGTGGCAGTGGCTGATGACTGTGAGGGCGTGACAACTATAAGGGGGTGCTATTCAATTTATGTTGTTGTAATTATGCTTCCAAAAAGTTAATTCTACACCAATTTTTTCTCATAGTTAATGTTTTTTTTTTTATGTTGTAAATTTAAGTAGTAAATGAGAATCACTAAAATTACTGAATATATTTTGAGACAAAAGTCTTGTTTATGATTTTCAGTTTTGTTCAAAATAAATAAAGCAACAGTTTTTCAATAACAGAAGAATATGTGGTAAGTGGTATTTGGGGTAAAAGTCATAATTACCATGATTTTAAACAGCTGACTGACTTCATCATTTGTTGGCATGACATGGTTAAGATTCAGATGGTTAATATCATACCAGTTTAGAGATAAAAAAATATGATAATAATCATATCATATAGCCTAATACAATATATTTAGATGTTACTACTGTACAACTTAAGTATTAAAGTATTATGGAATCTCAGCTTCTTTACTTAAAAAAATGTTTCAAAATGTTTAACATATTTTAATATTTATTGAACAATAATACATTTTCAAAATAAACAGAAAATTGGCTACTGTAAAAAGCAATTTTTTTCTTAAGGTGTGCCTTTAGCCCCATTATATTTATAATAGCCTTTTATTACCTTTTTTAATTGTGTATACGATTAATATGGTCTTAATAAAATATCATAAATATGACGTATGTTATAAATACTAGTATTAACTCAAAAAAATATTATAATCGGAAAAATAAAGTTTAAAGTGTTTAAAGTAAAACTCTTATGTTAAAGAGTAACAAACTGCTAAATATTCTCCAGTAGACCTGAGGATTTACCCGCTGGGGTGCTGGACCTTTGAATCCATGTTTGCAATGTTGAAATAAACTACTATTTTACTACCAAATTACTAATACTACCAAATTACTAATACTACCAAATTACTAATTCAACCACTGTCTATAATGTGGATTGTAGTTTATAATCTACCTGTTAATGGGACAACATTCTGGAACTGCCGTCTCCACAGAAAGCGGCAGTTACAGATGTTGAGCGATGTCTCGGAGCGAGCGAGAAAACATGGAACGGATTAGCGGAATTAGTGGATTTTTAGAGAAACAGAACGCTTTTATGGGGATCTTCCGAATGTGAGGGAGGTAAGGGGGCAAGAAGGGGACTTTAGCTGATTAGCGCAGAGGGGCGGTGGCTTTAGTCACCTGACCACCCCCCTGTGCACGGCCCTGGTGGTTCGTGTAACAAAGTAACATCCTCATGGATGGCAGGACCCAAGGTTTCCCAGCAGAACATTGCCCAAAGCATCACACTGCAGCTCCATACGCAACAAACTGTGAATCTCTGTGCATTCTGACACCTTTCTATCAGACCCAGCATAAAACTTCTTGAGTGATTTGAGCTACAGTAGCTCGCCTGTTTAATTGGACCACACGGGCCAGCCTTCGCTCCCCATGAACATCAATGAGCCTTGGCTACAGTTTTGGAAATGCACTTACCTAGTCGTCTAGCCATCACAATTTGGCTCTTGTCAAACTGTTAAATCTTTCCACTTGCCCATTTTTCCTGCTTCTAACACATCAACTTTGAGGCCAAAATGTCCACTTCACCTTACAATGTTATGCCTGATCGGTGTCTCATATATAGTCCTTGTTTTGGCAATATTGTATTATTTCATCGATATTGTATTATTGCATCAGTGTACTATTTTTGTGGTAGTTGTACATCACCTAGTTTGTCCTGAGCAATAAAGCTTCTCACTGTTCTTGACAAAAATCCTCAAAATCCTCCAGGTAATGCAAGTTCTTTGGTTTCCCAGCATGCTCTGCACATTTTAGTTGTTCCCCACGATGACTATATGCTGTGGAGATCCAGCTTTGTAACTCGGGACAACTGCAGAGCTCATGACCATCACAAAAGCCTTTTTATGACCTTATTATTTTCTAAGATTTCATCACTCTTATTTTCTCTCTTACTGCTTTTACAAAGAGTACATACAGTCATGAACTATAAATGAGTTTGTACATAAATGTTTTACTGAATGTACACCAGTGCTCTTGTCAGTGTAAACCTGACTTTTCTGGTTCATTTGACTTGACAGCTCAATAGCTTTGCAGTAATCACTCAACACAGAGAGAGGGAACTGTGGGATATGCTGTTGCCCCCTCATCTGTCTGTCTTTTAGAATGCGTTACGCGAAATTCTGTCTCTCTCCCACGCGCACACACAGACACCTTGCAGAGGTAAAGGGCATGCTTTTGTGTTCACAGTTTTTTTATGTTTCAGAACTCAGAGGCTTTTTATCCATCGAGACCTCATGGTCTACACTGCGTTGCCATGACAACCGCTGCTCTAACAGGGTGTTGTTTGCGGGGCTCGGCTCTCATAACTGAATGTGTTCATGCACCATAGACGGCACTTAAATCAAACAAACACTATATGTGAGACCTGGAGGCCTGAGGGTTGTTCAGTATAAATTATAGACATTCCTGCATCAGGCACCATGCTGTCATTCATAATGCTCTCTGCGTAAAGCACATATACATCAGAGGGATCTCTTATGGTTTCGAAGTGAACTGAATATGTGATTCTTTTATAATGATCTTTACCTGGAATATAATAAAATGAGGTTTGAGGCAAGTGTTCCCTGGTATGCACAATATAGACAATATCTTGTTGCAATTTAAAATCTAAAACAAATAAAGGGATGGATGGATGGATGGATGGATGGATGGATGGATGGATGGATGGATGGATGGATGGATGGATGGATGGATGGATGGATGGATGGATGGAAAAGGGAGAGAAGGACTGATTAGAGTAAGGAAGGAATTAATGACAGAAGGAATGATATATAAATTATATATGGATGGATGGATGGATGGACACAGACATAGATAGATAGATAGATAGATAGATAGATAGATAGATAGATAGATAGATAGATAGATAGATAGATAGATAGATAGATAGATAGATAGATAGATAGATAGATAGATAGACAGACATATATACAGACAGACAGACATGTATACGGTCAGACAGACATGTATACGGTCAGACGGACAAAGACAGACAGACAGATCAATAGACAGGCAGACAGACAGACAGACAGACAGACAGACAGACAGACAGACAGACAGACAGAAAGACAGATCGATAGACAGACAGACAGACATACACAGACAGACAGACAGACAGACAGACAGACATAGATAGATAGACAGACATGTATACAGACGGACGGACGGACGGACAAAGACAGACAGACAGACAGACAGACAGATAGATAGATAGATAGATAGATAGATAGATAGATAGATAGATAGATAGATAGATAGATAGACATATATACAGACAGACAGACATGTATACGGTCAGACAGACATGTATACGGTCAGATGGACAAAGACAGACAGACAGATCAATAGACAGGCAGACAGACAGACAGAGAGACAGACAGACAGACAGACATATACACAGACAGACAGACAGACAGACAGACATAGATAGATAGACAGACATGTATACAGACGGACGGACGGACGGACAAAGACAGACAGACAGACAGATAGATAGATAGATAGATAGATAGATAGATAGACAGACAGACAGACAGACAGACAGACAGACAGAGATAGATCAGCTTTTGTGGACTGATATATTTGCGTCCCCATTCTTATTCTCTAGTAGTTGACACAGGTTTTTTGATCATCTGCTCCGCAGCAGCTGAGAGACATGCTGACAAGCTTCTAAGAGATGACGCAACTACTGTACAGCGCCTGGTTTACGCTTAGCAGACAGGGATGCTCTCGGTGATACCTGTAAAAAAAAAAAAAAAAAAGCTGAATTCTCACTTTCATTGTCATCCTAGTATGCGTGTCGAGGATCAAACCTCTATACGACAAATGCACAAACCTGAACAAGATGTGCCACACAACACGACAGCATTCCTGCTCACAACGGACAACGGAGTGTTTGCAAAATCTCAGAGGATTTTCTTTTCATAGCGCTCTTGATTGTGTGGTCAGTGGAGATAATCATCAAGACTGTCACACCCTCAGTGCTCTGATTTCCTGTGGTAAAAAGAAACCCTGATCAATGACATCATCAACTGATGGAGGGCTTGATAGCAGGAACACGTGGCCCGTCATGGGAATAATTGATTGAAGGTGTGTTTTGGTCTCCTCTGTGAGGCAATTAATGAACAAGCTATATAAAAGAGTGTGATGTTTGCTCAAAGTACACATTTGTATTGAATGCATCGTGGTGGAGGCAAGTGTGAGATTGCCATGGGCTTTACTTTGTTTTGAAATGTGGTGGGAACAGTTGGGGGTGGGATTTGGTCGACTGGTTAAAACATCACCAAAGGCTTGTGAATACTAGCTAGAACTAGGCTAGCACAATAATTTAACTTTCTTTTTTTCCTTTTTCTTTTTGAAGTCTGTAGTCCAGACAAGAAGTTTACAAACTTGTTATGCCCAGAAACTTCAAATCTGGTTATGCTCTTGTGAGGGACCCCTCCTGGAAATATAAAGGCAACTGTATTTGTTGTCTTTAATAAAGATCCATTTATACTGTATAGGGTATAATGTAAATGTTTGACTTTTCACTATTTATTTAGTATTGGACATATTTTCTAACCATTATTAGATGTAATAATAATTTATACATATATTATAAATGACGATACATTTTAAAAGCTAAGGTTTTTAAAAATCTCAGTTAATGTCAACTAATGTGGGGCAAGATGTAACACAAGGTTTAAAACTTCACACGTGCAGGCATGACGAAACTTAATTTATTTACTAGTACACTGAGTAACACTGATTTACAATGAGCCCCTATTATAAATATGATATTATATTCGATAATTTTATGAATTCTATTGAGAAATCATGAGGAAAAGGGTGAATAATGACATAATGAATAATGAGAGTCAATGTTCCAAAATAATTAATTATTATTATAGTTTGAACTATGCTGTACAGTATAGCTATTTAGCGATGTGTTTATCATCAAACTCAATTTTTTTTATACTTTTAATTATTTAAAAAAAATGACTATTTTATAATAATAAAAAAGCTTATTGTATTTCATTGACACAATATTTTAGTTTGTTTTGGATTTTTTTGATTGGATCAGATAACATTTTAAGTCATATGTTCACTTTACATTGTACCCCTCACATGTTGCAGTGTACCCCACTGTTGTCACATTTCACTTCCCCACATAATTGTACTAGACATATGTGCAATTAATTGGGGAAACAAATAAATACTCTGAACCCCAAGTGACACAACTGAATTGTCATAAACTGAAAAAGTCAAAAAGCGTTAGGTTGTGCCCTGCTCTCTCCTACCACCTTTTCAGACTATATACAGTATTGCCAGTACAGTGCAGTATGGATTGCTTGTCCAATTCTGCCAACTCGTTACTGATGATTGCGTTCACATTGTGGAACGAGCATATAAAAAAACTGATTGGGATCCACTTGCAACAATAAAGCGATATGTAAGGAGCCGGCAGGTGATCCAGGTCACAATAGAGGTTAAGCAGTGGTGGGAGGTGAAGAACCCGTTTTTGTCACAAGTCGGAGCGGACCACAGATGTCGTGAGTCACGCCCCTTCCTAGTTTCCACCTCGAGGAGGTCCCGAGAACAACCCAATGACCAGACACACGAGAGAGGGTAAGTAAATATTAAAACGTTTTTTATTAATATTACTAAAAAAGGTATGTGGAAAGGGGGGGCTAAAATCCAACTCTCCACTTGGGGAGTAACAGTCTCGAGTCCCTTAGACTCCGTCGCAGGGGATCTCAGGTGAGTCCTTCATTCCACTTTCCTTCTGGCTATGTGGCGACAATCAGCTTATTCACCCCTGGTTCTGACTTGCAGGACGACTGTCCAGGGCCTTCTCCTTTCTTGGACGTAACAGATACAAGTGGTGAGTATTGAAAGTTTTAATGCACGATGAATACCTGCTGCTACTCGTGAAGAACTCCGAAGCGGCCCAGCGGGTTGGACTCCCGGTCGTCCAGATGCCGATGGAACTGCACAAGAACATACAGTTAAGTATAACAGGACTGGACACGGATGGTGGACAGAGGGGCCGCTGACTCTTCACTCGGGGCACAGGTAAGTCTGTAGACAAGACAACTGAGGCTTCACTTGGGCATGCAGGCGAGTGTACAACACAATATGCTGGCTTTAGCTTTGGGCATAGGGTAAGTGCATCAAAGGTAACTGGGGCTTCACTTGGGCGTACAGGCAGGTGTACAACACAATATGCTGGCTTTAGCTTTGGGCATGAAGTAAGTGCATCAAAGGTAACTGGAGCTTCACTTGGGCATATAGGCGGGTGTACAACACAATATGCTGGCTTTCGCTTTGGGCAGACAGGGAAACAGGAAATTATGTAACTCACAGACCTTCGGGGAAATAGACGTCAGGCGTTCCTTTTTCCGAGGCTTCAACCAACTGCTGATAGAGATACGGATTGAAAGCTGCTGCAGCGTTGGGCCAAACACGGCCTCCGCTGATGTCACACACAGGTAAGCTGTTTCACCCGGGGTGTGCTACACTGGGTGGGTCGAACGCTTCCCTCCTCTTTCCTCCAAACGACAGGGTGAGAGATACAGACAGGGGCGAACCTTTGAAGAACTCCATAACAGGTAATAATACACACACAGCTGATTTCCTCCTACAGCAGCCAACTCCTCACCATTAGTGCTTCCCACTATATCCACACTGTTCTTACTTGAAATTGTTTCCCAACACCATCACGTGGGGGCTGAAGGATCAGGATGTCATCGACGGCATATAAATGGAGATGATTTCTTTGCCCGCCTCAGTACTCACTTTCTTCGCAGGATTTCGTCAGGCCTGAAAAGTGGTTGTTGACGACACAAACACAGCACCACACTGCAATTTTCAAGTGTATACACTCACAGCAAAGGACAAGGACTCACCCCCTGCACTCCACACACTCTTGGTGAATTTAGGGTCAAAACCCCGTCTGACCAAGGACTCGTCCTGGAAATCGTAGAGGCACTGATGCAACAAATATTCAGGTTTAAACATCGCCGCCACAACACCCCAACGTCTTCTCTCGCTCACTGGTCCCGGCTCACCCACAATCCTCCTCCATGGTGGGGCCGCTCACATACAATGCCACAAACTCACAACAAAGGCTCACAGATAGTTCACTCGAGATGATTATGCTACTGTACAATGGTTTTGGGATACTCACACCGTTACTAACACAAGGTCTCTTTTCCCTTCTCTTTCTAGCTCCTGGATACTTCTCCTGCTACCCGTGACCTGTCGAAAGGGCCTCCTTTGGCGATACTTCTGGTGAGTCTTCCTGTTTTCAACCACTCAGAATTTGTTACACATATCCATAGAGCATTTCACAGTGCGGTATACATCCCAATATACTCAAGTTTCTGTTTCGCCAAACCCTTGTCTCCATCTTCGCCCCGCCAACTATATCCTCCGCCTTCTTTCCGCTGCACTCGCCCAAATACTCCAGCTCGCTCGCCGCATGGGCTCCAAAAAGACAACTCCCTTTCTTCAGTTTCTGAGGCCCTCTTTATATTCTCCCTTCACTTCACACTGCCCAATCCGCGATTGCCCCACTCGTCTATCCACCTGAGATTGATAAAACCCTGATTTCCTTTCCCGGAGTTCCCGGAAGCGACCGGTGTTTGCGGATTATGGTCTGGGCGGAACCAATCTCCGTCACTTTTAGTTCCACCCCTTCAAAGTCACTCCGTGACATTTTGGTCAAAGGAATGGCAGGAGACAAGCACCCCTTTTGAGAGGTGGTCATGCGCCTCCTTTGAGAGGTTTGGGAGAACGTGGTAGAGGACAAGGCCACAGACTAAGACAGCGGCAGCAACAGCAAAGAGTGTCCATTGAAATCCGACAATGAAAACGTTTAACAATGTGGAATCCATAAGTTTGCAGGCAATTACACGCATACTGAAAAGGGACCAGGTGTCTAAAAGAATTATACCGTGTGAAGCAAATGAGGACTGAGTATGTTTAGGTATGTTCAGTTTCATGATGGATATTGTAATAAAATTCTACAAATTCTGCATTGTACAGGGAATCAGTAAAACTCTTTCCAAAATGTATTTTTAGAGGGTGACGGAGCTGGATGCTGATGACAACCATCACAAATTCATATATTTGGATGAAGCAGGCTTTAACCATCCAGGTACCTTGGTCAACATGGGGCCAACATTACCATGTGTGCGGCTATATCGGAAGATGGTGTGGTGGGACGCAGACCTTGTATTGGATCAAATAATACAGCTCTCCTTGTAACCTTCTTTGATGAGCTTGATCAGGTCTGTAAATCTGATAGCATGACCTATGTCATTGTGTGGGATAATGTCAGGTCCCACCATGCTCATATGGTGCAAGCATGTTTTCAGGCCCATGCAAAATTTACCACCCCGTACTTTCCTTTCCTTAACCCGATTAAGACATTTTTCTCCACATGGAGATGGAAGGTTTATGATAAGCACCCTCATGAACAAGTCAGTCTTCTGCAGGCCATGGATGACACATGCAATGACATCAAGGTAGACCAGTGTCAAGCCTGGATTCGCCATGCCTGAAGGTTTTTTTCCAAGATGTTTGGCTAATGGAAAAAATCCATTGTGATGTAAAATCCACAAGACAGAGTTGAAGCAAATTTAGAAGTACAGTAATGAGTCCTATGTTTTGCTTTTTACTGTACAAGCAAGTTGAGGAACACTGTATTCAATGTTTTACAGTATTGGTTCCCAACCTGGGGCCTCAATGATCAACCAGATGGATGGATGGGGTGGGCATGTGAGTGTACAAATTTATGAATTTATATAAATGAATGGATATAGTACACCGATCCAGATTAAAAACCCCATCTTATTGAACTAAATACTGAGAAAAAATAATGCATACTTTCCCATCTGATGAAAACCTTAAAAAACTCCCCAAAATGATTGACATCAGAAAGGAGTTGTATATATTGCATACTGTAACGTAGTCACGTTCTGACATATTATGCATGATTGGAACATCATAACTTTCTCCAAGCTCGAGCTAAAGTTTTCTGTTCTATGTAATACATGCAGTATCTACAACTCAAAGGTTCTGTCACTGAAGCCAATTACTCTTTCAGTGTACCAATTTCTAAAATAACTCGATTTTTACTCTTTCTAAAGAATAAGTGAGTGCTAAAGAAGAGTGGTTCTCGGCTGCATAGACCTGGCTTTTGTGAAGCTGGGTGTTGGTGCCAGGCCATTGCTATGTGGTTTCTCAGGTGTTCTGGGTCAAAAGAGATGAAGAGAGGGAGACACATACCTGTTTACACCTGGTGTTTTAATCCATCTTCTTCATCCATCTTGTTCACTTTCTACCACTTCTGTCCTGATTTCTTAGAGGGGAATGTATGGGCTTAAATGTATGGGCTTTTTCAGATCTTTCGATCTAATGGACGAAACACATGCAATTTACATATCCATTCATTCGGAATGGACAATACGGAGAGCATCAGCTTTCATTTCTGCTCGGGTAGACTGAAGTTCAGTTTATTTTTTCAGTAGACTGACTGTCTGAAAACCAAGCTGAATGCCATTAGTATGTGTTAGAAATCTGGAATGGTGGGATAACTTTGTGCTTGGCAAGTTTTTGACCGAACCAAACTTGGGTCTTCAGTTGGAGTTTAAATCCTGTCTGTCTAGTGCGCTTTAAATTAGGTTTAGACATTAGGTCATTATGTGGAGAATAAGGGGTCTTGTATAGCTGTTCGAACGCATTCGACCACATGAGCGTTTACACTACAAAAACAATCCGGTCAAATGCGTTTTAGACAACCTCTGGAAGTGGTGGGAAGTGGACAAGCTTAAAACATTTTAGACCCCATTTACATCCGTATTTAGCATCGTCCACTTGTGAGCTGATCGACCAAAACGGATTTTAATACCAGGTGTAAACGGCTATTATGGCTGCAGTTGGGGGGTTCCTTGTTCCTTTTCATTGTATGGAAAATACCTGAGTGAAGTCAACCATTCTTAGCTGAAAAAATAAGGGCATACTGGGTAGATAAGACATTTTTGAGTTAAATAATGTTGAATTAATACTCTTTTTCTGAAGATGCTTTTGTTGGCCTTTAAAAACACAACCCTAAACCCAAACTGACCGGGATGGCTAGTGTACATTGAACGGACAGTTCAGAACATTGAACAGACAGTTTTCCTCCAGCACAGAATGCCTAACTGAGTCCTTGACATTTTAAGTTAATTTTACATGAAGAACATCAGTGGTATTTTGAGGGTCCATAGCTAAGAACTCTGCACAAAAATTGTTGAACCAATGTTGGTAAATTTAAGCAATTCTTAGACACAGTGACCTTTTCTAAAGCGGCAACCTTCTGAAGCGATAAGCTGCTATTCTCTCAGGTATTTTGTAATGAGGGTTGTGGAGGGAGAAGACGCTTTCCTGTAAAGCTTCAGTTTTTATGTCATTGAAGCCGAAGATGTTTCAAAGAGTCCATTGATTCAAACTAGCACTTTCTTCATGCTCTGTTTTACTTTATGAATATTAAATAAATGGCTAACACTTTAAAATAATGGATCATCATTAATAGGTAACTATGCAGGAAGTAGCACATGAGTAGCACTAAATTATTACTTCAGCTACTACTATTAACCAATCTGAAAAGAAAGAAAAAAAAACTTAACTAATCAATACAGTACACATAAAATTAAGTTTTTTTATTTTTAAAAAAATACCTTTTCTGTATGAAACAACTTAACATAGAAGTAGTCTACTGTTCAAAGGGCAATTCACACACAAAAAACAAACAAAACAAAAAAACGTAGAAATAAAAAATCTAAACTAATCTGTAATTAATATCAATTGTAGAACTAAAATGGTTCCTTATTAGGTAATCAATAATTACTAAATGAGATTAGCCATTAATAACTATTAACTAACAATGACAAATTATAAAGTATTACCAATTAAATACTAATCACAAGATTAGATTAAATGGAGATTAAAAGGATAGCAAGAGGAAGCTTCATCTGAGCTTGTGCAAGGTTGTGCAAGGTTTTCAATCAAACAAGAATCTAAAGAATCCTGCCTAAAACTACATTCTTCTTTTGAAGATTCTGTTAAGAAGAGATAGATCAACTTTAAGTAGCAAAATTGTGGACTTTAACTGTATTTTGTGGAGGTCTTTGGCTTCAGGTGACCTTTGGGCCTAACAGGACTTGATGACCAAACCATGCCACCTAAAGCAACAAACAACAATACCGAGGTATATTTCATTTCATCATGGTTTAAGTGCATGAAATGTTTGAAAAGCAAAACGAGCCACTGTGTCGTCGAGTGATGACACTCTGGGAACAGCCTTAGCGTAACTCACTGAAGCATGAATGAAATCTATCCAAAACTGATTTTTTTTCTGCATCATATTATCTGCTGTCTACGACGCTCGTGCCACATCGTTTCCAGCGAACGCATGCTGCTTCAGCGGCCTCTAGAAGACTTGCAGCTGGGCAACAAACACGTTCGTACACCAACAATCCTCCCTGACTAAGCTCTGCCGGGTGGCTGCTTCACAGGGTCTGGCAGGAGGCTCAGTGGGTACCAGAGACCAGCCTCGCATGGTTATGCCTCCCGAATATATCTGCTTGGGCCTTGTGTACCATGGGCAAAGGGGTACAGACTGCAATTCAGTGTTCCACCACCGAGGTTCACAAGGCTCTGGGGAGCTTTTTCCCGGACCTCCTCCATCATGTCCTGATACGATCCGACAATATGGCCGTGGTATCGTATCTAAATCTGTGATCGTGCCCTCTATGCAGACTGGCACACCAGGTCCTCCTGTGTAAAGCCTTGCATTTATGCCTAAGCCCGACGGGCCCCGACTTTTTTACACCCCTAGGGCCGGGCTTCGGGCCTATTTTCACGTCATACCTAAAACGCGGGCCGGGCTTCGGGCCTTTTTTTAGGCTCCTTCGTTTTATATTTATTTTATCAATTAAAAGAAACAATGAGATGTTCTGCGCTGGTGGAAACAACACGAGACCATAATAGTTCACGTGACTGTCAAGATAGCTCGCACAATGTTCAGAGTCCACGCTGCGTCCAGCTTGTGCTTCTTCAGCGCAGCTGCTCGAGTTATGGCCTTTTTATAACTGGTTCCTTCATTCGTTTTCTCTGACCAGGTATCTATCTGATTGCCAAATGACACGGACAAGGCCTTACCTTCTGAGATTCTTTCGAGATGTAGCCTATTTAATTCTGATCACTAAACAAACCAATTCAGAAAGTGGAATGAAAGTATTTCAGACGAAACCGGACAAATGTAAATGTATCTGGTTTTTTAAACTACATGTATAAATTTTGCCAAACTGTGTTATAGGCTATAGGCTATGTTGTAGTCAGATAGCCTAGATATGATGGTGCTGCAACATGCATCGCCGCAAATGAGCAAAGCAAGTCAAAGCAAATGGCCGTAAATTAAACTTAAAATAAGTCTTAAATGTTCAAAAACACTACCAACTTCAATTAAAATAGATGAGTCTAAATGACCTTTACAGGTCTCTCTCATATTGCGGTCTTTGAATTTGAAATGAGATGCTGATTAAAATGCATCTGGAATCTTTTTCTTTCGTTAATGTGAACTCCGTTAAATAGGCTATAAGTTCGGATTTATATTCATTTCGTTTTGTTAGCCGTGAGCAGTATCAGCCTACCTCAGCTAATCAAAAATGCCTTTTACTGTGGTAGAAATAGTAGGCTAAATGAATTAACATTGTGATGCTTGATGTGTTTTATATCTATGGATTTTATTATAGGCAAGTCAAGTCAAGAGTTGATTTGAGAGGCTAAATTTATTAAACATGCGGTTAACTCACTGGTGGCCGCTGGTCACTTGGTCGTCACTTAAAAAAATGTAAACTTTAATTTAACAAACAAAAAAATGCTTTAAACATTTTTCTAAATTAATTTAATAAAGAAACTAAAGAAATATAACTACTTTGACATTAAAAACAAAACTGAACTATTTTAATGGCTGCAACAATGTAAAAAACAAAAAAAAAACAAAAACACGGCCTTCAGTCGGACTCAGGACGAGAATTTTGATAAGCTGTCGGACACGGGCCGGGCTAGGGCCTCAGCGTTTCTTCAGAGTTCTCGAGCGTAGCACTTCTCTTAGTAGCACCCCAATGGCCGCCCCAAGTTTGGTACTCCAACATTATTGACCTGCTAGACGGCCTCCCTTGGCAGGTCCCTCTGAGGAGAGGTCTGCTGTCTCAGGCGGGGAGCACAAAATTTCACCCCAGGCCGGAGCTATGGTACCTCTGGGTCTGACCCCTGAGGGGGCCCAGTACCTAGGAGGGGGCTTGTCAGTGGGTGTTGTGGAGACCTTACTCAGCTCCAGGGCTCCTTCAACCAGGAAACTGTACAGTGGAATGTCCACTTGGTGTAGAGGGCGTGAGGTGGACCCAGTTAACTGCCCATTGGCTTCAGAGCTGGAGTTTCTCCGCTGGTCTTACCCCATCCACACTTAAGGTGTACGTGGCTTCCATTGGGGCTTTCCACTCGCCTGTAGGTGATGGGCCGCTGAGGAGACACCATCTGGTTGTACGGTTCCTCCGTGGGGCTCATTTTTCGGATACATATTTTTTGCCTTTAATATTTGTATTGTGTGGTAACTGTTTAATAAAAGCAGTAAGCCCAGTGAAGTGGATGGATGTATATATGGATGGGTGGGTGGATGGATGGATGGATAGATTATAAAATCTAAGATATTATAATAATAATTATTAAAATAAGATTATAAGATAACAAACAGGTACAATTTTAAAATAGTTTCATCGCAAATCAGTATCTATTATCCCCTTAATTATTTTTGTGGTGAAATACTGTGTAATTAGTATTGCTGTACCGTATTCATAGGTAAGTCTAGTTTGAATTTGCTGCTTACTAGCAGGAAAATGTACGTCCAGCCAGTTATTGCAAAATAAACCCTGATGAGGTAATCAGGACCCTGATGTGAAGCGGAGGAGTCTTGCATCTGCCTAGAGGGGTTTATTCTGTGATAACAACCGGCTGGATGTACATTATCCCGCTTATTACATGGCTACTTTGCCACATAAGTTAATACTTAGACTTGAAAACATTTTATTAGATCTTTAAACACAAAGCTTCCACAGAGAGAGCAGTCTAGGAAGAGGAAAGTTCAAACTAGACATTTAACTGACACATTACAGTCATACCATAGGTTACACGGTATTTCACCACATAAATAATTATGGGGATAAGATATGCAAATTAAATAAAATTATACTTGCAATCTTATAATTTATCACAGTTTACAATACAATCGTTGTAAAATGGCAGCCACTGTATGACTAAAGAGAGCACAATACTGGATTACACAATATGTGTAAAATTTTTGGTAACACTTTATTTTAAGGGTCCAGGATAATGCACTAGTTAAGCATTAATTAATGATTAACTTGTTCACAATTAAGCATTAGTTAAGCAGGAACACACACGTAATTAATGATTAATTTAACATTAATTATGCATTAAATAAACTAGTAATTAATTATTTGTTTGTTCGCAATTATGCAATTACTCAATAAGTGCCATAATTAATGCGGATAAAACTTTCACTTTAGAATAGGGGGTCAAATTGCCTTTATTAGTACTGTATTAATGGTAGTTAGGCTTAATTATTGGCTTATTCTGGTTAATAAACTTGAATATCACTCAATAAGTGCCATAATTGATGAGAATAAAGCTTTCACTTTAGAATAGGGGGTCAAATTTGCTTTATTACACTATTTTAGCCATTTATAATGGCAAAATCAGCAGTAATTAAACATAACTACTAGCTTATTGTTCAGTTAACTTAACAGAATGCCACAGAAATATAATTACATCACTAAGTTGTACATTTTAATAAGCCATATATTATTATTTATTTATTTTTTGAATTATGTTTGATTATGTATTGTGCCCCCTCGTGGGTTTTGTTTTGTATTTATGTTTCTTTTTGTAAATAAATCATCTTTCCTTGCACTTGAGTCCTCGCACCATTTTACTGTGTTTGTGACGTGACAGAACGATCCGACCTTACTATGAGGACTCCGCAGAGAAGGTCTCCGTGGATTTTGGATGAAGATTAAATAAATAATACTTCTCTGTATAAAAATGTGAATAAAACATATGAGAATCTATCAATTTTTCTCCACATCTGCAACATTTAAACTAAAAGCCCTGAGGGATGTTGTTTTGTCAAGAGTCTTCATGACGAACACAGAGGAGTTTTTTATGAATGGGAGCAAATGACACGTGTTACAATCAAAAGGTACCAATGCCGATCATCATATTGATAACTCCTGGCAAATATTAACGCATTACGGTCACTATAAGACTTTGAGAATAAAACAGAGGTAAAAAAATATTTAACTTTAGCAGAGGATGAGCAAATGGGTGGTCGAGGCCATCTCACTCGCTTATGTGGCGGTCGGACAGCCTTCTCTGTCGTTCCCAGAGCGGTGACGCAGCTCCAGTTCCTATGAGAGGGAACATCTCAGGTACATTTGTAACCTTAGTTCCCTGAGTGAGAACGAGACGCTGCGTCACCCAGCCATACTCCCCGCTTGCCCGCTAGCGTCTCGCTTCAGTCTCTTTACAAAAGCTGGGGGTGTGTGTTTGCCGGCAGGCTTTATAGTTTCTGGGTCTATGACATCACCTGCCTATGATGTTCTGTCTCTCTATTGGACTGATTACATACGTGCTTCACGACACAATCACACAGAGGCATTCCCAGAGCGGTGACGCAGCTACTCGTTACCACTCAGGGAACTAAGGTTACAGACGTAACCAAGACATTTTTTTTTTTGATCAATAACACTTTCCTGTTATTATGAAATAGAACCGTCCATTAAGTAAGCCAGTACAAGGTATAAGGTTGTTTCTTTCATTGTCATGATTCACAAATGTATTTAAATGTCCCTTTATTAAGCATAGGTTATAGGTATGTGCATTCAATACTCTTTTTGAAAAAAAGTATTCTTTTTGGTAATACTATTCCATTGAAGACATGTGAGCTTAACAAAACACAAAATTATAATGTACATTGATAGCATGACCCTTTTCCCCTGCGAAGCACAATGCCTTTCAGACTAGAACATTCACGTCAAGTTATAAAAAAAAACGTTTAAATGGGGATTGAAATGCCTTTGTTAAACTATCTGTCATGGAATAAAAGCTTTTTCAAATGTATTATCTGCATTTGGCCGGCAGATCTAATAAACAAAACAGTGTTGCTCTCTCTAAAACTTTTTCATAGTTAAAATTGTGAAAATACGAATTGTGCTTTAACCCATGACTCATACATGAGTTTATACGTAGATTGTTGAGTCAGACCTTAAAAAACTGCATTCTTTGGTCACCTGGCAGCCTATGCGGACATGTCTGTCATCCTGCAACCAACCCACAATAATGCGCTTAGCAACCGATGACCCTTAAATATGCTTGCCGTAGGAGTGAAATGACAACATGCCATCACGAAAGCTACTTCAGCTAATGACACACTGAAAAGCTAAGCAGTGATTTGTAATCAATCTTGGATCTCCACAAGCTGAGGTTTTCACTCCCACAACAACTGAGAGAGTTAGAAACGAAGGGAATTTAAAGTAACCAAAGCTCCTAAGTCGGTATTGTTCGCAAAAGAAGATCTTATTGTTTGCCATTGTTAACAAAGGAATTGTTCTCAGTTAACAATACAAGGCTTAAATGGTATCAGAATTCCTGCGTGACTTGGATCCGGGAGGGATTGCAGATTTCTCAAACGGTGATCTGAGGAATATCGCGTCATTCAGAGTGTTTTCCACAAAGCTGCTGTGTGTGTTTCAGGTCGGCGGGTGCCAAATTAATACTAAATAGCATTTCTGGATCTGCAAGCCAATAGTTTTCAACTTTGTGAAATTAAATATAGACTTTTGTTTTCACATGCTCCAAAAGTAGATTAGGAAAATGTATTGGGATATGTGTTGTTCATTGTTGTTTATGCAATTGTTTTTCTGGCATCGATTACTAGTTTTTACAAACTTTTATACCAATTTCTAGGAGAATGGTGGAATTCAACAGTACTTCATAACAACATCCTTTTAAGATAATCTCTTGTGTTTTATAAAAGCTTGAGGTGATTCCTTCTAAGCTCACATGTTCTCCAATCTTCCTTCTCATGAATTATTTGGTATTCCAAGTGTGTGTGAAAGAGCACAGAAGCTGTTCTGTGGAGGTGACAATTCACACATTTCTCAGTTAATTGCTATTTACTCACCCCAGGCTAGCCGGAGTAAAACACAAACTCCTGGCACTTTGTTTTGTTCGCTTGCCTGGCCTTATGCCGTTGTCACGAATTGATTTGTGTTTTAAAATTATGTACTCCAAAATTCAATTATGACATGTTTATCTTCACTTGGGGTGTGATACTATAATCAATTTGAATTGTCCTCAAATGGATGTGTCCAATTGCATTGTTGTTTGAAAGGCAACGCCGTCAGTCTTAGTGCATTTAACAAGAAATGATTTGTTTAATCTAAAATCGATTCATCTTTGGTGCCATTATGAGATTTCTAAAAGTTTCAGATACTTTCAATATTAAAATGCCACTGTTTATAAACTATAATTTTGTTAATGCTAAAATAGTATTTTATGGCTTGCCGTGAACCACTGAGTCTATAATAATCCATTAATTAAAATATCAATGCCATTTCTCCTTATGTTTAGCCCTTAGCCATATATGTCTGATTTTAAACTAATGAAGAACATGATGTTACTTGTCTACTGCCTTTTCATTTTATAACAACCCTTATGTTGTGCTAAATTTTTCCTTCTGTGGAAAGCAATGTCCAGGATATTCTTAATGGGGATGTCATAGGTTGTCATATTTATTTTGTGCTTATGTTTGATTTAAACATGATTCATTTAGACACGTTTCCAAGTTTGACACGTCACATCACTGATGTCAAGCCAGGAGTGATACATCTTGACACTATAATTTAATCTCATGAAATTTAAAGAGTCAATGATTTTCAGAAAATATTGAATTATATTTTTCATCCCTGTTCATCCCTTGAAATAAAGTGCACTTGATTATGAGGCATTTAATTTAGGGATGAACAAACCTTTGCAATAAAGTGAGGAAAAATATCTCTTACACCCCACTAAAGAATACATTTAACAACATTTTGTATTCTCAATATTTTTTTTTTTTTTTTTTTTTAAAGAGGTCATATAATGGCAATTTTTTAATACAAGTTAATATGATTCTTTAGTGTCTAAATGAAAATTTTGTAATATACTTTAATTAAAAATTCTCATTAGTATTGTAAGAAAACACTAATTATTCCTGGTCAAAAACAGCTCTTTTTTCACCAAGCCATTTCAGTGCATACGGCTTTAAATGATAAATGACCCCGCCCTGGAAGGAGTGTTGCCCTAGACAACAGTAGAGGCGAAAGAATGAGTCTCTGAGGACTGATCATAGACCGTAAAAAAAGATCTGTGCAACTGTTATCAATTTGAACCAGTTGGACCTAGGGCAAGATGATGGCTCCAACGAAATTCAACATTTAAGGCCAAACAGGGCGTTTCTGAATGGTTGGTTGACGTAATGTCACTTTGATCTATCTTTATGTTTTTGAGCGGGGTAACATTAGCGGGAATGCTATGTGTTTGCTGATACATTATTGACAGATTGATGTTACACCTAATGCCAATAAAAACTTTTATTTCTGTTAATTTCGGTTTGTCAGTGATGCGTAATGTTATCTATGCATTGTAATAATTGTTACAACACTATTTGTTTTTTGACAGTAACAGACACCGTTATAAACCAGCGACATAATTAAGCTTAGTGTTGCCATATCCACGCTTGTAATAACCATAACGCATTGTTTATTATAAATGTGGGATTATGAATTATATTGAGAATGTCATATACATAGAAAGCATGCCGTAATTGAATTTACCCTGTAAACTTAAGCTGCATTCATCGTGAAGCGTTTCAAACTACACTCACTTCTTCTGGAGAGGCAGCAGGAACACAAAGAGCTGGTACAGATCTTTATTCAGCAAGCAGCTTCTTAGCAAAACCTGCTTTATACTGACCCTCGGTTATAAAGCAGTCTGGTGAGAAATGCTTCGCGGTTCACGCAGAAATAAAAGCATTGACGAAAACAAAACTCAGCCACTGCGCCTTCATCGGTTCGGATTTAATAATAATAATGTTACATTTATATAGCGTTTTTCTAGGCACTCAAAGCGCACTTTACATATAGAAGGGGGGGAATCTTCTCAACCACCACCAATGGTTAGACCCATTATTACATTTTTACATTATCATAATTACACCCAAGAACAGAACACCACAATCACTTAAACCACATTCTGCTCCAGCGTATCAACAATGGCGGACTATGACGACGAAGCCTTGTGATCGCTCAGGGTGGGTCTGCAAGGCTGGTTGTCAATTAACAGTCGTGGGAGGGGTGTGCCACACGGTCAAATGGTATAATTTGAGACAGGGGAAAACATATAAGGAGATTAAAAAAAAAAAAACCTGGATGGATTTTTATCATTATACGATGGTTGTGTACAGGCACTGCCAACACGCATTTCCATACAATCAGCTTGTAAAAGTGCATGTAACATTATATGACCCCTTTAAGGGTCGACATGAAATGGAAGTTATGATAATTAGAGCCCTGCACGGGCCTCAAATCTAGGCCCTAGCCTGGCCCTGGCCCGAGACGCTGAGGCCCTAGCCCGGCCCGTGTCCAACAGCTTATCAAAATTCTCGGCCCCAGTCCGACTGGAGCCCGTTTTTTTTTTTTTTTTTACATTGTTGCAGCCATTAAAATAGTTCTGTTTTGTTTTTAATGTCAACGTAGTTATGTACCGTTTCGTTTCTTTATTAAGTTAATTTAGAAAAATGTTTAGAGCATTTTTTTGTTTGTTAAATTAAAGTTTTAATTATTTTAAGTGACGACCAAAAGCGGCCAGCGGCCGACAGTGAGTTAACCGCATATTTAATCGATTTAGTCTCTCAAATCAACTCTTGACTTGTCTTGCCTATAATAAAATCCATAAAACACTTCAAGCATCACAATGTTAGTTAATTTCGCCAAACTATTACCACCAGTAGCCTAAAAGGCATTTTTGACGAGCTGAGGCAGGCTGATTCTGCTCGCGGCTCTCGCAAACGGAGCTAAACAATCTTAAAAAAAACAAAACAAAAAAAAACATGCAGGTTGTCTTATAGCCTACCTTACACCTACGCAAATAAATATAAACCCCATCTTCAATTCCCGGGTTATATGCTCATTTAACGGAGTTTACAGCAATGGAAGCAAAAGATTCAAGATGCATTTTATTCAGCAGCTCATTTCAAATTCAAAGACCACATAAGAGAGCGCGACCTAAGCGCACTGGTAAGATCATTTAGTCTCATTCATTTTTATTGAAGATTGTGTTTTTGAGCATCTAAGGGTGTACTCACACTCGCCAGTTTGAACCGTGCCCGAGTGCGTTTGACTACCAAAGCGCGGTTCGTTTGACTAATGTGAGTGCTCCGAACCGTGCCCGGGCGCGGCTCGATTAGCCGGCCCTGGCCCGCTTGGAAGAGGTGGGCCAGAACGCGATTCAGTTGGACTCGGGCGCGGTTCGCATGCAGTGTGAGCGCTAACCGTGCTGGAGTCCATAATCAAAGCTGCAAAGTCCTTGCTGCACTTCAGCTGGTACCTTGCAAACCTCATAATACGAGCAGCACGATTACGTGAACATTTTCGCGCCACTAAGGTGACACATCTGTTTAACAACAGGCTGTGAGAGGGCTGTGGACCACAGTGGACCAAACGACACAAAATTATCCACAAAGAAAATAGAGCGATGGACTCCATTGTGTTCAGAGAGCGCCGCTCTTTCTGTTTCTGTCCGAAACCGTCGCACCATAATGACGTAGGCGTGCTCCGGCACGAATCCTGAAACCCGGAACCGTCGCACCATAATGACGTAGGCGTGCTCCGGCACGAATCCTGAAACCCGAAACCGTCGCACCATAATGACGTAAGCGTGCTCCGGCACGAATGCTGAAACCCTATGTGAGTGCAGGCCAGCGGGGGAGTGGGGAGGGGGGACATTCGTACTCGGGCCCAGTTCATGGCAACCGTGCCTAGTGTGAGTACACCCTAAGACTTATTTTAAGTTTCATTTACAGCCATTTGCGTTGGCTTGCATTAGTCATTTCCGGCGATGCGTGTTGCAGAACCATCATATCTATATGACTAGCCTACAACATATAGCCCATAACACATTGACACATAATGACATTTTCATGTTTGAAAGTCTGTAGGTTAACAAACAAATGCAGATAGGCCTAATTGTAATAATAAAAAACAACATAATTATCGATTTTGAAATATTAAACCAGTCAATACAGAACGAAATATTCTGTAGCCTTTTGCCGTCAATACCATGGATATGGTATGGGCCGGCTACTGCCGACGTTGTCTTTGCTGTATCAATAGGCAATATATTTATATTTAACATTAAGTATAGGTCTTCCCTGTACATTAATAGCAGCAGACGCCCCGCGGATGACACGCAACAGAAACGCCACGCTCACACCGCGCTTGCAGTGTGTCTCCGGCCTTAACTCTAGCAGCTGCGCTGAAGAAACGCGCGCTGCTGCTGCTGGCGCGGACTCTGAACCTATGCTCTGAACACTGTGCGAGCCATCTTGACAGTCGCGTTAGCTATTATGGTCTTGTGTTGTTTCCACCAGCGCAGAACATCTCATTGTTCCTATTAATTGATAAAATAAATATAAAACGAAGGAGAAGCCTAAAAAAAAGGCCCGAAGCCCGGCCCGCGTTTTAGGCACGACGTGAAAATTGGCCCGAAGCCCGGCCCTAGGGGCGTAAAAAAAGTCGGGGCCCGTTGGGCTCGGGCATAAATGCAGGGCTTTAATGATAATCTTTGGTTACCTATTATGACGTATATACGAGTAAAACGGCTTCTCAGATAAAATAAATGAAAGGCGGGACATGTTTTTGTCTATGTAGAATGAATTAAATGGAAGTGGTTTGTTATTGGTGGATCTCATGAGAGCGACAGGTTGCCCTGCCCTCGCCATCAGAGAAGAGATGAGAGTTATTAGAGCAAAAGGGGAGTTATTTTGATTAAAGTGAAAAGGGACACTTAAAAAAAAAAAAAAAAAAAAAACACGTTCAAGGTCTATTGTAAAAATGATTTGCAAATATATGCTAACCAGCTCAATTTATATATATATATATATATATATATATATGTTTATAGTGGCGGATTAATTTCGAACTGTAATCAAACTGACTGGAACTACCTATTATGCGACCAAGTTCACATAATAGGTCATTTTTAACGATTTTGAGAATCCGGTATAATATAGCTTTAGAAAACTCTGGCAATTGAATAGCAACAAAACCTAGAACACCTTAGCAACCACAACACACTATAAGTGACGCTTTTGAACTTCTGTAGAAATGCTCTGGAAGGTGACATGCAATAATTTCGTCAGATAATGTAAGAATCTAGTTTATATTTTACTTCACCGTTTCCAGGGACATCCAATGTTAATTATAAACTTTAAACAGAAGTCAAGCTGTAAAATTGGATGCGGAATTCCTTTGCCGTCTGCTGAAGAGGAAAAAAAAAAAGACGACTTAAGTTATCAAGCTAGATGTGCACCTGGCATACGAGCCTAAATACATTACTGAGTGCTATTTGTGCTAATCAGAGGCTGTACATTCTTGCAGAGACAGCACTGCCGGCCACGTCTGGGTGAAAAGACAAAGCAAAGCCGTTATCGGAAACAGTGTGAGGGAACATTACTCAGAGAGCGTCGTCGTGGGCTTTCGAGACCAGCACCATCTGCTCCAGTGTCACTGCCGTAGGAAGGATAGGATGAGTCAACTCACACGCAGGCGGGGACACCGTACCTCCTGTAGGAGACCGCCGAAATGACAAAAGATGCGGGGAAGTGGAGGTGTGCGAGATTCACTGTACGGTTGCAGCCATGACTGCCGTTGGGTTTTAATGAGGGTGTGCATTTCTTTTCTTTGTGGAAGTGACAGGGGTGTTATAGTGAAACGTAATGTAGGAGTTAGCATACGACCACCATTAAATTAGGGTAGATACATGAGAATGTGTTGCATTATTCAGTAGTGCAAGTAATATATGGGAACACACCACTTCTTATTTTTATAGTGTGCACTGGATAAATTAATGGCTTTGTCATAACATTAACTGTATATGCAAATGTATGGGTTATATAAAGCTCAAGTTTCCATTTCTCTCATTCAGTTTTAAATGGCCTATAGTGCACTCTTAAAAATAAAGGTTCTTTATTCAGTTGGTTTCATGAAGAACATTTTTTAAAACTTTGCATTGCACAAAAGGTACTTTATAATGTAAAAAGGTTCTTTAGATTATTTTTTGAAAAACGGTTCTTTTAAGAACAGTTCATAGAAAGGTTCTTTGGGAAGCCAAAATGATTCTTCTATGGCCTTGTGTGAATACCAACCAATTTATATTTTAGTAAAAATGCTATTTTATAAAACATCAGACAATGCATTATACCTGATGCATACTGCACTTTATTCACCTTCCAAATACATACATATTATCAATTATTAGATTATTAGAAAAGCATCACTAATAGACTTTTAAAAATGCTGTTTAAAACACAATTTCTTATAGACATTTTCTCTGCATTACTTCAACATTTATATATTTTTTTACTTTATCTAATAAGTAACGCAAGGTTCTCCCATTTATTGAGTGACATCTCTCCTGTCCCCATGTTGAGAGAAATCGACAGTAAGTGCTGAGGCATTCTGTACACTGTGTGAATGATTATTGTATGATTATTATCGTTTTAAAAATAAACGTGAGCATGCATTTACTCATCTCACTGGCACAAAACAGGTCCAGTATTTCTAAAAATGTATAAAAACAGTGAAATGCAAACTCAAAATTATGATAAACCTACAGTATTTAAATATGTTAAATACCATAAATATGCTTTATGCATTTACTCTCACTTTATTAAGCAATGTCTTTGCTGCTGTTCTTCGATGATCCAATTCAGCCATGCTAATAAATGAGTGACTTTAGATAAACATCACATTTGTGTTTATTTTTTATCTTTTTATTTATTTATTGCTGAAGTAAATATTGACCTTTCGCCCCCTGCATCGTCTTCTTCCCTGATCCAGAATGGCAGCTAAAAGGTTTGTTTGAGCTGCGCCCTCTACTGTACAGGCATGGATTAACAATTTCTTTCAGCCTGAGGTTTATTCATTTCGCTTGTTGGGCCCTATCATACACCCAGCTTAATGAAACGGCAGGCACGACGCAAGTGTTTTTGCTAGTTTTTAGCCTGACGCAGTTAGCATTTTTACATCCAGCACCACATTGTTTAAATAGGAAATGCACTCGTGCCCATCTTTTCACCCATGGCTGGTCTGAAAACGAGGTGAGTTTATATATTCCGCCATGTAAATAGCAAATCCGCCATGGTGCGAGCGCAACTGGCTTTTAAAGGGAATGGGAGATGAGACTCTGATTAGATTATTACACGTTACATCCAAAACACACCCATGACTCATTAAGGCACAGCCCTTTTGGTGCGCTTTAATATTTGTTTGTTGTTGTCATTAAACAAACAACCAAGCCCAGAAGAGAAAAAAAGAATGTAAAAGGACATATTACTTTCATATGTAACATATTACTTTCCATAAAAAGTAACTAAGTAACTCAATTAGTTACTTTTTTTAGAGTGTAACAATATTTTAATGCATTACTTTTAAAAGTAATTTTTCCCAACACTGGTGCTATTATTTTTCTAAAACAGGTCATATATAATGATTTTAGTGTGGACTCTTTTTTATTTTATTTTAGCTAGTAAGATACCAACCACACTAGCAACAACATAAATTCCTGGTGGCGAGTTTTGCAAGTGCAAATAGCAGTCACATTTTCTGCAGAAACTAATATTGTAGGTTGTCACAGGTGGTTGTGCATCAGCCACAGTGCAACATCTTTTGAACTCGAGCTGTAATGTCAAATTGAAATGTCAAATATCCCCTAATTTGACAATTGTACCAACTGCAAGGGCTCATCTCGCATGACATACTTGAATGTGCCTGTCTGGCATTAGCATTGCCAAGTGCCCACCAGCTTTTTTTTTTATTTCTTTTTTTAAGTGTGGGTGGAAGAAAACTCAGCTGGCATTGGTGCGTGACTTTCTTTGACTCAGAAATGCTGTTATTGCTCATGGAAACAAGCCAGTGCTGTGCCACTATAAATAACATGCGTCACGATTCAACACATTAGCTATATCCCAAATGAGTACTTATTTGCTTTGACATGAGAATTCCACCATTTTGGTGGGAAAGAAAAATAAAGAAAATGATGTGTTGCTAGAGTCTGAAAATCTTGTGATATTTTGAAAGGATAAGTGAAGCCCTTTGTGGGGTCTTCCCTGCTTTGATACAGTGCCCGGTAATTACTTTAATTGATTTTCCATTCTCTGTTGTTAAATTCCACCTCTAATAGAGAAAATGAATGAGAGGAAAGATGGTACATCTGTCTTGTGTTGTTCCTCTTTTAAAGGAATTGGTTTCCATCATCCTTATTAATTATAAACTGACTCTTTCAGAGCTTAATTTAAGGGTCAGTCTCATTTGAAAAAGACCTGGGCATTGACCTGGTTTTGAATAAATCTCTGAAGGAAAAGAAGTCAGGGGAACATTTTCTATTATACTTATTTTGTACTTTTGCACTTGTGTTGTAAATATATGTAAATATCAACTAATCATTATTTAAAACGACAGATTATTCATTCAAGAGCAGCGAGTGATATTATCTTTGTCCTTTCTAGTATTAATAACACTTTTTAATATCAAGCTTGTCCCGCAGTTTAGCAACAGTAGACGGCATTTTACATCACTCACTTATTGAGCTGATTTGGATGTTAATTTTTGCTGAAGGAGGAACAAAAGTGCGCCACTGAGAAGGAAATGATGGTGCGCTGGATGGAATGCGGCAGTGGTACAATAATCGTTTTACCTCAATTATCTTGTTTTCATAATCATTGGAAGGCAAAATCAAACTCGAATTTGAAATACGATGAATTGTTCAGCCCTACTATTGTGTTCCCAGACAGCATCATAGTGTCGGTACAGATCCGGGCCACATCTGGTACCCCCAGATGTGGGCCGGATCAGGGCCGACACTTTGTTTCTTCATGGGTTCTGACTAGTTCGTTTTACAAGGGTAGACGGAGTAATTCAATTTTACCACAGGATGTCTGTATTAATGGCCAATTCACACGGGATAATAAATCTTAGTAAATCTAGCAGAAGTGGGTGGGGTAACACGATTTATGCAGTGCCATCACCTCCCCCTGTCATGTGCGTATTAAGTTGCTTCCTGATATCATATGCACAAACACATATAATCTTTATAATCTATAAGTTAATAAACAGACGGACAGGAAGACACCTCCTGCAAAGCAGCTTACAAAACTCAGCACAACTCTGTGGATTGCTGTCCCACTAGTGACATGAAACCATTTCATCCGCGCTGAGATGAAACCGAAAAATACAGTTAAAGGTGAACTATGTAGTATTTTTGCAGTTAAATATCCAAAAACCACTAGGCCGGTGTTATATATTTTGTTCAGTTGAGTACCTACAATATCCCAGAAGTTTCCAACTATTTGTAAATTGTGAGAAAATTGCTATTTTAACTAAGGACAGGGACGTTTCAGCATTGCATTTAAGGGAGTCGCCTGTCAATTGCGTCATATCTGCGCTACCCTCGGTTTCAGCTTTTATTTCGCAGGAGCGCTTTACTCTTAGCAGTGTTAACAAGTGAACGCACGGAGTAAAGTCATAACATCGTTTTGAACACACTTAAATGTATCTAATATGATAAACAGAGCTACATTACCTCAAAATCATAACCGGAAGAGCGGATCTGTGCAGGCGTCCGGCGAATGTGTCCCGTCCCGTCATAATAAAAGTCCCGGTATTCGCGAGGCGGGAATCTATATATATATCTATATATATATATAGATTCTACTATTGGTAATAGTCACGTAAAACCTAAAGCCAAAATATGCTTGTGTCTATGACAATTTCTCTTGAACTTTTTTTACAATCTGAATGGCAGATCTCAAGCAAATCTCAAGCAGATCTTGAGGTTTGCCACAGGCTTGTCCCACTGCCTAGAATGCAACTGAATGATTTTTCCAATGCCTTAAAGGTGTCATGAACTGGCCTTTTCATTTTTTTTATACTGTTGTCTGAGGTCAACTAAGGATGTTAGTGTGGTTTTTACATTCAAAAACATCATAACTAATAAGTAATAGGATATTTTCTACACTGGTTTCGAGGCTCTCCCCAAAACGCTGGGTTTTGGTGTGTGTGCCGCACTGGAGACTTGGAAGTAAACGGCCATTGCTAGGATTGGATAAGATTTGCATATTTAATGAGCTTAAAGAGAGTGAGTGAGAAGCAGCAACCGGAATGATTCAGCCTGCCGGGCTTTGCGAGCCCTGGCCCATACGTGTCTGAGTCCAGTGTGCTAAAGGTATGCTCTGTTAGACACAAACACATGAGCAAAACGATCTATAATGATGCAATACTATTTACTCACATAAGTATGTTGCACCATTCCTGTCGGATCCAAATCCAGCATCGACCGGCGATTTGTTTACAAACGATCTCGCAGTGAAATTAAGTGAACATGTTTTCCTCATGTGAGCTGGAACTTAAAAATAAAATGTAACCACACATTCCTAATATTAGGGTCCGAAGGAAGCTTACACAGCAACTCTGTTCTTCCACAACTAGGAATAGCACAATATCTTAATCTTCCTCGGCATGTTTCTTGTTGTTGGCTAGCTCACCTAGCCATCGGTCACCTCCATGAGTCGGTGGGTGAGGCTACTGGATTAGCCGTGCTGTAGAGGCTGTGTTTTGTCGCGCAATGACGTAAATATGAAGCACAAGACCGTTTGCTGGGCCTGGTGTCAATGAAAGCTTTACTTTGACTAACAAGGAAGTTATCAGCTCTGAAACTTATAGGATATTCTTATATTACCAGGAAATTTTATATAAAGCTCAAGGGAAAGTTGATTTCTTAATTCATCACCCCTTTAATACTTGAAAAAATACAATGTGGCAAAAATTTTAAAGGAAATTATGAATACCTACATACATATTTACAGCTGGGCATATTCGCATATAATTAGTATTACCTGAGGTCATTTTTCAAGACCTTTTTACGGAAGGTAAAAGTCGGTGCAATCTTTACAGACATTGTAATGATAACTGAGATTGTACATTCGGACAGAACTAAAATCACTGAGAAGCTCTGATAATAATTACTTTACCACACCTCTCCATGTTATACTAATCCCGTCCGAATAATGCTTAAGACAGTGAAAGTAAAAATTTTAATGCAAGTGATTTATTAAATGTTAAATGTTCAATACATGTGAGATCACATTCATAACCGATAGCATGTATAGACACATTTTTCTTCTCCTGCGGTTTACAAATGTTCTGCATCAAATCTGGGTTGATTTACAATGACTGACACGATTTGCTAGCCAAGCTTAAAATGTACTGTGAGAAACACACATATAAAATGAGACTTCCTATAATGTCTGCCATGATTTCTTGTACCACTTACTCGCCTATTGTTACTCCTGGTTTTCTCATTTCCTGCCCTCTCCCTCTTGATTGAGGTATAAATAAATTCCTCCTGTGAGTGATGGGACCCTTTACACTGCTGTAGTCCTGCTGCTAATGGAACAATGTGTCTTTGTTGACGCTGAGAGCTGGATGTTACTGTAGTCAACACAGCCTTTCCGGCTGAAATAAAGGGAACAATGTACGTTAGACCAAAAACGCTGAGGTGGTTCATCACAGGGCTGTCTGTCATTACAGGAGAACAGGGAGTGCTGTACCACATTTCGTCTCTAGCCATACTCTTAAAACTTATCTGCAAACTAAGAAATTTTAAGATCTCTGAGTGCTAACATTTTCCTCTGGGCCTCTTTACATTTCTCTCCGCATTAAAATTGATTTTACGTTTATATATTCATATACTTTCGGTGTGAGACATCTTCACAGCTAGTTCTTAAAAGGAATCTATACATCAGTAAACTCTCCTCTGGAAGCCATCATATGAACAGCTGAAAGAGCTTTGAATGCTGAACACGCATGGATAAATCAATGCCAATCTTTTTAATGGCTTCCTCATAGCCAACAGCATTGTGATGCGGCAGAACACACATTTCGCAATTTCGATCTTTTGGGTCTTTCTTTGAATCAGCTTGTTCCAAAAAAAGGCTTTATCCACCTCATATGTGAGTTAAAGGCCCTGTTTTCGTATTAAAATGGATAATTCAGACTTCAGCAGATCGCTGTGCTGTTCAGACTTCATAACTTGCTGTGTGTATATCTTGAAGTCGTCAAGGTGTTCACAATACGCGACACTACGTGAATTATCCGCTGCAAGGGGTTACACACTACACGAGCTGACAACAGCTCTGTCACCCAATGACTTTATCTGGTCCCCAACCACATTTTGTCACGAAAGCACACATGAGAAGTGGAACAGGAAATGACACGAAACACAGCACAATGTGTACATGCCTTGCTCTCTCATTGGCTGTAAGTCGTCGTGACACTTGACACCACAGGATGTCAAGTCGGCCGACAGCTCAAGATATTTAACATGCTAGATATTTGTCTACTGTCCGTGAGGTATCACCGAGCCTCTTTGATGTGGCATTGAGTAGTTTACACATAAAGACTGGTGAGCTCTGACCACCCATTGATTTGCCCCCGATCACAGCCCCAACTTTCTTTGAGCTTGTTGACTTGCAAATCGACTTAAATAGATTTAGTGGCGCTGGAGGAAAATGTGTCATGGAGTTAATTTAATCACAAAAATGACTATAGTTTTGTATTGTTTTGTTTTATAAGTGCAGTTACTAATAATATTACGTTATTTTTAATGGAAATTTTACATTGAAGCAGTGAGCTTGAATCGATATGCAGATAAAACTAAGTTTTAATAACAGCAATATCCAAAAAATTATTTTTTATAGGTAAAAAAAATACATATTCTACTCTTATTAAATGTTCTTCCATAGTCTCACACTGAACTGACTGACAGCTTCAGTGATTATTAAAGGAGCTCTCTTTACTTGTTTTCTGTGTTACATAGTTTTTCAACAAAGTCAACAAAGTTTTTGTTTTCATGAGACTTTGTGACTTTCTACTTTTTTCCTATATATTAAGGTGTGGAAATGGCTAATGAGTCAAATAAGTGCTCCTCTGCCGCCACATACTGGTTATAGTCGTAATTTTACATCTTTTTAAAATATAAGTGTTTGTTTGCCACAAAGTGGCCTACACCTTCAAACTTTGAGTTTTACAAATCACCACATTAAAAACATTTTCACAAGTCCCTGCAGTCCAAGTCAAGTGTAGTCTTAAGTCCCTGAGGTTCAAGTCAAGTCTCACGTCAAGTCTTTGTTCTATTCTTATAAAAAAAATGTATTTAACAGTGTATTGAACTATCAAAACAGTTTACCGAAACTTTAAAACTGCATTATAAAGCACATAAAATACTACTTAATCATTTATAATACTTTACACCCCCGTTGTGTGTGGTAGTAAATAGAGAACGTAATCAGGAATGCCGTGACAAAAGACCTGCATTTTTTCCACAAGTCAGTCTTCAATTCCATGACAAGTCCAAGTAATGCTGCCTTCCCATGCTATCGGAATTATCGTAAATATAATTTTCTGAGGTAAAACTTGAACACCCTCTGATGTGATTTACCACAGGGAAGTTTTTAAATAATTTTGATACCCAAATTCCCACACTGTAAAATTTTGTTGTTGTTTTTTTTGGTTTAACTTAAAAAAAGTGAATAACCTGGTTGCCTTAACCTGGTTGCCTGAGTTTATTGAAATTAAAAATTTGAGTTGATAAAATGAAGGAAATTTGTTTAATAAATAGCAACTCAAAATATTATTGTATCTGAACCACATAAAACAAAAATGTGATAAATCATGAAAATAGCACAATTTGGCATGTTTAACTGCGTCATCACAAATAAAACACACAATTACCCATTATGCTTACAAAATCTTTTAATAATATTTTAATCAAGATTGTCGAATTGCAAAAAACGTTCATTGTATTAACTCAAACATTTTAATTTCAATGAACTCAAAATTTTAAGGCAACCAGGTAACTTTTTTTCTAAATATTTTTTTACAGTGCAAGATGGACGTGCCATAGACTTTAAACATGGTGGCAGGGAGAGCTTCTGCTCTGACAGCCAGGACAGATAGATCGCCAAGTCTTGATGCTAATGTAGTGTATATTTATATACACGTATGTAAATGAAATGTATAAATTATAATTGTATGTTTTATACACTGCGAAAATTGCCTGCATTTGACCGAAATGACAGAATCTGGCTTTGTAAATGTTTATGGTTGTCAGTGCATGTGACACTACATATCATTTTGGTTTTAATAATATTTTCCCAATAAACAGGCAACATTTACCTGGTGTTCTCCATGATTCCTGTCCGTTCCGAAAATAAAGCACTTGAATGCAACAAGCTCATAATCACATCTTCTGGAGTGGGAAGTAGGACATTTCCAATGGCACGTGAAGGCAGCACAAGTCTAGTCAAGTCAAGTCTCAGGTCAGTTGTTCGTGAGTCCAAATCATATTTTTTTGCGACTCGAGTCCAAGCCAAAAACATTTAAAATATTAATAATATTTAATTACAGCGTTTAAGTGCTCAAAAGCCCATGAAAAGTGATGAACTTCATGCCAAAAAGGCTGAAATGAATAATGCAAAAACAAAACAATAAAACTGTTATGTTTACAATACCATTATCATTTGTGGACTGGAACTCCTTAACTTCTTTCATGGCAAAAATGGTTTCTCCTGGTTTCCTCATTAGCATTGTTTGATCTGATATCTGTGGTTTATAACAGAGAAATTATGTGCAAAATGCTTCCTCTAGATCTCACAGTAGTGATGTTATTAAATCTGTGGTGAATTCAAACGCTTTCTCAGTGGATCTCTCAGAGCTGTGTGGTAACAGTTGTCGTGTGATCGAGATCGCCCCTCTGTCTTTCATCGCTCTGAACTAATAAATGGTCAAACCGTTCCGTTTTTGTATAATTTGCCATTTGATGTTTCTCATATGTAACATAAATTAAACCTTTTATCTGATTTGCGAAACATTGCTGATGGCGTTTAGTTTATTGGGTTGTTAATTATTGCGCACCTGGCGTCAGTTTGTTACCCGCACTCAACGGCGCCTAGAAGCAATGACTTTACACTAACATACAGTACACAAGAGAGGATAGTACTGCTTCTGTTCCATTCTTCTGTCAATAATATATGTTACAACTGTGCAAAAGACTCCACAGGGTAAAAGGCTCACCAATAGAGGGCACAAACTTGCCTCTGTGCTTTCCAAAACATCCACTTTTAAAGATGCACGTGGAAATTTGGCTTATCCTTGACTTGATCGCCGACAGCAACAGAAAGCTAATTCTGCACAAAATTGTTCTAATATTTGATGTTTTTTAAAAATATTGTAGATTTAGGTAGTAAATAAGAATCACTAAAATTATTGAATATATTTTGAGAGAATGGTCTTCTTAATGATTTTCAGTTTTGTTCAAGGCAATTAAAGCAACAGTTTTTCAATAACAGAAGAATATGAAAAATTATGGTATTTGGGGTAAAAGGCACCCCTGCTGTTGGTGAAAAGGCATAATAATTAAGATGATAGTAAATATCCGGCTGACTTTTCCATTGATATGACATGCTTAGAATCAGATGGTAAATATCATATATAAAGTTGTATATTTAATACCCTATTTATAATAAAACCATATTTAAGAATATGATATTAATCATATCATATAATAAAATAAAATATAATGTATTGTTACTACTGTAAATCTATATTACGGGATCTTACTCAATGCTTGTGTGTCTGCATCGCAACCCCATATAAGATTTTTAAACAAAATAAACCACTTTTGTAATTTATTTTCACATAAAATCTGTTGCTCCATAAATGTTCAAAACAAATCATACTCTATATGAGTAAATAAAAGCACATTTTTCTTAAGGTCCTGCCGGACTGTTTGAGAGTACATAGGGAGAAAAGCCGACGCCGGTGAAAAAGAGGGAAAAGAGGCGGCATTTGGCCTTCGACGACGGGAATGCAGGCCTTTACCTGCAATAATCCTGAGCAACGTCAGATCATTAAAAAGAACTACACATCAATGCAGGTCTTCTGGTGCTTACTGCATCTCTGCTTTGCCCAGAGATGCCCAGCACAGAGGTACAAGGCTTTTTCTCCTGCCACCTTAGGGCAGATAAGTGACGGTGTCATCTGTGTTTGTAAATGACCACGGGTGTAGCTAGGGCGACCAAATGTCCTGTTTTCCAAGGACAGGTCCTGTTTTCAAGTCCTGTAATGGCCTTAATATAATATTTTTATATCCATACAGAGGGGGCATACTTTAAATGTATTGAAATTAATAAGGAATCTTTGAGTAAACGTCCAGTGTCCTGTGCCAGTGTACTGGTTTTCAGTAATCAAAATATACACCCTAGGTGTAGCCATTGGACATACAATCCTTGGTATGTAATCCATCAAACTTTTATGTCTAAAGCCAGGTACACTCTGAGATTTTGGCCACAATTTAGCCATCTGAGAGGAAAAGATTCCTCTGATCCTAGGCTAAAATCTGAAGTCTTTGATTGTTAGATTGACATGTTCCCCGGCAGCCGATTAATGATCGCTGCGATCAAATTTTACCTCAGACTGAAGAAGATTTAGTGCACAGTCCTGCAGTGTGCCTTCTCCTAAGACAACCGTCAAATTATCTTTGTTTTTCAAGACAAACTATGAGCAAAATGAGCGCTAGAGATTTCTTTCTAGCCACCATTTCAATCCTGTATGTAATGCAGCTTACTGTCACTGAACACATCATTCATTGATGATATTAAACTCTGGACAAGTTTTTTTTGCATGCGTCTGTTTTACTGGGCCTCAACTATCGTACAGTCTGACATTAATGACAACTTAGATCATACAGTGTGACATAGCTTACAGAGGCGATCATGTTTGTACAGTCTGACAAGCAATAATCATAAAGGACTATTATAAATCGTACAATGTGGACCCGGCTTAAGTCGCATTTTCATTTTTGGGTGAACTAACCCTTTAAGATTTAAGAAGTGTGGGCATATTTTCGAGAATAGCATTAATGGTATTCTTCTTCCGGTATTATTAAAGATAAGGTGTTGATTGATGCAAAACAGATCAACTACTATTTTAAACACATTTGCCCTAAGAAATCGGCATGCCCTGATGGAATTTCAGTATATATTTGTAACAAACGGGCTCCCCACATTCTACCAGTCTTTAAATACCACTATTGTTCCTAGTCTTTGAAAAAAACTGATCACGCAGACGTCTATCATTATGAAATTGTTTAAAAATATGATAAAAGCAAAAAATGCTAACAATTTAGATCCTTTACAGTTTGCCTACAGACAGGGAAGGAGAACTGAGGATGCTATTAACAGCATCTATCACTTGATTCTGGAACATTTAGAGGATCACAAAGCATATGGTTGTTTACTTTTTCTCTCTTCTTTTAACAATATTCAACCTCACTTGTTAATTAAAAAGATGGAGCAGTTCAGTGTAAATCCATCTATCATTAAGTGGTATTTATCTTTCTTAAAGCCCCACTTGGCTACTTTTGCTCTCGGGGTCCCCCTACAGTTTGGAAAAAATTATGTCCTCAACTACTGTCGTAAGCTGTCATCCTACAACAGGGGATGCCATCGCGCGTGCATTTGTTGACATGACAACCCTGATAGCCCTGAACTAGTCTCGTCTCATAACCCGCGGACCCCGTATGTCTATTTAATGGTCGCAGGTGCGCGGCGTGTTGTAAAAATATATACAGTGGTGCGGTGCGGGCCAAATAACTTCAAGCGTCCCGCGGGTCGGTGCGGTCGGTGCAGCACTAACAGTTCCCCTGAAAACTGCAAGAGGAGTTCTTCTGGCGTCGCGTGTGAAATGTCTTCATCCCAGGTAACGTTACAGTCAGTGGCAGATGCTTCAGCATGTCATATGAATATAATTTCATGGGTTTTGTTTTTTTTAAACGCCAAATAATCACGATGCTCACGTTTACAAGCCAGCGTCATTATAGTAGTCTATTGGTTACCATTTTACAGAATCTATATGATACTTCAGTAAGTTCAATGTTTGAGTGGTAGCTCACCGTAACAAGCAGGACAGCATCGGTCGGGCACGCCTCCTTCAGCTCACGCCAACGAGCAAACCCTGGTCACATTTTGATCCTCGTCCTGCCTTTAATCCCATCATTTTTTCATTTCCTCTTATTGCTTTCCTCCAACAAAACCTTTTCTTTCTTATTTGTCTCTGCTGCTTCGGACATGACTATATTATCCGACGAACAAAGTTGGGCTCGCACGTCCGAATGTAAGGAAGTGTGTGTGTTGGTGGAAGTGACGTATATGCCGTAAAGCAGTTGAATTTTGTAGTTCTTTTCTTTTTCTCGGGTTACTACCCGAAACCCGCAGTTTAAAAGTACGATTAAAAACGATACAGACCCCATCAGGCAATGGCAGACGTGTCATTCAACCTATTGTAAGTAGATTTATCATCTCAAGAGTCTTAAAAAATATATTATGAAGGTTGAAAAGTTACCTAGTGCTGCTTTAACTGAAAGAACTGTGTAAAAGTAAATTATTGATAGTCCCACAAGGCTATCAGTTCACAAGTTATTTTTACACTTTTTACAATTGAATGGTCAAGTAAGCAGTCACACTATATTTTTCAATATTCAGATGACACTGCCAGTTTAAGTTTACTTTACATGGATGACAATGTTGGAATGAGCTACCAGTCAGAGGTAAGCCAGTTTATTGACTGGTGTGATCACAGCCATTTAATAATACAGACAATGATAATTTAGAAGATTGTATTCGACCCAAAATGTATAGGTGACCATCGTCAGGTGGATATACATGACCAACACATTATTCAAACGAAGACTTACAAGTATTTGGGTGTTTATTTAGGTCGCTTATTTTAATTGTTACACACACTGAATGGGTTTGTGCTCGTCTACACCAGAGACTACCGCTTATGCAGTTCTTGTCTTTATGGGGAAGATTATGCTGTTTTTTTTTTTTTTGTTTTTTTTTATAAAGTATTGTTAGGTATGGTATTACAGTCTGTTTTGGGAACATAACTGTACGGCTTAAATCTAAATTGGCGCACCTGGTGTTGACAGCAATGCAAATTGTTTGGCAAGAAGAATATCTTAACCTTCAAGATTTATATGAGAAATGCATTCTTAATCAGGTACAGAAGATTTTGGATGATCAAACTATCTACAGTATGAACTGCTTCCCTTTAGTAGAAGATACAGAGTCCCAATGAGTAAACCAAACAGATACAATAATTTCTTTATACTTGTGTCTGTGTCAATGTTGAATAAGTGTTTATCTTGATAACATTTTTTTTTATTTGTTTGTTTTTAATATTTGTCTATCTGTTATACACAGACCAGGCATAACATTATGAATACTGACAGGTGAAGTAAATAACTCTGATTCACAACATTTTGAAAAAAATGTGTTCATCACAGCACCTGTTAGTGGGTGGGATGTATATGGCAGCAAGTGAACATTTTGTCCTCAAAGTGGATATGTTAAAAGCAGAACAAGCGTAAGGATTTGAGCTAGTTTAAAAAGGGCCAAATTGTGATTTTTAGACGACTGGGTAAGAGCATCTCCAAAACTGCAGCTCTTGTGGGGTGTTCCTGGTCTGCAGTGGTCAGTATCTATCAAAAGTGCTCCAAGGAAGGAACAGCGGTGAACCGGCGACAGGGTCATGGGCGGCCAAGACTCATTGATGCACGTGGGGAGTGAAGACTGCCCGCTGAAAGTGGCACTTGAGCATCAGAACTGGACCGCAGAGCAATAGAAGAAGGTGGCCTGGTCTGATGAATCACTTTTTATTTATATCACATAGATTGTCGGGTGTGTGCCGTGTGTGTACCGGGAAAGAAGGCCGGCAGAGGCAGATAATGCTCCCTGCCATAGAGAAAAAATGGTTGGAAAAAATGGAACGATTTGAGGAGCACAACAATGAGTTTGAGGTGTTGGTTTGAGGTGTTGACTTTACCTCCAAATTCCCAAGATCTCAATACAATTGAGCATCTGTGGGATTTGCTCAACAAACAAGTCTGATCCATGTAGGTCCCACCTCACAACTTACAGGACTTAAAGGATCTGCTGCTAACATCTTGGTGTCATATACCACAGAACACCTTCAGGGGTCTAGTGGAGTCCATCCATGCCTCGACAGGTCAGGGCTGTTTTGGCAGCAAAAGGGCAGTGTTGGGAGTAACGCATTACAAAAGAAATACATTACAGTAACTTATTACTTTTTGCTGTAACGCAGTAGTGTAAGGCATTACTAATCAATTTTCAGTAATATTTTACACGGTACATTTTCAGTAACGCTTGCGTTACCCCCCCCCCCTTAACATACAATAAAATGAAAAAGGAAAATAAAACAAAAAGCGCGATACATTAACGAATGAAAAATGCAAGTTATTAGGCTACCTGTTTGTGGTCATTCAATAGCCTGTTTTTACTGCGGATTTTACAGAAGTGCCGCAGGCATGATTTCAGCCTCTGTGCTTGCGCTGGCCAGAGGAAAAGTGGCTAAAGAAGGTTTAAAGGCTCTGTCGTTTTAAAGAATTGCACAACGGCAAGCACGTCGAAGAATGGACGAGAGACGCGGCGTGCGCTGCTGATCGAGCCAAACTAAAGTATTTGGGTGAAGATGACAGAATAAGACTAGGCCTGTAAAACTGAAGGTCTGCTGGAAGGTCTGCTTAGCATGATCCGAACGTGTCGCAGTAAACGCAGCAGGAGTCAGATCTTGAGCTGACAGATGATCGTGGAAGATTTGGTTTCAAAGTGAAATGTAAAAGCGCCCATTAAAGGGAGTTTGTCATTGTGTTATGTATTTCATTAAGAATAATAGGCAATTCTAAACCGAAACTATCTGCTTGGCCGCACAGAGCGCGCATTTACTGACGAGCTGTCATTCACTGGCGCATTTTCAGTTCATACACTCTCAGAAAAAAAGGTACAGCGCTGTCACTGGGGCGGTACCCTAAGGTACAAAAGTGAAAAGGTACATCTTTGTACCTTTCTCACCCCTAAATGGTACATATTAGTACCTTAAAAGGTACATATCAGTACTTTAGGAGTGCGTATTCGTACCTTAAAGGTACATAGTCGTACCTTAAAAGTACATATTAGTACCTTTTCGGGTTTGTACCTTAGGGTACCGCCCCAGTGATAGAAATGTACCTTTTTTTCTGACAGTGTATGGAAGCTTAACTTTTATAGGAATTCATTGAAAGCATTCACTTTGCATCTGCTCCCGTTATTATTGCCCAAGCGGTGGTGCGCATGTTCCTTTTGGTTAGATAGAATTAGTGATTTAAAAGCCCAGATACCGATGATGTCATCACACTTTGATTAACCGGTGGGAAAATGTCCACACCGACACATCCCTACTGTACATTCGCGAGATGGATGCGCATTGCTTTATCAGAGATAAGGACAAGAACGTAAGCTAGTCAAATGCAGTCAAATGCAACCTTTGTCTAAAACCGAAATAACTATCGATGTCGCACAATAAGAAAATAACAAATGTGCATATTGTCATAAGAGTTTACACACAGTTCTGTTGTGTCTATGAGACCTAAACTATTCCCAGATATTGCCAGATAATCTTTACCTCTACAGAATTGGATCATCATTATTTCTTGCATTGTCTTGAGCATTCACTTTGCTTTATTGTTACCCTGGATAGTCCACAGTCATTATGCTTCATCATATCACCTTCTACTAGGATGTAAAATGCTCTCTGGTAGCCTACATTTTAGAATGTTAAGAGCTACTTCTGTAGTTATTTTGGTGAAAGTAACTCAAAAGTAATACAGGAGTAATGTAACGCATTACAATTCTGAGACAGTAATATTGTAATATTGTAAAGAATTACTTTTAAATAGCAGTAATAAGTAATCTATAATATATTACAGTTTGGAAGTAACTTGCACAACACTGCAAAAGGGGGACCAACACAATATTAGGATATATACGTATGTTATGCCTTATTGATGTATGTCTATGCAGCAACATGTAGCCCACAACAAATTCCCTTTCGAGGACAATAAAGTATTCTACTACTGCTATTACTACTATCATATGACAATTACACTACAGGACATATGACAATAAAAGACCAGCCTCAACAACCATGTAAACAATGACATGGAGACTTTGTCCACACAAAATTGTTACCTCATTAAATGCCTAAATTAATGGTATTTTAATAAAGCTTTAATGTGTGGTCATATTGACCATTGTTGCGGAAGTTTTAACAGCTGAATTCTATTCAATTTAATTGCAATCAGGTATTTTGAAATATTTCCCCACAAAGACTTTGGAACAGGTTCAAGTTGCGACCGAAAGCTGATTTTATTTTTGTGCTGTTGCCTCATGCATTGTTACATTATTGACAGTAGAAAGCTGACATTATTTTTTCTGCAAAGTGTCACAGATATTTGCTTATTTGAACAGACCTTTGTTATCAAACTTAATTGCACAAATGAAATATAGCAGTGTCACCAACTCATCATTTGATGGAATGATTGTTGTGGCACAATTATCAATGGTATTTAAGTGGATGGAAATATAATTATACATGCAATTAAAAAAAAAAATGCAGGTTGCAGCCTTGGTGTTCTTAGCAACACCTTGGTGTTGACCTCAATAGTGAGGTCAACTATTGACAAGCTTCCATGCAGACAGGAGTTAATACTCATTTATGAGAGGGAACAGGCATATGAGTGTTGGCTCAGGAAATCAATGTGCTAGCATGATTGCCTTCACCACGATGGGCTGAGGGCGTCGGGGGAAAATGCCTGCCCTGCTGTGAAGAGCTACAGGGAGGTTATGGTCTGTCCAGTTCATCAGATGCACTAGGTGAAGCCAACAATTACCAGAAAATGAGAAATTGGAATCCTAACATATAGGTTGTTACTCAAACTCAAAAAGCACCCCAGATGCTGTGATAATGATGAAACCTACAAATATCATTTCAAAGAGAGGAAAAGAATATTAAAGGGTTCTTATGCCTTTCTTTAGTGTGAAATGTTTCTGTTTGTGCTTGAAAAAGGTCTGCAAAGTTATAAAGTCCCTCTGAACTCCTTAAAATTTCTTCATTGTAATCTTGAGTTTTCTTCTGGGAACAACACGTCACAGTATTCCTCTTTTAAACACGCAAAAAAGAGGGTGGTGTCTGGTTGAGTTGCGTTAGTAGTATATTAAAACTATTGTGGTTATGGTAAGGGGCATGACATTTCCCAAACACCCAGAAAATGGTTGACAAATAACCCAGTGTTCCAGCGACCAATCAAAGCATGCAGTGCAGTGATTCTATGAAGAAATCAACTAGCTTGTCACGACTGCTTTCCAAAACTGTATTGTCGCAAATTTGTCATTCAACCACGTTGGTTAATGATGTCACACAGGCGGTGAAGTAATAATTTATTTTAATAAATCCGCTTGAGATTGAATTATGCAAGATTTTTTTTTTTTTTTTACTATAAATTATGGACATGCAGTGTTAATTTTGAGAGCAAATTTTGATTTAGTTTTAGTCGACTAACATTTCATTTAGTTTGTCATATTTTAGACACCTGAATTGTTTTTAGTTTTAGTCAAGTTAAATTGTAGTTAAATAAGCTACTATTACTTGAATACATGTCAACACTGACATTTTGACATTATAGGGCCCTATTTTAACGATCTGAAACGCAAGTGTCAAAGCGTGAAGCGCAAGTAACTTTGTGGGCGGGTCTTGGCGCTGTTGCTATTTTCCCGGCGCGATAAATGGCTCTTGCGCCCGGCGCAAATCTAAAATGGGTTGGTCTGAAGTAGCTTCATTATTCATAGGTATGGTTTGGGCGTAACGTAAATAAACCAATCAGAGCGGCATCCAACATTCCCTTTAAAAGCAGGTGCGCAAGTTCCATTATGGATTACTATTATTATGGCGTATTTACCAGGCGCACGCCAGGAGCGGTTCACAGCCGAGGAGACTGATGTTCTTTAGACTGATGTTCTGAATAATTTGTAAGCTAGATTTATGCCTATTTTTTAACATCTTCGTGGGACACCACAATGATTTCCGTCATCTCATGTGTTAATATTTTTTTAGTGTAACAATTTATGATTTGCAAAAATAACTGTTGCATCTGTGTAGATTATATGAGAAAAGTGTATGCGCGTTGTGCACGCTATACATTATGGTCAAGCATGCACCCTTAAAATAGCATAATGAACAACGCGCAACGCGCCACTGACTTTAGACTAGGTTTTTTCTGGTCAGTGGCGCAATTGTTTAATGGAACAGCAAAATAGCACCAGGGATTGTTTGCGTCGGAGCACGCCTGCTTTTTTGCGCTGAACCGCCCAGGGAGCGCAAGTTCATTCACTAGTTTAGCGACGTGCTTCTGTGGAGGGAAAAGCGCGCTTTGCGCAGGTGCAAAATAGGAATGACACATGCGTCAATTGTGCTAGGTGCAAGATAGGGCCCATAGTGTTTTTGACCATTGAGCGCAAAAATACACGAAAGAGCTTAATTAACTTTTTTTAAACATCTACTGTATATAGTTTTTATAATGTGGTATTTCTGTTTTAATTAGTATGTCAATTAAAGATTTAAATAAGTTTATATATTTTAAATATTAGTTAATCTTTAGTGTGGACAGGAAGAAAAATGGAATTGGAGTGTCAGATAGGTTGATGAGTCTGAAGCTGGATATTGAAGGTGTGATGTTGAATGTTGTTAGTGCCAGGTTTGGTCTTCAGGAAAGGAACCCAGAAGGACAGAGGTTGGTAGACTTTGCTAAAAGTATGGAGATGGCTGTGGTGAACACGTATGTGATGTGGCAAGCAGCGGGGCGAGGGACCGCGAGAGCGGGCCGGTGATTGATGTTAATGAGTGCCAGCTGCGTGGCACACCGGTCTCGTCTCGCGGTCATGTGACGGGAGCATAAAAGGAGGAACATGGCAGCGGAAGACGAGAGAGGACCAGGCCTGGATTTTATGTTATGTTGTGTTATTATGTGTTTGTGGGCAGTCGTCCGTGAGGGGCTGCCCACGGGTTATTCTGTGTGTTCGCGGGCAGTCGTCCGTGAGGGGCTGCCCGCGGTTTTACTTTCGTTTTGTTTATTTATTTTGAATAAATGTGTGTTGAACGTTCGCCGGTTCCCGCCTCCTTCCTTCCCACCTACGAACTGTATTACATTGGTGCCGAAAACCCGGGAGGAAGGAGGGACGCGCTGTCGGAGAGCCCTCGCTGCTGAGGGGGATCGCGGTGCTGAGGAGTTCGGGCAGCGCGGATGAAGAAAGACCGCGAGTGACTGCCCGAGGCGGTGGTGCTGGAGCGAGTGAAGACCGGTGGGACGGAGAGCTCGCTGCCGTGCCCCTGGGTCGAGGTGGGGTGGCGGCCGTCCTGGAGGGAGCGGAGGAGTTGCCGGCGTTCGCCGTGGGCCGGAGCCTGCTGCCATCCGCCGGAACGGGGAGGAGCAGGGAACCCGGAGCTCGCTGCCGACTGCCCTCAATAGGAGGAGCCACCGCCGGCCGCCAGGGGGCGGAGGAGGATCGGGCCGTCCACCGGGCGTCCAGCACCATCGCATAGCACCGCAAGGAAGAGCCTCTCGGCTGGTGAGGACCAAGCGGCAGTGTGTCGGGGAACCGGACCAGAATTTTTTTTTTCTCTCTTTCTTTTTTTTTTTTTTCCTCTCTCCCCTCTCTCGTCCGCGGGCTCCTCGTGCTCCCGTCTACATTTCTCTCGCCTCTCTGTCCTTACCCCCAGGTGCCGCGGCCGCCGTGATCGCCCCCCCCCCCCCCCCCCCCCGTAGTAGAGCGCAGTCTCGGGAGTGCCCCCCGGCCTGCGAGTTGCGATGGGGGTATGTGGTGTGGCAAGCAGCGGGGCGAGGGACCGCGAGAGCGGGCCGGTGATTGATGTTAACGAGTGCCAGCTGCGTGGCACACCGGTCTCGTCTCGCGGTCATGTGACGGGAGCATAAAAGGAGGAACATGGCAGCGGAAGACGAGAGAGGACCAGGCCTGGATTTTATGTTATGTTGTGTTATTATGTGTTTGTGGGCAGTCGTCCGTGAGGGGCTGCCCACGGGTTATTCTGTGTGTTCTACTTTCGTTTTGTTTATTTATTTTGAATAAATGTGTGTTGAACGTTAGCCGGTTCCCGCCTCCTTCCTTCCCACCTACGAACTGTATTACAACGTACTTTCAGAAGAGGCAGGAACACAGGGTGACATATAAGAGTTGTGGCAGAACTGAAAAGTCTGGATGCCACTTGGTTAGTTTCACTTTCGTTGCACGAAAGGTGTGCGTATTAATTAAGGACGGATGTGAGTATAAGGTTGAAGCGCACATACCGGAAGGGGGGGAAGAGACGTCACAAGTGAACACAGTTGAGTTGCGAGTGGTGGAAGAGAAGTCGAGTGCGTTACCGTGGGGAGTGTTGCTCGTGTTCTTGTCGGCCTGTCATTTCCAGATCTGCTCTACCGTGCTTGTGAACGAGCGCAAAGTTACCTTCACGTTATAAGCATCGCTAAGCCATCCAAAGGGAAAAGTTGGTCGTAACCAGGATCATCGTTGAGTCCACTACGGTCCTTAGACACTCTTCGAAAGCCCTGTGATCAGCTGCACTTGGGTCAGTGACTAAAATCTTTTCATTTCCCCAAACAATCAAGCACAGACGCGCTCTCTCTCCGACACACACACACGCACACATACACGCACCCAATCACAGACGCGCTCACTCTCCGACACACACACGCACACACATACACGCACACGATTCCAAACATATACAGACTGATCGAGTTTATTGTTTGTATTCATTTTGTTTTGATTTTATTTCCTTTCTATGACCTTCTTCTTCGTTAGTGTTGTTTTCAAAGACAAATTGGGGTTTAAAACGGACAGGTGAATTTATGGCATGAACTGTGACATATCTGCACCGATTGAAATACAAACCACGGACAAAAAGAATAAGTAGCGGTGTCTGCAATTGTCTTGTGGTCTTTCTGTTTTGGTGTTGTATTGTTTATATTTTTCCTACTAAGTTTGATGTTTGTGTTTGTTGGGTGTAAACCCATTTAAGTAAAAACGTGAAAAAAACAAAAGACTGAATATTTTGAGGTTATTGAACATAACGGGTGGTTATTAAAAAACTACCCCGGGTTTTTTGTTGGCAGGCCTATACCTGCATGGCGCCCGAATAAGTTTGATTAAAAAAACAAAACAAAAAAAACAATTTATTGAACACTGAATTATGAATTGTAGTTTGGGGGTCACCACCGTTACAGAGTGGCGCCCGAACAGGGACATGAACTGTGAAACTTAAATTGAAAATCATGAATTCTGAACTGTAAAACTTGAACTGAATCATCATTGGAACTTTGGTTGAAAAGAGGAAAAAGGGAATTGTTTTTTTTTTTTTAAATACCAATTATACAACACTTAGATTATATTTGAACTGAACTACTGCTCTTTGTTGTGATTTATGTCTTTTGATTTCATTGTTTGGAATTGAGAAGGAAAAAAAAAAAACCTGCGTCTGGTGATCTGGGATTTGTCATTTAATTCTCATTTTGGGGGGAAAATGTCTTATTAGGATTTGGAGATGTAGAATGATATGACATAAGTCCCCATATGACTGAATTGTATTGTGACTGAACTGTAATCCTTGTTATATCAAGTTTTTTTTTGGGTGAAACAAGTGTGTGAGCAAATTGGCAAGTGGTTAACTTCTGAAGAACTTACTTAAGGGTAAATTCAAAAAGGTTGTTGGAACTGTTTACTTAACCTTGTAGTTTATCATTTTGCTTTTTTGTTGTTGTTGTTGTTGAACTTTGTAGTTTGTTATTTTACCCTTGTTTTTTATTTTGCCCCAGTTTACAGTTTTTTCTCCCCTTTAAAAGAGAAAGAAAAACACAGACCCAATTACACATTTACTGATTTTTTTATTTTTTTATTTGTACACATAGTTCACACTTCCATCAACATGACTTCCACACCTTCCCCATCTCCATCCATTTGTGTGGATATTGATGTCCGTGAAGTGGAAACTCCCATGTGGACATCAACAGCCCCCATCACCACCCCTTTCCATTACACCCCTATTATGCCCCATACTGGCCCCACTGGAACCAGTGTGCGGTTTGTCACGTCCCCCCCGACTGTTAGCACTCCAGTACAAACCCTCACTTGGGAACCTCCCAGCGCAGACCATATGCAGCTTTGCTCATCCCCTGAAGATTCTCCACCATCTTCTGTGGGACAACAGAATTTTCAGGATTTGCCTGGTGAACTACCCACACCTGGCAGAGGAATACAACAACTTACCCACCAAGTAAAAGGAGATTTGGACTCCTTAAAGGAATCTAGCCAAAAACAGGAGAGTGCAATTATTCAACTTACCCAGGAGGTAAAGGACAAGTCTTCTCAACTTACAACAAATCTTTCCAGTGTGGTAACTAAGATGGCAGACAACCAGCAACAGTTACTCAAGTGCATCTCAAAAAACAAACAACAGGTGGAAAGCGAGATGGATCAATGGACCAAAGCTACCAAACTTATGATTGCTGATGAACTGACAAATGTGAAGACTGCCCTTGTATCTGAGGTACGTTTCCTGGTAGAACAGCTTCAGGTAGAAATTCAAAATGATCTTAAAGTCATGCGCAAGAACCTGCAGACTAGTCAAGATGAACTCTACAAAGAACTTCATCAATGTAAAAAGCAAGCAGAGCTTAGCACTAACACACAACAATTCCAGTCAGACCTGACAAAACAATTTAAAACTGAAAGAATAGAGATGACGGATCAACCAAAAGAGGTACCCTTATCCACCCCAGTTTCCTTTTCAATACCACCCAGCCCAGAAGTAAACACCACCACATCTTCCACTACTACGGCAGCAAAAAGTGATCATCTTCGACTAACATTCCCTACATTTGGAAGGCCATCCGATCATGCAGATCCTTTAAGTTACTTAACTCGATGTCAAGATTTTTTTGCATTACATCCTTTGTCAGATGGGGATCTTCTGGCTACTTTTCGCACCGTCTTACACGGAACTGCACGTGACTGGTGGGAAGTCGCTCGCGCTTCCATTTTCTCCTGGGCTGAATTCGAAGCAGCTTTCCTCTCCGCGAGGATTATGAGGATGAGTTGGCAGAGCGAGTCAGGACTAGGACTCAAGGAGAACGAGAACCCATCCGAGATTTTGCTTTCTCCTACCGAGCATTGTGTAAAAGATGGAAGAGCACACTAACAGAAGGTGAAATTGTAAAAATGATTAAAAAAAATATTAAACCTCAACTTGCCAGTCAACTCCGCAGTCGTGTGTCTACAGTGGAAGAATTGGTGAAGTTGGGTCATCAATTTGAAAAGGACTTCGAGCAGCAACTCAGGTATGATGGAGATATACACCCTAAACAAAAGTCTATGGCACCACGACCTCCTGTTAATCGCGCTATGGACAAGTCTCAAGTTCAGTGCTGGCGGTGTAAAGGACACCATTCCCCAGGGAACTGTCCTTATTTTACATCCCTTTCAAGTCAGCCATCCCATCAGCCTCAACCCGCTCACAACAAACGACCTCCTCAAAATCGAAAACAGGGTGGGTTACCCTCCCACAATACTGTCTCAGCCACAACGGCATCACCTATCACGTCTAGTCTGTAAATGAACCAGGATGTTCCCCACAAGCAGTTCACAGTACCCCAACAGCTAGTAGTCCCTATCACCATTGGGCCCTGGAAAGGAAAAGCTATTGTGGACACTGGAGCTAGCTATACTCTTATACATGAGAGTTTATGGAAGGATCTTACCCCTCAAGAAAGTCTCCATCCCTGGACCTTAGGGCCTCTATACCTAGCAAACGGTGAGGCTGAAGTTCCACTTGGGTGGATAAATATACAGATTACATTGCATAACACCAATACTTCTATGCGAGCTGTAGTCCTTACGTCCACATCCCTGACGTATGTAGCAGTGTTGGGGTTAGATTTCATTTTCCTGAGTGGCCTCCAACTTAATGTTGCAGACAGGAAGTACTCATTCAAAGGTGCTCAGGAGGTGGAATACTATTTCCAACTGGGACAAGCGAGTGTACCTATGAGTAAAGTTCCATGCCAAAGAAAGCCAAGAAAATGTAGGGGTTCTCAACAGAATCTTTCCTTACTAAGTGCCGTTCCTCCTACACAACATCTACGGGCATCTCGAGATGCAGTCTCTACCCTCACTGAGGATCAAGTTTTAATTGCAAATGCAGTGAAAGAAGCAACGTTACCTCACAATGATGAAGTTCAGTTGCGCCACCTTTTGGAGTCCCATCAAACAGTGTGTATCCAATTCCTAATATCACGGAGATACTGGAGTCACTTTCTGGTGCAGCCATTTTTTCAACTCTTGACCTTAACAGCAGTTATTGGCTCTGGATAAATGGCAGCATTACTTAGAACCTCAACTGTTCACAGTAATCACGGACCATTCCTCATTGCAATGGGTGATGAGTTCCACAAAAACATCCAGTCGACTCATCAGATGGGCTCTTCGGCTACAAAGATATGACTTTGTTATGGAGTACAGGAAAGGGAAGTTGAATGTAGCACCTGATGCACTTTCACGAATGAATTACCTACCTGGGTGTAGTGTTAAAACCAATCAGAAAGAGGAGTCAGAGTTTTCTATCACCCCCGAAAGTATCTGGGAAGCACAACATCAGGATCCTGAAATTTGTAAAATATTTCAGGCATTAGCAAAGAAGGAACTCGCTGAGAAGGAACAATATGCAGTGTTGGAAGACAAATTGTATCACACCACTCATCTGACCGATGGCTGAGTTCATTACCGTGTTGTCATTCCGAGCAGCCTTGTACACAACATTCTCCAGTACTACCATTCCAATCCCATGAGTGGACATCTGGGAATTTTCAAGACGTATAAAAGAATACAAGATGTTGCTTACTGGTCTGGCATGTGGACGGATGTCAAAAAACATGTTAAAAGGTGTGTAAAATGTCAAACTCTCAAGAGTGATAACAAAAAAATGGCCGGAAAACTTCAACCAATTACTACATCACGACCCAATGAAATGCTAGGAGTAGACGTAATGGGCCCACTGCCAAAAAGCACCAAACAACAGGAGTACTTACTCGTCTTTGTTGACTATTTTTCTCGATGGGTCGAGCTATTTCCTATGCGGCAAGCCACTGCTAAGACTATTGCTGAAATCTGGCGGAGAGAAGTGCTGACTCGTTGGGGTGTGCCTGATTACATCCTGTCTGACAGGGGAACCCAATTTGTCTCTGCAGTATTCACAGAATTGTGCACAAAGTGGAATGTAACACACAAATTAACCACTGCTTACCATCGGCAAACGAATATGACGGAAAGAGTCAACCGTACTCTGAAGTGTATGATAGCTTCCTTCGTAAAAGAGAATCACAAAGGTTGGGACCTCTACCTTCCCGAGTTTCGTTTTGCACTCAATACTGCCGTTCAGGAAACAATTGGAATGACGCCTGCTGAGCTCCATCTGGGCAGAAAACTTCAGAGTCCAGTGGACAAATTGTTGCACGGACACAACCTTTCACCCTCTGGTCCTTCGTATGATGTTGTTCATCAGTTGTCCCAGCTACAGAGAAAGGCAGAGGAAAACGTCTCGGGTTACTATTGTAACCCTTGTTCCCTGAGAGGGAACGAGACACTGCGTCGTCGAGTGACGACACTCTGGGAACGCCCCCAGCATGACGGCTCTGAAGTATGAATGAAATCAGCCACCAATCCGATTGGTGCAATGTCGTGACGTAACCGGCGACGGCGTACGCGGAAGCTATAAGAAGGCGCCGCCCCAAACAACAGACAGCCTTTGCGATGAAGCGAGCGCTCTACGTGTAGGTGTGGCGACGAGACGCAGTGTCTCGTTCCCTCTCAGGGAACAAGGGTTACAATAGTAACCCGAGACGTTCCCTATATCGAGGGAACTCAACACTGCGTCGTCGAGTGACGACACTCTGGGAACGTCAATACCCACTATGCCACACCGAGACACGCCCATCCTGGTGTGAAGCTGGATCCCAGGCACACTCAGGACGCAAGCACTCTAGCACCCGGCGTAGCCGGGAGGTCCAGCTTATAAAATCTTATAAAGGTGTGTGGATTAGCCCAACCCGCCGCCTCACAAATCTCAATAAGTGAGGCTCCCGAAAGGAGGGCCACCGAGGAGGCCAAGCCCCTCGTAGAGTGAGCCCTCACGGCCATGGGTGAAGGCATATTGCGCACCCGATAAGCCGTGGCTATCGCCTGCACGATCCAGTTACTAATAGTCTGTCTCGCCGCAGGCAACCCTTTCTTAGGGGGGCCAAAGCACACCAGAAGCTGGTCCGATTTCCTCCATTGAGCTGACCTGTCTAGATAGATCCTCAATGCCCTAACCGGGCAGAGCAGGTGCAGCCTAGCTTCCTCTGCCGTCGCGTGAGGCGGAGGATGAAAAGCCTGAAGAAATACCGACCCCATCCCTGAAGAAGGGACCTTGGGCACGTAGCCCGGTCTGGGATGCAAGATAGCCTTCACCCCGCCCGGGGCAAACTCCAAGCAAGTAGGCGTGACCGCCAACGCCTGGAGGTCCCCCACTCTCCTCAGAGAAGTGATGGCGAGGAGAAATGCTACCTTCAGGGTCAGATTTCTCGCCTCAGCCGACTCCAATGGTTCGAAGGGGGCCTCAGCCAACCCCTCCAGAACCACCGCCAGGTCCCAAGCCGGGACTCTGGGATGAGCCGCAGGCCTCAATCTCCTAGCCCCACGGAGAAAACGCACAACCAAGTGGTGTCTACCCAAAGGGCCCCCTTCCAAAGGCGAGTGGAAAGCCCCTATGGCTGCCACATACACCTTCAGAGTGGATGGGGTCAAACCAGCGGAGAAACGGTCTTGGAGGAACTCCAGTACTGAAGCGATTGCGCAGTCAACTGGGTTCACCCCCCTTTCTCTACACCAGCTAGTAAAGACATTCCACTTTAGGCTATACAGTTTCCTCGTAGAGGGAGCCCTAGAGCTGAGAATGGTCTCAACGACCTCTTGTGGCAGACCCTCCTCTAGGTACTGTGCCCCCTCAGAGGCCAGACCCAGAGGTTCCACAACTCTGGCCTGGGGTGGAAAATCACACCCCCTGCCTGAGACAGCAAATCCCTCCTCAGAGGGACCTGCCACGGGGTCCCGTCTAGAAGTGCCACAATGTCGGAGAACCAAGCTCGGGACGGCCACCGGGGTGCCACTAATAGGAGGCTGATGCCCTCCCGGCGGACTCGCTCTAGAACTCCCGGGAGCAGAATGATCGGGGGAAATGCGTACAGACGCTGCCTCGGCCACGTCTGTGTCATGGCATCCAGCCCTAACGGGGCCAGAGGCCTGAGGCTGAACCACAGTGGGCAGTGGGTCGTTTCTACGGAAGCAAACAGATCCACTTCCACTGGGCCGAACCTCTCGCACATGGCCTCCACCACCTCTGGATGGAGCCGCCACTCCCCGGGCCTCAGCCCCTGCCTCGACAGGACATCCGCTCCCTGGTTCTGGTCCCCTGGGACATACATCGCTCTGAGAGACGACAGTTTCCCCTGGGACCACAGGAGGATCTGAAGCGCCAATTTGCATAGTGGGCGTGACCTCAGACCCCCCTGGTGATTGAGATACGATACCACCGACGTATTGTCGGATCGTATCAGGACATGGTGGCCGTGAAGGTCTGGGAGAAAGCTCCTCAAAGCTTTGTAAACCGCCAACATTTCCAAGCAATTTATGTGCCAGGAGGAATGTTGGGGTCCCCACGAACCCCTCATGAACCGGCCTTCCATGACCGCGCCCCAGCCCGTGAGGGAGGCGTCTGTTGAAAGGATCTTCCTGCAACATAACGCTCCTAACACAGGCCCCTGGGACAGGAACCTCGGATCCTTCCATATAACGAGGGAACGAAGGCATCTGCGCGTTACCCTGATCATACGGAAAGGTTTTCCCCTCGAGGAAAACCCCTTGGTTCCTAGCCACCACTGGAGGGGCCTCATGTATAGCAGACCCAAGGGAATTACGTTGGATGCTGCTGCCATGAGTCCCAGCAGTCTCTGAAACTGCTTCACAGTGCGGCTGTGGCCTAGCTTCACCCTTGAGACCTCCGCCAGTATAGAACCCACCCGTGCGGGAGACATGCTCGCTCGCATCGAGGTTGAGTCCCATACCACCCCGAGGAACGTAGTCCTCTGGGCGGGTATCAACACGCTCTTGGCCGTGTTCAGTCTCAGCCCCAAGCACCTGAGATGGGCTAAAACGACATCTCGATGCCGAATCGCCATCTCGCGCGACTTTGCCATAATGAGCCAGTCGTCGATGTAATTCAGCACACGGATGCCCTGCAGCCTCATAGGGGCCAGAGCTGCATCCATGCACTTCGTGAAGGTGCGAGGGGAAAGAGCTAGACCGAAAGGAAGCACCCGATATTGGTACGCTTCGCCCCCGAAAGCGAACCTCAGGAACTTCCTGTGGGCAGGAAGGATGGAGACATGAAAGTATGCGTCCTTTAGATCTATCGTGACGAACCAGTCCTCGAACTGGATCAGATTCACGATCATTTGAATTGTGAGCATCTTGAACCTGAATCTCCTCAGAGACCGATTCAAGTACCTCAGATCTAATATTGGACGTAAGCCTCCACCCTTTTTGGGAACAATGAAATAACGGCTGTAAAAGCCCGACTCCCTGTCTGGCGGAGGGATCTTTTCTATCGCCCCCTTGACCAGCAGAGACTGTACTTCTTGTTCCATAACCTGCCTCTGGGCCGGGGGGACCACAGTCCAGACCACCCCACTGAACTTCGGTGGTGGAACTCTGAACTGCAATCTGTACCCCCTTCCCACTGTACTCAGGACCCAAGCCGAAATATTCGGGAGGCACATCCATGCGCCGATATATTCTACTAGGGGAACCAGCCTCTCGAGGCTGGTCTCTGGTACCCACCGAACCCCCTGCCCGACCCCCTGAAGCGGCCACCCGGCAGAGCTTAGTCGGGGAGGATTTTCGGTGTGCGCACGCATTCGCTGCCCCGCCGCAGGTCGATTTCGAGGCGGCTGGGACAGCGCACGTACGCGGGAAAACGATGAGGCCCGAAGCGTTGTTAACGGCGGGAACACAACATCGATTTCCCCAGAGCTGCGGGCTCGGAACGACCTCGGTCGTCCGCCCCCGGGAGGGCCAGCTCTGAGCGATCCCGCCGCAGCTAGGACCGCTTGCCAGAAGCCTTCTTCGCCTGAAGGACTTCCCTCAAGTCGCCCTTCGGCTTAGAAGACTTCTGGCGAGAACGTCGCCTCCTTTGCCAGGCTCCCTCGGGAGGGGCGCGGGAAGCGACGCTCTCCTTTTGCGCCTGTCTGTGGGCGCTGGTGGAGGGCCGGGACTGGCCACCAGAGACCTCCCTGCTGGCTACAGGAGGCCCCTGGCGGCGAGGGAGATACTGCCGGAAAGCCGCCGACTGTTTCCTCACCTCCTGGAATCTCTCGACAACGCTATTGACTGCGTCGCCGAAGAGACCCACAGGAGCTATCGGGGAATCCAGAAGGAAGGATTTCTCCTTCTCCTTCATCCCCGACAGGTTTAACCAAAGGTGCCTCTCCACGCACACCATGCCAGCCATAGAGCGGCCGATAGCACGGGCCGTCTCTTTGGTGACGCGGAGAGACAAGTCGGTAGCTTTCCGCAGCTCTGTAATATCGTCCGGAGACGGACCCTCTCCCTCATCGAGCTCTTTGAGGAGCTCAGCTTGGTATGCCTGCAGTACCGCCATGGTGTGCAGGCAACTACCAGCTCTACCGGCCGCTCGATAAGCCCTGCCCACCAGGGACGACGTGTCCCTGCATGGCTTGGTGGGCAGGACAGGGGCTTTCAGGGACGCTGCTGCCTCGGGAGACAGATAGCTCGCTAGTGCCTCCTCGACGCGAGGCAGCATCCCATAACCAGCCTCAGCCGCACCCACGACACACCCGAAGTCAAGAACTGGGGGTGTCGATAGGCGCGATGAGTATGGTTTTCCCCATGATTTGCACAACTCATTGTGCAAATCCGGGAAAAACGGCAAGCCCCTGCGTGGCGGCTGAGCACGCTTTTTGAAGAAGCGTCCATCCAACCTGCTCACAGGCTGGACTTCCACCTCTTCCTGTGGCCAGTCGATACTGAGTTTGGCCACAGCACGTGTCAGCACGTCCACCAGCTCTTCTTGAGCGGGAGAGTGAAGAGGTGAATTCACCTGCACTCCGCCCGCCTCCAGGCTGAACTGATCTGATCCCTCGGAATCAGACAGCATCAGCACTGGGTTATCGACCTCGTGGGAAGAAGCCGCAGCGCGGGCTTCCTCACGAGGCGGAAGAGCGTCTGAATCATCGGACGAGGTTTGGGAAGATGCCTCAGCATGCCCGCCTCCCGTCGCGAGATCCAGTTGTGAGCCCCAGGATCTACGCCGCCGCGCTGCCTCAACAGACGCGGGACCAGACCCACGGGGCTCGCGAGCCTGACCGCCTTCGGTGAAGACGGCCAGCCGTGAGCGCAGCACCCGGAGCGGCAGCCTCTCACACTCGCTGCAGGCGGCACCCTCAAGCGCCGCCTGAGCGTGCTGCGCTCCGAGACACTGCACACACAGCTGGTGTGTGTCCGAGCCCGTAATGAAGCGCGGGCACGGATGAACACACCTTCTAAACTGCTCGCTTGCCATGCTTTCTCAGAGAGGGACTGATAATCAGACAGACAACAGTAAATAGACAAACAATATTCACACAGAGCGCCTCGCTGAAGAGCAAAGACTGTCTGTTGTTTGGGGCGGCGCCTTCTTATAGCTTCCGCGTACGCCGTCGCCGGTTACGTCACGATATTGCACCAATCGGATTGGTGGCTGATTTCATTCATACTTCAGAGCCGTCACGCTGGGGGCGTTCCCAGAGTGTCGTCACTCGACGACGCAGTGTTGAGTTCCCTCGATATAGGGAACTGCAAAAGAGCTCAAACGAGACAGTTGAGAAGTTATAACAAAAACAGAAGAGATGTCTCCTTCCAGGAGAAAGATCGTATATGGGTAAGGAACTTCCCTCAATCCAGTTCACAACGTAATTTTAGTGCCAAGCTGGCACCAAAATGGAAGGGACCATATTGGATAATTCGACAGTTGAGGCCTCTCAACTATCAAGTTGCGCTGGAAACCACAGGAGAAGACGTGCGCACTGTGCATGTATGCAATATGAAACCGTGTTTCCCTACGGCAAAAGAAATGGAAAAACGTACTCTGGGGAACCTCCGGGAACTCTTCCATGACACCTCAGATGAGGATGAAGATTTCCTTGGATTTTAGACTTAACAACTATGCGTTGTTTTCTCAAGGAGGGAAGAGTGTGGTTATTCACCTTAGTTTCAGAGAAACAACAGTTTATCTTTCACTAAGATAACGTAACTCTTCTACATCCACACTCAACTTACTCACATGTATTTTATACATCTTATGCACTTTATTCCTTTATCATTGTACTCATTTAGTAGTTGTGTTAATTGTTCTGTTTATCTTTTGTTAATAAAATCTATTTTATTACAATTGTGTCTTACTTGTGCTGATAATACTGAAGAAGTGGCTCTACAAGTTAGAAATCTCACCAATCTTTCAGATAACTCTGCTGACCAACTCAGCAGTTAAATCCCCCCCCCCCCGATAAATGTAATGCATTATTCATTGATTTAACTGCTCTGAAGCAGTCTGAACTGAAGAGTTTGTGTGCACCTGTAGAATCGCAACAGCACCGCATTTACTAGTTACATCAGCATGTTACAAATGTGCACATCTATTACATATAAGTAGGCCTTCTGATTGGATCCCTTCATTAATCGTCCCTCCCTAACATTTTCATCAAATTTTGTCATTCAAAACTAGTTTTTATGGTAACACTTTACAATAAGTGTGCCCTAATATGCATTAATTCATGCTTACTTAATGCACAGATAATCATGAGTTAATGTATTACTAATGGTGAACTAGCCCATGTATTAATGATTCCTGCATCAGCAAATAATGAACATTCTACATGATTAATAGATTAAGTAATCATTAAATAGTTATAAGTTAAATGTGTTAATTTCCTTAATAACATATTATATTAACTAATAATGTAAATTAATTAGTTACCACAACAGGTCAAAGCCATGCATTTCAACTTCCAGTTGCCTGCTTTAATTAATCATTAGCTAATGATTTATAAAGGTATCATTATATTATGACTTTACTTGTTGGGGCACATGACTATTAACCAATTCAGAATTAATTTAAAACTCATAACCACAATTGCATATTACTTAATAAGTTAGTTTATAATCATGTGCCCCAACAAGTAAATTTTATTTATTTCAACAATTTCATTCAAAAAGTGAAACTTGTATATTATATTCATGCATTATTCACAGACTGATATATTTCAAATGTTTATTTCTTCTAATTTTGATGACTATAACTGTCCATTAAGGACAATCCCAATTTCAGTATCTCAGAAAATAAATATATTACTTAAGGCCAATACAAAGAAAGGATTTTTAGACATCGTATCGGGTTATGACTATAACCCTTGTTCCCTGAGAGGGAACGAGACTGCGTCGTCGAGTGACAACACTCTGGGGACGCCCCCAGTGTTACGCGACTGAAGCATGAATGAAATCTATCCAACTCTGATTGGTGCTGTGTCATGACGTAATAGATGACGGCATAACCGGAAGATACAAAGGGACGCGGCCACACACACACACACACACACACACACACACACACACACACACACACACACACACACACACACGCACACACACACACACACACACACACACACACACACACACACACACACACACACACTAGCTTATTTGTCATTTGTGATGAAGCGAGTGCTCTGCCCCTGATAGGTGTGGCGACAAGATGCAGTGTCTCGTTCCCTCTCAGGGAAAAAGGGTTATAGTCATAACCCGAGACGTTCCCTTTATCGAGGGAACTCGCACTGCATCGTCAAGTGACGACACTCTGGGAACGAACTACCCACTCTGCCACACCGTGATCACGTTCATTCTAGCTGGGAGTCCAGGCACACTTAGGACGTGTGCACTCGGCGCCAGGCATTGCCAGTAGTTGCAGACTGTTGAAACATGTGAAGGTGTGCGAGGTGGCTCACCCGGCCGCCTCGCAAATCTCCTGAAGCGAGACCCCAGAAAGGAGGGCCACCGAGGAGGCCATACCCCTAGTGGAATGAGCCCTCACGGCCATCGGTGAAGGCAAATTGCGCACCTCATAAGCCGTGGCTAAAGCCTGGACAATCCAATTGCTGTTTGGATGCAGGATCCAAACTGCTTCCATGCGCTTGATAAAGATGTGAGGGAAAAGAGCTAGGCCAAAAAGGAAGAACCCGATAATGGTATGCTTCGCCCCCAAAAGCGAACCTCAGGAACTTCCTGTGGGCAGTGGCTATAAAAGCTAGACTTCCTGTCTGACGGAGGGAACACTTTATGGCCTTCTTTAACCCATAACATAACCTGCCACTAGGCTGGGGACACCACAGTCCAGACCACACAGATGAACCTCGGTATTGGAACCCTGAACTGCAGTCTGTACCCCTTTGCCCACGGTACGCAGGGCCCAACCAGATATATTTGGGAGGCATAACCCTGAACCGAGATATTCTACTAGGGGAACCAGCCTCTCAAGGCTGATCTTTGGTACCCACCAAGCCTCTTGCCCGACCCCCTGAAGCGGCCACCCGGCAGAGCTTAGTCGGGAAGGATTTTCGGTGTGCGAACGCGTTTGCTGCCCAGCTGCATGTCTTCTAGAGGCGGCTGAAGCAGCATGCATTCAGTAGAAATCGATGTGACCCGAGCGTCGTAGACGGTGGATCGCAGCATCAACTTCAAAAAAACTCCATGGAGGAGGTGACCTTGATCACTCCCCGGGAGAGGGGGCAGGGCAGACCACAGCCTAGACCACACTGATGAACCTCGGTAGTTGAACACTGAACTGCAATCTGTACCCTTTGCCCACGGTACACAGCTAGGGCCCAAGTACTCATGTTCGGGAGGCATAACCATGCACCGAGATACTCTACAATGGGAACCAACCTCTCGAGACTGGTCTCTGGTACCCACCAAGCCTCCTGCCTGACCATCGGAAGCGGCCCCCCAGCAGAGCTTAGTTGGGGAGGATTTTTCGGTGTGCGAACGCATTTGATGCCCAGCTGCAAGTCTTCTAGAGGCGGTTGGCGCAGCATGAATTCACTGGAAATCGATGTGGCCCGAGTGTCATAGATGGCGGATTACAGCATTGACTTCCAGAAAACTGCACGGAGGAGGCAACCTTGATCGCTTTCCAGAAGAGGGGACTGGGCTCACCACAGCCCAGACCACACCGATGAACCTTGGTAGTTGAACACTGAACTGCAATCTGTACCCTTTGCCTATGGTACACAGCTAGGGCCCAAGTAGTTATGTTCGGGAGGCATAACCATGCACCGAGATACTCTACAATGGGAACCAGCCTCTTGAGGCTGGTCTCTGGTACCCACCAAGCCTCCTGGCTGACCATCTAAAGCGCAAACCCCACCATATGAGCTTAGTTGGGGAGGATTTTCGGTGTGCGAACGCATTTGATGCCCAGCTGCAAGTCTACTAGAGGCGGCTGGCGCAGCATGAATTCACTGGAAATCGATGTGGCCCGAGTGTCGTAGATGGCGGATTACAGCATTGACTTCCAGAAAACTGCACGGAGGAGGCAACCTTGATCGCTTCCCAGAAGAGGGGGCTGGGCACACCACAGCCCAGACCACACCGATGAACCTCGGTAGTGGAACACTGAACTGCAGTCTGTACCCTTTGCCCATGGTACACAGCTAGGGCCCAAGTAGATATGTCCGGGGGGCATAACCATGCACGAGATACTCTACTAGGGGAACCAGCCTCTCTAGGTCTCTAGTACCCACCAAGCCTCCTGCCTGACCCCCTGAAACAGTCACCTGGCAGAGCTTAGTCGGGGAGGATTTTCGGTGTGCAAACACATTTGCTCTTCAGCTGCAAGTCTTCTAGAGGTGGCTGGAGCAGCATGCATTCACTGGAGATCTATGTGGCCCGAGCATCATAGACAGCAGATCGCAGCATCGACTTCCAGACTTCATCTAACTCGACAGGGCTCGCAATGGCTTAGGGCGGCCACTGCAAATCCCTTTTAAATGAATATATAGACAAGTAAACACAATTTGGATGATATATAGGCTGATAATAACTTCTCAAAGTCAAGATAAATTTTATTTAATTCCTCAGAATTAAATGCCACCATAATCACCCATCAATGAACATCTGAATGATAGACTGAATAAACATATCTAACTCCTATAATATATTATCAGATAATATTTAATTTTAATTCCTCAGAATTAAATTCAGCCATAATCACCAGACGATATTGTTTTAATATTTATTCATACAGAATCGTCATCTACACGCTGCCTTGGTAAACGCGAGATTCGATCCGTTTACAACATATTTGGCTTTCATCCCTCGAGATGGAAGTCCACAGGCATGAGGCTGAAGCAGCCGATAAGCGCATGACTGTACGCGTCGAGATATGCCTCGCACCAACCAGTATCACATGTACACTGATCGATTGTGTTCACTCTTATTTTTATTGCATGTAATCTTGCATTATGATGTGGCAAGCTCTCGTTACTACTTCACTCCCTCGATGCTGAGCACGTCTGATTCCTCGGAATCAAACTACTCAAGCATCTGGTTCTCCACCCAGGGGGAAGAAGCCACAACACGGGCTTCCGCATGGGGACAAAAAAAAAAACGGGTCACTATAGGCAGCCCCCTCGAGAACTGCCTGAGCACCCTTATTTTATGTATGAAGTGGCATGTTGGTGTTTTTTGACGTCACCTACTTCGATGCTGTGCGCGTCAGATTCCTTAGAATCAGACAGCTCGAGCATCGGGTTCTCCACCCCGGGGGAAAAAGCTGCAGCGCGGGCTGTCAGCGAGGACTGAGAAGGTGCCTCAGCAGTCCCAAAACCCGCTGTCAAGTTGCGAGCCTCAACAGACGCGGGACAGAACCACAGGGCTCGCGAGCCTGCCGGCTTCACAAAATATTATTTTTGGACAAACAACACCAAATAGACAAACAATTCAAACACAGAGCGCTTCGCTGAAGACCAAAAAGCTAGTGTGTGTGTGTGTGTGGCAGCATCACTTTGTATCTTCCGGTTATGCCGTCATCCATTACGTCATGACGCAGCACGAATCAGAGTTGGATATATTTTATTCATGCTTCAGTCACGTAATGCTGTATGCTGTAAACGATGTAAAAGTGTGAACATGAAAAGTATGAGCATGCCTGCTCCTGTCTATTAGTCTATTAAACAACAGATAAACCATTTAAAACTGTAGTTAAAAACTAATGCTTATATTTATACTTATATTTATGGGTGTTGATAGACTAAACTGTAATTTTGTATGTTCTCCATTTGAAAACATTATACTTTGTACATTTATTTTCCCTGTTGTTAATATGTCATAAATAAAAATATGTAACAGCATTAATGTTAAAAAGGCTTTTCACTGTATTAAAAAATACATATACATTACATAATACATAAACATTATAATTGTTTAATGTATATGTAATTATATAATGTATATGTATTTTTTATTACAGTGCAAAATATTTTTTAACATTAATGCTGTTGCATATTTTTATTTTACTTTCAGACTATTTGTTTATGTAAATATAAATTTCTTTTGTTCTGTATGTAAGGGAGTGAAATTGCAAAAATTACAGGGTCTAAAAAGTTAAGCTGTTCAGTTCAGTGATGTTGCTATAATTATAAAAATAGAAACAATACAATAAAAAAATTGGTTCTATATATTAGTTATTGGCACATAAAAATGCAAATAATCGGTATCGGTATTGGTTATAAAAAAATCAATATCGGTCGATCACTGGAAAAGAGTTGCTGCAAAAGTGTCAAATATGTAATAAAACATTTATATATATATATATATATATATATATATATATATATATATATATATATATATATATATATATATATATATATATATATATATATATATATATATATATATATATATATATTTCATAATGAAAACCTAGCAGAGTTAAAAAAAAACTAAATACATTTTTTTTTTTTTTTGTAAATGTGCATAATAGGGCCTCTTTAACAAACTCTTCATCACTGAAGTCGATCTACAATGAAATACCATTTGTAACCCATTTTTCCTGAAAAGGATATTCAATGGGAAATAAACTTGTTTAGGAAATTCATGCAAAAATTAGCCTGGATGCCAGCCGAACTCAGCCCCAACCACAACATTTGAGCTTGGGCAGTTCGGTCTGGACTTGAACCATAGAGGAGTGATTATGCCCGAACAGAAACTGTTCGGACCAATGAAATCATCAGGGCGGGCTTTAGACGATGATGGACAGATGATAAACAGTAACGTAATCATCCACGTCATCAAAGGCATTGGATTATCCGTGGACATGAAAATAACCTGTGGGAAAAAATGCGGACTTGGCAACACAGTGTAGTTGAGTTCTGTTGACATTTGACAACTAACGTTATGCGTCGCTTCATTGCTCTGATTGTAGGTCTATCCTGGAGATGTCTTTCCTGGTTTGGTTGAAACACGCCTCATAATCACAGCCCAATGGAGCAGTTTCAGACTCATGTTCTGACTAGAATTGAGTATGACCAAGTCAGGCTACGAAAAATAGAGGAAGAAATATTTGAAATGTTTTAGATATATGGTTTATTTATACTGCAATGGTAAAATTAAATAAATTGGCAGATACAAAGGGGTAGGAGAATTTAAACATGCGTAAGTTTTTTCACAAGACACTCATTGTCTCCTCATGAAACAATTCGAGAATCGTGATGTCCTTCAAAATGGCTTCCTTTGACTGGACTGTTGATTACCATCAGCGAGGCATCACAATAAGTTCTATGTTTTGGTCAGGCATTGAGGAATGGGGATTAAATAGCTATTTGGAAACATTACAAGTAGCCTGTGCAGCCTAGATGATGTCTAGGAAGAAGAACTCAAAAATAACTTTTTTTTCTTTTCTTTTTTTTCCAGATTTAAATAAACTGCATAACATTTTTATGAAGAATTATGTAGATAAATATTTTTTTTTTCTTTGAAATAATGCTGACAAGTCTGTAGAATGTGTTGAAAATATTAGAAAACATTCTTGAATAAATGTTTTGGAAATTCAAGGTTATAAGTCAATCAAATAAACAACCACCTACCATCCCCTTGCACAGTAAATTAAAATAACACAGCATCTCATCTGACAAACAAGAGAGCATGAAAATATGTACTTGCAAACATGACAATAGATCAAAGACATTTTTTTTTTAATGTCTCAATGTCAGTCGCACACCTGTTGACATTTTCTAGGCCTTTAAACAAAGCATAAAGCATATTCTGGCCGGCCTTGACTGTGCAGACACCACCAAACAAGGTTCCCATAGAAACCGGGAAAAAGGTTTTAGGAGCCATATGTCACTGTAAAAGAGTTTTGAAATATAAATTTGTTGGGCTTGAGTGTTGCAATATGCAGAAACTGGTGTCAAGGTTTATGGTAATATATGTGTGCGTGCGTGCGTGTGTGCGTGTGTGTGTGTGTGTGTGTGTTAGAGTATTAGAGTGTGTAATTTAGAGTATTGCCAAAAGTTTTGGGACACGTGCCTTTAAATTAGTTTTATTGCTTTAACCACCTATGAATTACTTTACATTACAATGATACTGCATTAGACATTAAATTTGCCTACATTTTGTTTAGTTTTTTTGGGTAAATTTTGGTCTGCTGGTTGAACAGGCTTTTTATTGTAATTGAATGGTTATTTGTTATTGATGTTAGGAAAATAATTATGAGATGGATCGATTCCCTAAAGCAGCAAGCACTGGCTGGACTCCTCATCCAAGTTATAGGGTACCTCACATCATCAATCACCAAAAATGCACTATAGTCTTGAGACTCTGAAAGTTACACTGTGGTCACACACTGTTATTTTTGAAGCCCTGAAATCTAAAATAGCAACACAGCAAGAGCCATTGATTGGTTTCTGTGATACTCTGGCGGAGCTCAGAAAGCCGCTTCTGCCTTACAGCAGATGTTTCACTCACTTTTAATTTTACAACATATGTCAAGACTAGTAACAAATGTCCTGTTCAAACTGACAGCGATTTTTTTGCTGCAGGTCACCTGGTTCAATGGCTAGTAGGCAATCTTACAGCTGGGTTCCCTAATGTTGGTGGGCTGTGTAACTGACTTGCTTTTGACAAATTCAAGCAATTCTTGCTTTCTCCTGCAATCTCCTGCAATTTTGTCATGCGAGTACACTACTTAAGTTGCCATATTCAAAGCCACAATATAAAACATTTTCACACTAGAGGATGCTTATTTAAAACAGAAGCATAGCTTGATGCCTTGTTTTCAGGATTTATTATGTCGCTGATGACCGCTTCTGCTGGTCATGCATATGTGGGGTAACGCAGCACTGTTTTATCATATTAGATATATATTTGCATGTTGAAAATTATGTTATAATGCTTATCCGTGCGTTCACTTGGCGGCTACTGTGAGACTGCAGTAAGCTAGGTTGGTATCAAGCATGGTAAAACATGGTACTCACAGTAAATCAAGACAACCACTGTGTTGAGCTCTATAATAATCATTCGTTTTCTGTCAATGAATGTATCCAAAATGTTGCTCACCTGTCCAATAAAATTAAATATATTAAAGCATCTTTGGTGTTTCCATGGTTTCTACAAAATAAAAACAGAAATCGAAGGTAATGCAGGTATGATGTTATTGGGCGGCACACGGATATGGGTTGTCATGGTTAAACTAGTTTTTTTTTCTTTCTTTTTTCTGGATTTAAACATTCTTGGAAACATTTGGAAAAATGTACCTAAATTACGGCACATGCTTTCAATTAGAAATGCTGAACAGTTAATGTGTTCATGAGCTCAAGGCTAGATTATTGTAATGCTCTACTGGTGGTTGCTCTGCTCGCTTAATGAATAAACTGCAGCTGGTCCAAAATGCAGCAGCTTGAGTTCTTACTAGAACCCTAGAACCAGGAGGTATGATCATATTAGCCCAGTTCTGTCAACACTGCAATGGCTTCCTATTAAACGTCGCATACATTTTAAAATCATACTTACAAAGCACTAAATGGCTTATCTCCCCAGTACTTGAGCGAGCTCTTAACCCATTATACTCCATCATGTCTATTGCAGTCTCAAAATTCTGGCCAGTTGATAATACCTAGAATATCTAAAACAACTGCAGGTGGTCGATCCTTTTGGTCAGCCAGAACCGGGAACACTTCCCATAACACCTGATGTACTCGTTATATCATAAAAAGAGTGGCATCTATGCTAATGTTAGTCTCTCTGTTTATCCCGAGGTTTACTACAGTCAGCCGGATCCAGGTCCCCCTCAGAGCGGAGCGATCGGGGGAAATGCATACAGACCTAGCTTAGGCCATGTCTGTGTCATGGCGCCAGGTGCCAGAATACTCGCCTCCTGAGTGTACCCAGTATTGGCTAAAAAGAACGATTCGTTCACGAACCGGACATCACTAGTCAGTAAATTATGGGTAAATCATTTCATTTTTGGGTAAACTATCCCTTTAAGCGTTGTTGAGTGGCTAGACATGGCACCATCAGGTCGCTAATTGTCGCTAGAATCTGACAACTCTCACTGAAACTTAATTGGTTCCAGTTGCTTTGTTGCTGCCAGTGTAAACTGGGCTTAATAACACATTTAAAAGGACATGCTGTGCAATCTCCAGTGCAACTGTATTGACTTCAGCTCTGGCACTGATCTCATTGTTTGCTTGTTCTTATCAATAGTTGACATTAGTGTTTAGCTGTATCACCTTCCTTTTTCTTCGGGGGAAACCAATAGGCTGAATTCATGCTCCCTTCCTCTCCAGTTAATCAGAGGGGGCAGGCGCAGTTAGAGCTGAACCACCTTTAAAGGTCAACCTCAACCTTGGGACTGAGACACCAGCAGTTTGGAGAGGGATGCAGTTGATTTGGCTGCTTTAATTTGCTGCAGATCAAATGCCACAACATTTGTTAATCTAAGAGCTCAGCACAAACTAAAACACTGTTTCCTAGCATGGTATCACCATCTGTGTTTTGTTGCACATTTAAACACATATTAGCTCACTATAAAAAAACATGAACATGCAAGACATCTTTAAACATGTTTTTATGTGTGTGTATATATATATAAATTGATAATATTCTATGTCTATGCCATATAAGATATGAGTTTTTAGTCTAGATTTAAACTGACGGAGTGTGTCTGCTTCCCGGACAATGCAAGGAAGACTGTTCCAGAGTTTAGGTGCTAAATAGGAAAAGGATCGACCGCCTGCAGTTGATTTTGATTTTCTAGGTATTATCAACTGGCCAGATTTTTGAGACTTCAAAAGACGTGGAGTATAATATGTTAAGAGCTCGCATAAAGCTGCAGTTTATCCTCTTTGTTACCATCTCTGTTCGAAAACTGCAATTGCAGTTATTGGCGGAATTATCAACTTTACGTGAGTAGTTTCCCGGTCGGCACAGTGCGAAGGAATCAAATGTTTTGAGGAGAATGTGCAGCTGTCAGGAGAAGGGCTGTCAGTCACCGTGCCGGTGTGGATACTGTCTTTCACAGGCTGCATTTACACTGCAGGTCTTGATGCACAATTTCGATTTGGTGACTATATCCGATTTTTTTGACGACCCGCTTACATCATCTTTTCAAAAGCGACCCGTATCCGATATTTGCATTTACACTGTACACTGGCAAAACAGCCCAAGACGTTCTTAACCGGTGAAAGGAAGTAAAACAGTGTGATATGCAATGGACGCAGACAAAATGATTGCACAATGTTTTGCTGTCTGCACTGTTCCACGCATCTTTAAAGGTCGGCAAAACATTTCTCTATTAAGGCGGAGAAAAAGAGGAGAGCCCTTGACGGGGTTGCCAGGTTTACACAACAAAACCCGTCCAATTGCAACTGATTAGTATGAATTAAACCATGCCAATGCAATTCCACTAATGCCAACATCATTTTCGACTCTATTCAAAAGAATGTTGTGGCCGATAGTATCGAATTCAGCGCTAAGATTGAGTAACACTAATACAGTTATACAACTACTGTTGGATAATAAGAGTAAATCATTTGTAACTCTAATGAGAGCAGTCTCAGTACTATGATACAGTCTAAATCCTAACTAGAAATCCTCACAGATGCCATTTCTTTCTAAAAAAGGAGCACAATTGTGAAGACACGGCCTTTTCTAGTATTTTTGAAAGAAGGAGTAGATTCGAGATTGGCCTGTAATTGATTAATTCTGTTAGGATCACGTTGCGTTTTTTTAATAATTGCCAGTTTAAAGGTTTTCAGTACTAACTTAATGACAAATATGAATTAATAATATAAAGAAGAGGATATATGACCTCTGTAAGCATCTCTTTTAGTTATTTAGTTGGTATAAGTTCGAGCATACATTTTGATTTTGCTGATTTAATGAGTTTAGCCAATCCTTCCTCTCCTATAGCAGTGAATGAGTGGGATTTTTCCTGAGTGACACTACAATGCACTGTCTGATGCGATATTGTAGTAGATAATTGCATAGTTATAATTGTCATTCTAATATGATCAATCTTACACGTAAAGTTCATAAAATCCATGCTGTCTGCAAATGTCATAAGTAGAAGCTTTATTTCTTGTTAATTTAGCCACTGTATCAAATAAATAAAAACATATATCTGTTTTTTTTCTAAGACAGTTGAGAAATTAGGAGATCTAGCAGTTTTTAGATCCTTTCTGTATAAAATCATGCTCTCTTTCCTCAAAATATGAAAAACCTCCAGTTTTGTTTTCTTCCAGCTGTGCTCCATTTTTCTGGCTGCTGTTTTAATGACCCGGGTATACTCGTTGTACCACGGTGTTGGACTATTTTCTTTAATGTTCTTTAAGCACAAAGGAGCAACTGTGTCTACAGTGTTGGAAAAGAGAGTCAATATTCTGTTGCAACATAGTTACACACCTGTAACTAATAGAGGGTATGCACATCACGTCACTGTTGGCCAGCGTGACTGCGGTTATGCCCACTGAGTGGCAAAAAGACTAAGAGGCAGCATATTAGAGTTACCAGTGACAGGGTTGGGGGTCTTGGCCCTCCCTTGGACATCCATGTGGCCCCTACTATTGATGGACAGAGAAAGATGGACTTGATAATAGCATGTTATTTTCTCACACAAACCACTGCCTGCTGCTGTTTCTGCTTCTGATTGCTTTTAGAAGGAAAAGCAGCCCACAACTGCTGGTATAAGATCTTTTTTCTTCATAATCATAGCATATTAGCAAAAAAGATTTGGCAAAAGATAAAGTGCATATCTGTATTTGCACTGGTCAAGCGATTACATTTTCAATGGGTTTTCGCTTCAGCAAGTAATGTAGGTAATCACATACATGTTTGTTGATTTCTTGTAATGGCCAATCACAGGTGTTGAAGTTAGAATCTATGATTTATGTTAATAAGAGATTTGTTGTGTAATTTGTTGATTTATTATGTTGATTTGGAATTTTGTGAGATTGTGTTGATGAGATCACGCAACAATGAAATTGGTGCAAAACCCCCAGCGGGTAGGCTAGAAATCTAGACGCACCCTAGCGGCAGTAAATTTAATTTGCCCGCAAGTGTGGTCTAGCAACTCTCAATTCTTATCTGAGCTGTATTCCTCAGAATCTGGACGGCCCAATCACATCGTGTAGGTAGGCTATAGAGTCGGCGGGCGGGGCCATAATGACGACGGCCGAGTTGCGTTTGCGTGCTTCTAGTAACACAGTCTTCTAGTAAACAGAAACTGGCGGACGGCGGCGGTCTTCCGAATCAGCTCTGCCCGCGCCTCCGGAAGACTTGGAGTTAAGCTTTCCTCTGAGAAAAGAACAAAGAGTGGCACTGAAGTCATTCTTAAAAAGGGAAGATGTGTTCGGAGTTTAGCCGACCGGATACGGCGAATGTTTAATCAGTCAGCGAGCTCCTCTTCACCGTCGTTGCTCCGGTTGGTGTACCGCTATCCTATCACGTGCAGAGGGAGTTTGAAAGACAACCGTTTATCCCGCCCCTCGGATTGAGCCCTGTCTATGGTGAGTTTCCAGACCAAACATCTTGATGTGGGTCTGGCTTGTCAGGCTACCCAGCGGGTGGATTTATTGGTGAAAACAGTGAACAAACGTTGAACAAGTGTGGTGCATATATATATATATATATATATATATATATATATATATATATATATATATATATATATATATATATATATATATATATATATGCCTATAATATATTCAGAATTTTAATTAAAAAATTTTTTATATATATATATATTTTTTTTTTCCATTCTTGATAAGTGGCCACACACGCACTTCAATACATAGGCCCATCTGATTATATGTGTGGGATTCACTCTCGATGACTGAAAGCAATAAATGTGTGTTTATGTATCGAAATCAGGGTGAATGTGAGGAATGTGTATAAATGTCAGGAAACACGATTCCTGGCTGCATGTCAATATCCATGGACACTATATTGAGTACATCTTTAGTTTAAACTGATAACTATTTGTTTTACTATTGTTTTCCCCTATTAAATCCAACCAGGCAGCTGCTCCTCTGTCACTCAGTCCCAGATGAGGGGGCATGTTTTGGTGGGAAATGGCTTATCCCACACTAAATAAAAGTGCATGCTGAGGTCCACTGTGCACAGAAGTCAGCAAGTTTCTGCAGAGTCAATAGCTAAAGATCTTCGAACTTCATGTGGATTAGCTCAAGAACAGTGCGCAGAGAGCTTCGTGGAATGGGTTTCCATGGCCGAGCAGCTGCATCCAAGCCCTACATTACTAAGTGCAATGCATCTCTGGGCTCTGGAGCAGTGGATACGTGTTCTGTGGAGTGACAAATCATGTTTCTCTGTCTGGCAATCTGATGGACGAGTCTGGATTTGGCTTTTGCCAGGAGGACGGTACTTGTCTGGCTACATTGAGTCAAGTGTAATGTTTGGTGAAGGAAGGGGGGATCAAGGTGTGAGGATGCTTTTCAGGGGTTTGGCTTGGCCCCTTAGTTTCAGTGAAATGAACTCTTAATGCTTCAGCATAACAAGACATTTTGGACAATTTCAAATTAATGGGCCCTTCCTGTTCCAACATGATTGCACACCAGTGCACAAAGCAAGATCCATAAAGACATGGATGAGTGAGTTTTTAGGAACTTGATTGTCCTGCACAGGGTCCTGACTTTAACCCAATACAATACCTTTAGGATGAATTAGGGTGGAGACTGCGAGCCAGGCCTTCTTTTCCAACATCAGTGCCTGACCTCACAAATGCCCTTCTGGAAGAATGGTCAAAAATTCTCATAAGCACACTTCTAAACCTTCTGGAAAGCCTTCCAAGAAGAGTTGAAGCTGTTATAGCTCCAAAGGTTGGGCCAACTCCATATAACATCCTTGTTAATCTTCAGAAACACAAATGAAGATATTTTTGATTAACTCAGAGAGCTTTCTGACCCCTCCATCTAATTAACACTTTCAAGGCCCAGAAAGGTACTAAATCCATTGATAAAATAGTCCATGTGACTCCAGTGGTTCAACCTTAATTTTATGAAGCGATGAGAATACTTTTTGTGCGCAACAAATGAAAGCAACAACTTTATTCAACAATTCTGTTCTAGCCTTTTCCTGTCAGGATAAAAAGAGATGATTCATTTGTGAGTGGGTCAGATGAGAGGAAGTGCATGATGGTCCAGTCCAGGTAGAGCAGGGGCAACTGCACCACCTGTGTAGATGGGCAACCAGTCCTTCATGAAGAAACAAAGAACAGAACGACCATGAAGACAATACTGGATCCAGACAAGTACGCAGGAACACAGACACACCCAGGCCCAGGACGACACACAGAGAAACACCAACAATCTGACAAAGACAGGATGTGTGATGACACATTAAATAGCCAGGTGGAAGCGATTGCAGATGTTGGTGGTAATCAGGTTAGTAGTAATCAGTGGCCATGCCTCCAACACAACTAAACACACACAGGGAGAATGAGACTGAGAAATGAGAAAATTCATGAACCGTGATAGTACCCCTCCCCTACGAGTGCCTCCTGACGCTCCCAGGATAACCTACCTGTCAATTGTAATCATCAATAAGGGAGTGATCCAATAAGTCCCTCGCAGGAACCCACCTTCTCTCCTCCGGACCATAACCATCCCTGTCCACCAAGTACTGGAACCCGCGTCCCCTCTGTCTCGAGTTCAGAATACCAGTCCAGGGAACCGGAGCAGGCAGATTAATGTGAGAATTAAATACTGGCTTCAATTTGGATACATGAAATACGGGGTGAGTCCTTACATAAGCTGAAGGTAGTTTAAAGCGGACTGCTACCAGACTAAGGATCTTGGCAACAGATAATGTACCAATGAATTTGGGAGCAAGCTTATTACACAAAAAGCGGAGAGGAATATTCTTGGATGAAAGCCACAGTTTTTTACCAACAACGTATATGGGAGGCTTAGACCAGTGGCGATCACCTTGGACCTTAGTGAGCGTTCCCACCTGGAGCAGAGTCTCACGGGCTCTACTCCATGTGTGATCACACCTCTGGACAAAGGCGTGAGCGGAGGGGACTGTGACTTCGAATTCAGACAAAAAATAGGTAGCTGGTAAGCTAAACTACATTCAAACAGAGGAAAGGCCAATGGACGACACTGGTAATGAGTTTTTGTGAATACTCAACCAAAGAAAATAGTTGGCTCCAGGAGGAATGATTCTTGGATACCAAACATCGCAACACTCTCTCAATATCTTGGTTGGCCTGCTCGGTCTGACCATTGCTCTGGTGATGGAAACCCGAGAACAGACTCACACTCGCCCTCAGTAATCTACAAAACTCTCTCCAGAATTTGGATATAAATTGGGGCCCCCTTTTGGAAACCATGTCTATCGGCAGGCCATGTATATGAAAGACATGATCCACAACAGCCACCGCTGTCTCCTTAGCAGTAGGGAATTTAGGCAAGGGAATAAATTGAGCTGCCTTTAAGAACCAGTCCACGATGGTCAAAACGTCTTAAAAAATGTGTGACAAAGCATCGGGTTTGATGTTCTTAGACCTCGGGCGGAACGATAAAGAAAAATCAAAACGTCCAAAAAAAGGGCCCACCGAGCTTGCCTGGAGTTGAGTCTTTCAGCGGATCTGATATATTCCAAGTTCTTATGATCGGTCCAGACAATAAAGGGAATGATGCCACTCCTCTAATGCTAACTTTACTGCCAATAACTCTCTGTTACCATTGTCGTAGTTACGCTCGGCTGGCGACAGACGATGGGAATAAAACGCGCAGGGATGCAACTTGTCATCCGAAGAAGAGCGCTGAGAAAGAACCGCACCTATCCCCACCTCTGACGCGTCGACCTCTACCACAAACTCACGTGAGGAATCAGGGGCAATCAGGATGGGAGCCGAAACAAAGCGGCTCTTGAGTTTGGTAAATGCAGTTTCCGCTGCATCAGACCACCTGAATGTCTTTCGGGAGGAGGTCAAGGTCGTCAGAGGAGTAGCTAGTTGACTGAAATTATGAATAAAATTTTGGTAAAAATTGGCGAACACCAGAAACCTCTGTAGGGCCTTATGGGAATCTGGACTTGGCCAACAGCCTGAGTCTTGTCGGGATCCATGCAAATTCCTCCGGATGAGACGATTACTCATTGAACCGATTACTCATTGGTGAGGTGAAAGGTTAGTCCCACCCCCTGCAAAAATTTAGCGCATGAGCAGGCAGAGAGTGACCTTGGACGAGAGAAGACGCAGCTGGACAGTTTCAAAGCAGCTTCATGGTGTTAAACAGGACAATATTTCAACAAAATTTTATTTGGCTGTACCGTGGTTCTGGAGAAAACAGTGATGTTATCAGCTTGTATTAATTTATCATATAGCAATTTTGGCAGATCCGTATTATAGTTTATAGAATTAGATAAGACATAATTAATTCATTTTATTTGTATATTTAGTTGAATAACTTTAATTTTAGTGTCCCCAACATCATGGGCTGAAACCTTTCCTGGGCATTTTATCATAGGCTGGAGCTTTACTGGACATTCGTTGCAGACTGAAGCGGTCACATGCCTGTCCTGTATTGTGTAGCACGTAGTTATTTTGTTATTTTGTGTTTTGTTATTTTGGGCATGTGCTCGTGTCTCTGTCCTTGTTATCTGATTAGTGTTTGATTTCTCCCACCTGTTCCCTTTTGATTGGTATGTTTTCGGTTTTTGGATTTGATTATGTATTTTGCCATATATATTTTCTGTTTCTGTTTTGTTTGTTATTAAATTATTCTTCATTTTCTGTACTTGAGGCCTCACACTGGTTTTACTTTGTAGCGAACGTAACAGAAGCCTTACTGGACATCCGTTGTGGGCTGAAGCCTTCACTGGACACTTGTCATGGGCTGGAGACTTCTCTGAACTTTCATCATGGGCTGAAGCCTTTACTAGCCTTTACATACACTTGACATTCATTTGCGGGCTGAAGCCTTCACTTGACATTCATTTGCGGGCTGGAGCCTTCACTGGACACTTGTTGCAGGCTGAAGCCTTCTCTGGACTTTCATCACGGGCTGAAGCCTTCACTGGACATTTGTTGCGGGCTGGAGCCTTCACTGGACACTTGTTGCAGGCAGGGAACGGAACTGGGTTTTTGACAGAGACAGGAGGTGTCTCTGGACTCTTGATGGAGATGGTGGATGTCTCTGTGCTCTGGATGGAGACAGGGTGTGACCAGGAACTGGGCACGACGCTCTCCTGACAATGGATTACTATTTTTCTCTTCAACTCAGTCCCTTGGTGTCTGGGAGGTCCACGGAGTGATGAATACAGGCCCCGATCCTAATCAGACTGTTCAGCATCTCGTCCTCAAGCACACTGGTGATGGCAACAGAAATAATATGTGGAATAAAAGAAAAAAAAGGTTTTTGACTCTCCTGAGCCAGGACAATAATTTTTACCCAAGATCATCCATCTTTGGGCAGTCTGATCTTCTGTCACTGGTGTTGTTGCAGGCAGGAAGATGAAGACAGGCAGATACAATATCAAAGGAGATTTTAATGTTGAAGGTACAAGTGAGTCGCAACACACACTTAGGCCCTGTCTACACGGAGACGCGTTTAGCTGTATACGTATACATTTTGTACCGTATCAGCAGTTCGTCCACACGGATCCGGCGTTTTAGAAGCATGAATCCGATATTTTCTGAAACCGGGTCCCAAAGTGGGTAAATCTGAAAACGATCATCTTCCGTTTTCGTGTGTACAGCGAATCCGTATATTTTCTGAAACGGTGATGTCATCACACTACGTCCAGCACGGTGAAAGAGTTAAGGGATATAACTACAGGCACTGGGCATGCGCACATCAATATCGCGTAATTTAATTAACGTATCTGCATTATTGTAAGGGTATGTTTTGGGTTGGGGTAGGTGTAGGTGTCACGGAGTGACCTAAAATGGCGGAACCTAAAATGGCGGAAATTGTCCGCCCGGACCGTTGTCCATGAAACACGCGACAATTTCCGGTAACTCGGGGCAACTAAAAGGGAGTGTTATTAGGAACAGGTGTGCGCATGGACGTGGCGATCGATGGTTGGACAAATTAGAGAAAAGGAGGCATATAAATAAGGTAACGGGAGAACAGGAAAGGTGAAGTTGATTCCGGCCAACGCTGCAGGGTGGGTGAAGTTGATTTCGGCCAACGCTGCAGGGTGGGTGAAGTTGATTTGGGCGATCGCTGTGGGTGAGACGGAGCGATCGGTGAATAGGAGGGACGTCTTGAGGCGGATGATACAGACTGGGCGAAGTGAGAACAAAGTACTGGGCTGAAGAAAACATGAGCTAAGTGTTTGAAGCATTCGTTGTTGAAACAACTGTGTTGATATGTATTGTTACTGCCTTGGAGAGATTGTTTACATTGAGAAGTCATTGGGAACGTATTGAGAAGAGGAAGGAGCGTGCTGAAAGGTCGTGGTCTTGACGTTTTCATATGGTCATCCTCTGCACTGACCCTTTCTACTATCCAGGACTTATTTCCCGGTCCAACGTGGTGATCCTGACCCTAATTCACCGTGAGTGTGTGTGGAGTACAGTGGGTGAGTCTTTTTTTGATGTGTGTCCACCTGAAGAATTATAGTGTTGTGCTGTGCAAACGTTGTCAGCGATCCCTCCCTAGGTCGAAGAGAAAGCCCTGCATCAGAGGAAGCGCTAAAGCCGACATCTGTCTAACCACGGAGCTGTGAGTTGTATCTACCCCAGTGTACCGCCTGTATACTCACCTGTATGCCCAAAGCTAAGAGCCCAGTGTACCGCCTGTATACTCACCTGTATGCCCAAAGCTAAGAGCCCAGTGTACCGCCCGTATACTCACCTGTATGCCCAAAGCTAAGAGCCCAGTGTACCGCCTGTATACTCACCTGTATGCCCAAAAGCTAAGAGCCCAGTGTACCGCCTGTATACTCACCTGTACGCCCAAAGTTAAGAGCCCCGTGTACCGCCTGTATACTCACCGGTATGCCCAAAGCTGAGAGCCCAGGTACCGCCTGTATACCCACCTGTATGCCCGAAGCTAAGAGCCCAGTGTACCGCCTGTATACTCACTTGTATGCCCAAAGCTAAGAGCCCAGTGTACCGCCTGTATACTCACCTGTATGACCAAAAGCTAAGAGCCCAGTGTACCGCCTGTATACTCACCTGTATGCCCAAAGCAAAGAGCCCAGTGTACCGCCTGCATACTCACCTGTATGCCCGAAGCTAAGAGCCCAGTGTACCGCCTGTATACTCACCTGTATGCCCAAAGCTAAGAGCCCAGTGTACCGCCTGTATACTCACCTGTATGCCCAAAGCTAAAGAGCCCAGTGTACCGCCTGTATACTCACCTGTATGCCCGAAGCTAAGAGCCCAGTGTACCGCCTGTATACTCACCTGTATGCCCAAAGCTGAGAGCCCAGTGTACCGCCTGTATACCCACCTGTATGCCCAAAGCTAAGAGCCCAGTGTACCGCCTGTATACCCATCTGTATGCCCAAAGCTAAGAGCCCAGTGGACCGCCTGTACACTCACTTGTACGCCCAAAGCCAAGAGCCCAGTGTACCGCCTGCATAGTCACCTGCAAACCTAGGCGTGTACGAAGAAGAGAGAGAGCTGGGAAGATCTGTTGAAAATCAGGAGCGACTCAGATCCCAAGGCCCCAGTCCTAGAGGGCTGGTTTCCCCCTTTTAGTATCCCTCCTTCCCCTTTCCTATAAATCTCTTTTAAATTAATAAATATTGGTTTTAACTTACCTGTCCTCGTCTGTCTGGTCATTGGCGTGTTTCTGGGACCTCCTCGGGGTGGAAACTAGGGGAGGAGCGGGACTCGCGCTAAGTGGCGGTCCGCTCCGGCCTGTGACATAGGCATTAATAAAACACATCTGTTAAGTAGCAAATGCATTTATTGTTATTTTATTGTGAGATTTTGCCTCAGCTCCGACCACTGCTATACCCCTTCTAGCCACAATTCTTCTTCTCCATTTTTAGTGTATTTCTGTGGCAGAATTACATCGCCGCACACTGGCCTGGCTTGCAAACTACATCATTTTTAGTCAGTTTCGGTAATCTAGTGTGGACGCAGATATTTCTTGAAACGAGGAAAAAAAAGATTGGATTGGGAAAGCGCTGTCTTTGTGTGGACGGGGCCTTATACACAACGATCAGACACAGACTGGGAGAAAAGGGGGAATTAAATAGGGAACACAAACAAGATAATTACAAGACACAGCTGACATGGATTAACTAATAATGACAGTGACCATGATGACAGACAAGTGGTGGGGAAATTAGAACAAAGGAAAATGTGGCCAAGAGGAAACTAAGGTGGCCAGGAAGTGCAAAACAACATTACAAAGTGTGAAACACTTTTACGAAGCTTGAGACAAATTTACATATTGTAAAGCATTTTTACCTATCATTCAACACAATTACATGGGCAAAAGACTTTTACCAGGGACAAAACTAATTTGAATTTTAGAAAACAAATTAACAAGACGCAAAACACTTTTATCAGTCCCAAAACAAATTCACAATGACAGATTCTTAACAGAAAGGTTACGTACCATACACCGGAAGTGACACCGTGAAATGGAATACTAACCTCTGATTGGACGAGACATATGTCAATCAAGACCTACAGAAATTATACAGTTGTCTTCAGCAGGAGAAATTTGATTTGCATGTGCATGTGTAAATATTAGAGCCGTCTATTTTACCGGGTAATTTAGTGCAATTATGGAGAAAGAAAAACGTTTTTAAATATGCCTATCATTATCTGGTTGGGTCAGCCAAAATTACTAAAGAACCTGATCTGATAAGTAGGAGAGTGGTGTGTAAGAACAGCAGATTTAGCTTTTAAAACAAGTAACCTGAGTTCCAGACTTCATTTCGCGATCCCTTTCTTCTCCCAACCTTTCATTTGGAGAGACATTTAATTTTAAGTGTCTAACAGGTACTAAATAGACCTACAATATGATAATCTATTTGCACATCTAGAACAGCCTCTGCCAAATTTAAATTTAAGAAAAGTTTCTATTGGCAAAAAAAAAAAAATATATTGCACTGGAGGTAAATTCCTATGAGAGTAATGTTTTGTATGGTTGAATATTGATAGGCCTATATGAAATAATTTTTAAATGAAATTATAGGCTACGTTAAAGAAGAAACTAAAACCACCAGTGGGTGGCGGCAAGTCACAACCTTAATTATTAATCATTAGGAATTCAAACAATGTTTTTAAATGGCTCAAATTTTCACCAAAGAAAATAGTTACAAACAAAGCCAAAGCTAAACGGTGGTGCATATCTGAGCAACACACAAACTATTTGAGCCATTTGAACACCATTCTCCTACTTATCGGATCGGGTTCTTTAGTAATTTTGTCTGACCCAACCAAAAAGTGGTAGGCAGATTTAAAATGAAAAGTTTTTCTTTCTCCATAATTGCACTAAATTACCCCAGTAAAATAAATGGCTCTAATATTTACACATGCACATGCAAATTAACTTTCTCCTGACGCAGCCGGCTTGTATACTTTCTGTATGTCTTGATTGACATATGTCTCGTCCAATCAGTGGTCAGTATTCAATTCACGGTGTCACCTTCCCGTGTGTGGTACGTTCCCTTTCCGTTAAGAATTTGTCATTGAAACATTTTTTTTTGTCCTTGGAAAAAGTGTTTTGCCCATGTAATTGTGTTTTATGGTAGCCAAAAATGTTTTCCAATATTTAAATTTGTCTCGAGCTTCATATTATTGATTAGAGACTATTACTAGATTATACTATTATACTTTTTACTTACCTTTGCTCCAGTGAGACAAACCTCATCTTCTGATTCTGGTCCAAAGATCCCAAAGTTTAGAGTTGCTCCATAGTTGTTGCTGCTATAATGACCTAGTAACTGTGAGAGTAGTGCTATCATAACATTTTTGTTAGATATGCTTACATACCGTTGATGGTTAGTTTAGGCTGAGCATTTGAGATTACTTTTCTTCTGAAAATTGTATGTTTCCATACAAATTGCATCGTACAAATACATAGGAAATTGCCACGTTATAAAATGGTTGCTTTCTCAGGAATTTGCCTTATCTTTACACATTGTTTTTTTTTTATTGTTTGGGGAAGAAAAGCAGTGTGAACATTCACAATATTCTTTTGTGTTCCATTAGATCAAGATTCAGGTGAATAATTACATAATTTCTGTTTTATAAGTAGGTGCATATATCCTTTGAAGTCGACATGAAATGGAATTTGTGATAGTCCTTTGTGCCTATGTGTGATGTAAATGGCTTCTCAAACAAGAATAAATGTAGTGCGAGACTTGATTTGATCCATGGGGAATTGATTGGATAGATGGATGTTTATGGTTTGCTGATGGAGTGACAGGCTGTCCCGCCCTTATGGCATTAAACACATTATCAAAAAAAATTAGAGATGCCACTACAAAATAAGATACATATAATGTGACCCGTCACAGAAACCAGTGACACAAGTCGGCAGCACTACTTTCGAGAAAAATGAGATAAGCGTTTTTTTCCTCCCTCACATCTCCCACTCCCTCTCTCATTTCTGTCAATGGGGGAAGGGGGAGATGTGAGGGAGGATGTTTCAGCCGGGACTTTTTACTGCACCGAGTCAAAGTACTCTCAGAAGTGCTATTCCGCCATACATTATAGTTCTCCTTTTTAATCCACTTTGAAAAGCGCCACGTTTTATTTTGTGTCACCATACTTGATCGTTCAACTATTCGTGTAACTGTATTTAAATAAAGAAAACGTGGAGGTGTTTGGTCGCTTCTAACTTGATCTCTGTTTGGTTCCATAGTGAATGAACTGGGCTTAGTGTGCTAAGCTAAATGCTATCACATCGTCACCGTGTGTCAGAGAGATTAAGTGTACGCACTGACACGAGAGGTATGTATCAACTCGTTTTAGTTAAGGGAATAATAAAGTTTAATATGAAAAAGCGGTGAAGTATCCCCTTAAAGCAACATGGAGTCAGAGTCGCTGTGCAAGTTGAATTGAAAAGTTCAAAGAGAAGAGATGTTGAGTCCACAAATTCTAGTCTATATGTCCAACAGATTACTGATCGTTTGTTTTAAACGTGCAGTATGCAACTTTTGGCCACTAGGGGTCACTCATTCAAAATAATAACAACTGACGTACTTTGGTGACGTCGGGAAAGTGCGTGGGCTCATGGGAGTTGTTGTCATTATTGCCACTGTCAACCAGCGAATCTGGCATCTCCAGCAGAAAACATGTTCACTGACAAGGTAATTGATTGTTATATTACATCTCTATTATTGTTAAGTTTAGTTACGGCTTTTCACTTTATGTAATGTCAATCTAATGAAATAGCAGCAAGCTACCGTTACTTAACAAACTTATCAGTAACGTTAGCTAATGTGTGAGACAGGTTGTTGTGCGGGCGGTCGCTATGTCAACACACCTATAAGTTGGTAGGCTATGTTGACATATTAACCGCGCATCATAATTTGAGTTACTCAAATTATAGATATATTGACATGGCATCCGCGATTGTCGAACATTCTGTATATCAACTGTTCAATACGGAAATACATTTCAATTTAGTTTATCATTACCAACATAAAACAGTAAATGAGAGAACCAGCACCTGCAATACGTTGTTCATTGGAACACGCGCTGTGTCGCTCCCCACGTTCATCAATCATTCTAATAAACATTTATTTTGGAACTCGGAGATATATGAATAAGATCGCTATGCAATATGCAAACATACAGCATGTTATACAGCATGTTATGATTATATGATTATTATGTTAGCTGAATGGTTACTTAAATGACCTGTTTATTAAAACACAAGCGAGATCAGCATCTCTCTGCAGTCCGAGCTTGTCACGAAGATTTCGCCATCTTTCAAAGGCTTCTCCAAGGTTTACACGTCTCTTGCTTCTTCTACTGTCCCAAAATCTTCTCGGGTCATTTTTTTCACCCGTACGTTTGCGCTTTGTTGAGCTGACAAAACGTACAGGCAAAGAGTAGTCATGATCCATTATCATACAGACTTTTTTATACGGGGGTTCCCCTTATACTGTCTGTCAGTGTTCCTCTTTGAGTTTGGCGGTTCCGCCCATAGATATCTATGGTTCCGCCGAGTTCCGCAGGAAGCAAGACGCAAACGTGGATATGACGTGAAAGACTGGCGACATAACGGAAATAAAGACACGGTCCGTGTCTTCGAATTAAAATATTAATTTCTCTGGATTTAGAAGTTAATTAGAACTGTCGGGATAATGTAAACACACAACTTTAAAAAATATATAACATAGATATAGTGATCTTTTATATTTTTAATGCTGAAACATTACATATTGTGCCTTTAAATTCCAGTTATTGTGTGTGTGATGCTAATAGTCCTTGTTTTGTCACCCAGTAGCGAGTACAACATCGTTCAGAAACAGCTAATGTAGATAAAAGCCAGCAAGATAAAGTCACTTTATGCAAAACCACAGCCCTTTATCTACAGATCAAGTATAATAACAGGAATATATCATCTTGAAGTGAGCTTTAACGTAACGGGACGAGGGGTGCTGTTTGAATGCTGAACGGAGAATGATTGACAGCTGCAGAGGAGGGCAGAAGAGTTTCACGATTTTAATTTAACAATGTATATATACTTCTGTCACTCACAGTCAGCTATGGAATGGCTTCAGGTGACTTGTTCCAGCAAATCATAATATAAGAATGATTGCTGGAGTATCATGTGACGATATACATTTCCAAAGATTTTTTAAGTATCACGACAGACCTAATCTGAGCATACTTATGTCTGTCTCTGTTTTTTTGTCGACAGACGGAGGTGACCACCTCTTATTTCTCTATGCTGGAAAAACCCATATGTATCTATATGTGTATATGTGTGTGTGTGTGTGTGTGTGTGTGTGTGTGTGTGTGTGTGTGTGTGTGTGTGTGTGTGTGTGTGTGTGTGTGTCATTGGTTTCATAAGACTTTTAAAGACCCATTACCACATAAAGGTGTATATGCCCTTTAAGATATCACAAGTTGTTTATGCGTAGTTCCAGAAATCATCTTTGCGGTCGCCTTGGCTCAGATGTAATGCATCCACATCTTTATGCTGAATCCTCTGAGACATAACACATTAAGCATTGCTCAGGACAGCAGCTCCATTATTACATTTTAAATACTGACATTTAAGTCATTTGTTTACAGTTCTGCTTGAAGTGCATCTCGTCTTCAGTTGAAGCAGCATTATTGTTCGCAACGCAGCATAACCCTGACTGCACTCTTCAAATGTCACCTACAAATTGGTGGGTTAACATGTAAGCCATTGCAGAGCTTATTTTCATGACCTGCACATGTTATATGTGCATGTTTATATGTTGGTGAAGGTCATAGAAAGCTCTTAATAATTCAGAGGAATTTTCAATCACTGAAACACAATAGAACCCATTCCGACGGCACAACGCCTCTGTTGAATGATAATTTACAATCTTTTATTATACCTATGTGGCAATTTGTAAGGAAGCAGATGTACTTATAAATGAACAAATGAATTGCAATTTAAAAGAGAGGACATAATTTAATACAAATGTAAATGGCGAACCCTGCATGTCTCAGCAGGTTTGTGCCTAAAAAGTCATTTTTTGTGTGTCAAAATGTCGTTTCTCTCCCAAGAGGTATCTGAGGGGATTTGTACCGGCAATACTAAGCACAAATTACACATGCCATCTGTAGTTCCGTAGATTGCCCAAATGTTTTGCATGGGCTTGGACTATTTTTTTATTTTTATTTTTCATCTTGCGATGTAAATTTGAATATTTCTCCATTTTAAAGTTCCTGTGACGTAGGTTTGGATGGTCCCTGAATCCCTGGTTTCTATGACGCAGGCTTAAACAATGAAGTATTTAAAAGGAGACATCAGTACAAGGCTAGCTTGTGTGGAAGCTATGAAATTTTTATATTGTTCGACTGTAACCAATGCTATTATCTGAAATGGTTGTTCGTACTAATGAGCAGAGGACTATTTTTAGCTCACTAACTTTTCCAATGTGAAGCCAATGAAGTTACATAACAAAAATGTATGTTTAAGAAAGGAAAAGTGTCTAGTCTAATCTTCAAACATTTTCATTCTACATAATTTACTTAACCAACAACCAATCAGTCAATTACAGAAAACATGTGTTGTTGTTGTTGTTGTTGTTTTTGTTATTATTATTATTATTATTCTTATCATTATTATTATCATTATTATTATTTTGCCATAAGGTTTAATAGACTGATAGACAGACGGACAGATACACTGACGGACTAATAGTCAAACAGACAGACTGATAGATGAACTGATAGACAGATAGATAGACTGATAGACAGACTGATAGATATATGAATGATAGATGGACAGATATATATATAGATGGATGGATTGATAGATAGACCGACAGACTGATGCATGTATGGACAGACTGACAGATGGACGGACAGGCAGACAGACTGATAGACGAACAGACGGAACAACAGATGGAAGGAAGAACAGACTGATAGATGGATTGACTGATGGAAAGATTGACGGATGGACAGACAGACTGATAGACGGATAGCTGGGCGGACAGACTGATAGACAGATAGATGGACGGACTGAAAGACAAACAGATATACTGATGGATGGAGAGTGATAGATGGACTGATAGATGGACTGATAGATGGACCGACAGACTGATAGATGGATCAAGTCATCGGGATAGTTGGACGGATGGATGGACAGACTGATATATATATATAAACAATTTATTATCATCATCATCATGTATTGCTCTTATACTCAGAAGATACCATGGTTCTGCAAAATACAATATACATTTTTTGATTTTATTTTTATGCTTTTAGAACACAACCAGCTTATTTGTCAATCTGAGGATTGATTGCAATGCCAGCGGCGACTTCTCTCAGTTATTCTATCCTTTGCATTACAGATGAGCATCACGATTGGTGAAAGCTATATCAAGCTCTCATATCTGACTGCACAATGCAGAGATGCTGGAGAGCAGCCGTCTGTTGCTATAGGGGGCAGTATTAAGCCTTTCTCCGTTCTTACAGATTTAGTCTGATTTGTACACTAATGAATTATGCTGTCAAGACCACGGCCAGCTGTTTCCTGTAAGCAATGTTTTCCTTTTGCCTGCCATATTATGCTTTATCATACTCATAATATGTTTTTTTCTACTATTCAGCCAAACTACACTAAGACAAAAAAAAAATGGTTGTTGACCTTTTAGTCAACAACATTGTGGTTTGGAGGCACATGCAGAGGCAGTGCAAAACGGTGCCTGTCAAGTCTGAAGTATGTGTAGGTCAGGTGTTATGGCGTGACTGTGATTTAACAAAGATTTAAGGGCTAGGTTTGGGGTTAGTGGCATTCTAATTTCTTCTGATTCCACTGGTAAGTTTAGGGAAAGGGATAGGGCTGTGTGCGTTTTTTGATCCAGGACCAATACGAGATGTGTCCTAGCTGACAAATTCAGTCTCCGGTGTAGGTTTTCCATGGCCGTAACATGTCAACCAAGACCAGCTTGCTTGTGGTCCTTCCAGTCTTAAATGCCCTGACATTCAGGTGTCTGCAGGGAATGGATAAATACCACAGAGCAAATATTTTATCCGAGGTTGAGCCGCCTGAACTGTACACATCATTTTCCCGTAACTAGCAGATAGTGATCTCCCCTGGTCTCGTGGGAGTGGGAACCAGACCTTTCGGCACATAACTTTAAGGGTCACTGCCTCCACCGGTGGTGTGAATCCTGTAAGAGGTGCATGGGGGGGTTCTCTAAAGGTTGATGGATGGTTTATATAAACCACCTTTTAGAAGACATTGAACATATCTAGACTGGAGAGCAGGTAGAATTATGCATCGTTGTGTTTGATGCATTGATGCATACACTACAAAACAATGTGTCTGTTACTCAGTATATATCTAAAAATACTTTAATCAAGATACAGTTACTTCAGAAGGACGCTTACTTTGTGTGCTATTCGTGTCACGACTGCATTTGCTATTTAAACAATGCGCCACTGGATGTGAAAATGATAACTGCGTTTTTAATATCAAAATGCTCTTGTCTTGTTTTAAGCAAAAACTCACTTAATCTTGATTCATTTTTCAGAAACAAAACTTATTGTCTTATGTCATATATCTTAAGTAAATGAACGCACATCGTTCCTGATTTATTACAAACACACACAAGCATTCACCATAAATGTACTCACCCATAGACCCTCCCCTGGAAAAAATCAGGACAAAAGTGGTTAAATTGTACAAAAGAGACGCAATTAAAACACCAGGTGTAAACGGGAATGTGTCTCCCTCATCTACTTGTGATATGATCGACCAAAATGCATCTTAAAACCAGATGTAAACAGGACCTTAGTACAATAATTTCTGGTCTCACTTTTTCATTTGGTGGCCTTAACTATTATGTACTCAACTATTTCTGTTGCATTAGCCTGATGTCATCATACTGAATTCTAGTGAGAATATGAGTCTGATTCTGCTCCATTGGGCTGTAATAATGTTTCAACCGAACCAGGAAAGACCTCAATTGGATAGACCTATAACCAATCAGAGCAACGGAGCGACAATTTTAGTTGTCAAATGTCAGCAGAACTCAACTGCCCTGTGTTGCCAAGTCTGTGGTTTTCCCACTGGTCGATTTCCATGTCCGCGGGTTGAAGTAACCTCAATTATGGGATATATAGTTCCAGGAATACAAATTTTAGCAGGCAACCATGCCAAAATAACACACATTTTACCCCCTAAATGCCATTCCCCATTCAAAAAAGTCTAAAACTTAGGCCGAAGTTTTGGCAGAAACAAGCTTCCATACAATACTGTTATGAACTGTTATTGTATGGAAAATTACTTTTAAAATTAATGCGTTACAATGTTGCATTACTCCCTAAAAAGTAACTAATTGCAAAAAAAATGTGTGCGTGTTTATATATATATATATATATATATATATATATATATATATATATATATATATATATATATATATATATATATATATATATATAATTTTTTTTTAATTTACTTTATTATCATTAACAGCGGAAAAGCAGAACAGATGAACAAGATTTCATTACCCCAGGCTCTATGTGCAAATATAAACATAAAAGGGCTGATATACATAACAATAAATAGACAATTTGACAGTATAAACAGACCAAAGACACTAAAAAACATTTAATTGTGGTTTAAAAAAAAAAGCACAGGTAATGGTAATGTATTGCATGAGTAATAATAAGTAGTATTGTAGTACAAACAAGTAATGGTAGGAATTGCACAAGTAATATTTATGTAATGTAAACAGACACTATTGAATATTAATACAGTGCACTAGGGATGATGATACATTGATTATTGCACAAAAGTAGCAACATTTTGAGTTGTGTGTTTCAAAAAGTAATAATAATGTAAACAGTCACTGGTGAATATAAAGTACATGAGTGATGTGATATTGATAACTGCATAAAAGTAGAAGCAATCTGAGTTGTGCAAATATGGGTCTAAAAATATGAGTTCAGACAGTATGTTTGTGTACTGTTAAAGGGAATTGAGTAGTCTGATGGCCTATTATGTAATCTCACAGACTTGCATCCTAAATAAACCCATCTCTTAAGTAACAATTCGAACTTTTGAATATTCCGACCTAATATTATTTCTGACCTGTAAGGTTGCCATAATAATAATAATCATACACTGTTTGTTAATAGGCCAGATGAGAAATAAAAGCTTCTGCTGGGAAGACTCAATTACTACGTCACTTCACTACGGCCTTCACTCCAATCTAATTATATTCTCATGCTCACTGTATAAAAGCTCAGTACTTATACATGTTTGAGTTCGCAGATACTGAAGTGACAATTAACCCCATCCTTCCCACCACCACCAGGATGGCCCTGTCCATATCCCGGGGGGTCAGCTGCGCCCCTGCCCTCCTTGTCTTCAGGCAGGAATGGCAGATCCAATACCCACATATTATGCACTACGGACTGGACCTACACCAAATGACTTTGTATATAAGCTTGCTGAGCTATTAGTATATGCACTTGTAACCCCTACTGTTCGGACCGGGACTTGAACCCAGGTCCGCCGGCATGAGAGTCGGACACTCTAACAAGGAGGCTAAATCTGCAACCTCTACCGTCAGTCACTAGAGCGTCTCTTGAGGTCAGAGGAGTGAGGTTTACTCGCACAGCAACTACTAGCTGGCCTCTGTTACACACTATTGTCAAAATAATTCTCCTGTGTCTTTCCTGTAGAACTGGCACCACAACTGAGTCTGGTTTCTCCCAAGGTTTATTTTTCTCCATCATGCCCTGATGGAGTTTTGGTTCCTTGCGACTGTTGCCTTTGGCTTGGCTTGCTCAGTTGGGGTAACTCAAATTTTGATCTAATTTTTAAAAAAAAATATCCAGAGCGGCTGTACAGCCGGATCAAATTTTGTTGCAATATTGTCCTGTTTAACACTGTTAAGCTGCTTTGAAAGAATCGTCATTGTAAAAGCCCTATATAAATAAAGTTGACTTGACTTGCACCGCATACTGCGGTAGCATTTGCCTTATGGCAGAAGGTTAAAGAGACCATGGGTGAGGTGAGTGGTGTCTCTGACTATTTTGGTGGCTCTGCTAAGGAATTGTGACCAGTATATATCATGAAGGGAAGGGAAATTCTCACCACTCAGAGGCGGTACAGCTCCAGGCAGAGAGACTGCTGGTCAGGATGTCTATTAGTGCCTCTCACATTTTTCGAGTCTTTTGGGTTCCAAAGGCAGTAAACTGTTGGATAAGCTGCCGGATAAGTTGGAATCACAAAGTCAGAGCAAAGTACTGTGACTGTAGACTAGTCTTGTATTTGAATGTTGGAATAGACGGTACAGCTACAAACCCGATTCCAAAAAAGTTGGGACACTGAACAAATTGTAATATAGAATATAGATAATGTTGCACCCCTGAAATGACAGGACTCCGTCTTCTTTTCACAACTTTATTTGTCTCGGTTTACAGTTGGAGTTAGTATTTTGCACGCGAGGATTTCTCTACACACACACTTAACTACATGCACGTTCGCTTGTTTTTTTCTTCTCAGCTTCAGGACACACGCACCGGTGACGTCACTCTTCTGCTCGCCTCTGACCTCGACAGCAAAGTCAATCTAATTTAACACAAAACTAAGATGCAGTTTTGATATAGTCCCCTTACAAAACTAAAATTCACATCTGGTTCAGAAAACAAAACAAAACAAAAAAAAGTACATCGTAACATATTCAACATATTCTCAGCGTGCAACACCCTCCCCCACTAAAAAAAAATGTTGTCAAACATTTGCTTCTTAATTAGATTTAACAATGTCAACAATCTAACTTTTCATAAAGGTTGAGTTAACAAATAAGTTTTAGTTTTCCACACTATACATTATAGCATAATTGGGCTCCATTATTCCTCCAAACTTCTTTCCTATAGCCTCAGAATCACATAGCATCAACACAAGACTAAGAGTTCATAGTCCATAAGTATTAAAGGGTGCATAATCCGTAGAAGTGTTGGTGGGCCCCCCAAATCTTCACACAGGGACAAGGAAAATACCATTTACACCCGTTCTTGTATGTCTACATATTTTCAGCTATGAGTTTACTTCTTTCCTATTGTAAGTGTACACGTAACCACTATTACACTATTGTTTTTCACAGGTTTCAATATACTCAAATAATAGCCCAGTTCTGTTCTTATTACTTTTTTTAATAATAATTGCACAGATAACTTATTTTGTACTCCTGCCATGAACTGTAACTTGTTAGATGTTTAACTAAATTAGTTATGAATTATAAACTAAAACTTATGAATTTGTATCTCTGTGTTTTTTTCTTTTAACTATTAGCAATGATAGAAAGGCTACATGAATGATGAGCCGGCAGAGAGGTCATGGCTGGTTCCGGTAGACCACTTCACTCCCACAGGGCAGGTCTTCAACTGCTGGTACGTTGGCTCACCTAACTGGTCATAGGTGTAAACACGTCGGGGCCGTCTAACTCTCTTGGGCCTGTCATTTCTTGTCCCAGCCTCACTGTGCTCATCTTCTGATCCACTGAGTGGAGCTTCCATTTCTCCTTCAATGTTCAGCCCTTCGAAGGGTTCTTCTGATACCACCATCTCCTTGGTTACATGTTTAGGTGTTTCCATTCTTGGGTGAAACTCCTCTGCTGTAACATTGAGGGGTACATTGGCCCTTTGAGTCGTTGTCCACAGGGGATATTCTTCTTCACTGGAACTATCTGAATCTGACAGGTAAGTGTCATGACGGTGTTTATTGTTTCCTATTGCTGTCTGTTCTGCTTTACTTTCTTTGCTTTTTTTCTTCAGGTTGGGTTCATCAACGTCGGGTTCTTCAACCAGGTAAGGACATGGCAGCAATAAGTTACGATGTAACACACGTCTTCTTCCTGCTCCTTGGAAGGGTTCTACCACGTACACGGGGCTCCCTTCGCCTTTTCGTTCCTTGATGACATGAATTGCGTCCTCCCAGTAGCTGCGCAATTTACCGGGCCCACCTCTAGGTGTGAGGTTTCTTACCAGGACGTGATCACCTGGCTCAAGACTGGAACTCCATGCCCGTCGATTGTAATTTTTCTGCCCTCTCTTCGCACTTTTCTTTAGATTTTGCATGGCGATGGCATAAGCCTCTTGCATGACATCCCTCCATTTTTCTGCATAGTCTGTGCGTGACTGCCGTCGTTCGTTTCCTTGCTTCGGGAACATTAGATCCACAGGCAGTGTTGGCTCACGACCAAAGAGCAGGAAAAATGGAGAAAATCCTGTGGCTTCATGCACAGTGGAGTTGTATGCATGTACCACTTTATTCAAGTGTTCTTTCCATCTAGACTTCTGAGATTCCCCGAGGGTACGCAACATACCCAGCAGTGTTCTGTTAAAGCGCTCTGCTGGATTAGCTTGTGGGTGATACGGGGAGGTGCGTGAATGGTTTATACCACAGTAGCCTTCAAGCTTGTGGAAGAGAGTATTTTCAAACTCCTTCCCCTGATCATGGTGGATCTTGGATGGGAAGCCAAAGCGCATAATGAAATCATCAAAGAGCTTTCTGTCCGCCGTTTTCCCAGACTTATTTTTCGTCGCATACGCTTGTGCGTATTTTGTAAAGTGATCCACGACCACTAGTATGTACTCCTCCCCTCCCTTACACTTGTCCAAGTGTAAGTAGTCAATAGAGACCATTTCAAGTGGTGCGGAAGTTTCAATACTTTGGACTGGAGTGCGAGTTATCCTATTCGGTTTTTTTCTTTTCATGCAGTGGCACACCTGAGTAACATAGTGTTCCATCTCTTGCCTCATCTTAGGCCAGAAGAAGCGTTCCCTAGCAAGAGCCACCATTCTTTCTGCGCCCAAATGCCCCATTTCTTTATGTAAGTACTTGTAGATAAGAGGCTTTAAGGATTCAGGAACGACCAGCTGGTTTCTTGTCACTGTCTCCCTTCTGAGGATGCCATCTCCATCGACTTGCAGGTGCGACCACTCCCTGAGAAGACGTCTAACAGCTCCATCCTCTGCCACTTTGTCTCTATGCTTCAAGTACACATGTGTTTTCTTCAGAGTCAAGACTCTATTAATGACTACGTCTGCATTTTGAGCAACCCTGAGGTCTTCTGGTCCAAAAGGCTGGATCGGCTCTGAGATGTTATACTCTTCTGGCAGTGCATCTACATTACAGGTGAGGGCAGAGATCCAATTAACTTCTCCCATTTGAGTTTCCTCCAGAGCTTTCCCAATACATTCAATAGCTTCCTGTTGGCATTCCTCAGTGCATTCTCGCATGATCTCGTCGATGGGCTTCGACCTTCGCGACAAGAAATCTGCGTCTCGGTTTGCCGTTCCCGGTCTGTACTTTAGGGTGAATTGATAATCCGCTAACTCTGACACCCAGCGGTGTCCAGTAGCATTGAGCTTTGCTGATTTGGTGACATATATCAAAGGGTTATTGTCACTATACACCGTAAAGTGAGGTGCATGGAACAGATAATCTCGGAAGCGTTCCGTTACGGCCCACTTTAGCGCTAGGAATTCTAATTTTCCTGAGTGAAGCTTATAGTTGCGCTCTGCTACCGTCAATGTCCGCGATCTGTAAGCTATCACTCTTAGGACACCTTTCTGACGCTGGTACAGAACTGCGCCAAGGCCCTCTTCCGATGCATCTACGTGCAAGATGAACGGTTCCTCCAGGTCGGGGTATGCCATCACGGGTGGGTTTGTCAACTGATCTACGATTCGGTCAACTATCTCCTGATGGGTCACTGTCCACTGAATTGGATAGGACGGCGGCAGCTGAATAGACTTTCGGCCAGTCCCCTTTTTCTTTTGGCTCTGTTTCACTTCAGACTTGGGCTTGGCCAAGAGTGCATAAAGGGGTTTAGCCACCCTAGAAAAGTCTGGTATATAAGCTCTGTAATAACTAAGGAACCCCATCAGCTTTCTCACCTCTCGTACAGTGGTGGGAGACTCTTGCTTCAGTTTTTGAACCACTTCCACCTCTTTGGGATTCATTTTGTATCCCTCAGCGGAGACTACCCGACCGACATAGCAGACTTCACCCTTGAAGAGATCACATTTTTTTGGCCTTAGTTTTATTCCACACTCTCGTTGCCGTTGGAGAACTTGCCGCACATCATGGACATGCTGTTCAAAACTGGGGCTAAACACCAGGACATCATCCAAATACGGGACACAGATTTCATCTCGGAGGTCTCTCAGACATCCCTCCATGTAGCGTTGAAAAGACGCTGGGGCATTAGTCAGCCCAAATGGGATCCTTACCCATTCATATAACCCCCAGGGTGTGATGAATGCAGTGCAGGGTCTGCTCTTCTCACTCATGAAGCCCTGGTGGTAGGCTTTCCCCTGGTCCAGCACCGTGAACCAAGAGTTACCTCCCAAGTTTTCCAGGATCTCCTGTATCCTCGGAATAGGATGACGGTCAGACAGGGTTTTCCCGTTTAACAGCCTGTAGTCTATACATAGACGAAGACCCCCATCTTTCTTCCTAACACATACGACAGGTGAAGAATAAGAGGAACAGGACTCCTGGATCCACCCACGGTTGAGTAGATCCTGAATGTGTGTCTTAACTTCTTGGTAGAGATGCCTAGGGATTGCATTGTATGTTTTCTGTACAGGTACATTGTCTTTTAACTGTATGTCCATTTCCAACTCTTTAATGCATCCTGTATCCCACTCATCTTTTGCAAAAACATCACATTCCTCTCTGAGCATCTGTCGTACCTTTTTTCGCTGATCATCTGGCAAATGGCTCAGATCCACAGGTGGATCCCAGGGCTCAGCTGGTGGGTCAGAACCAGGCTGCGGCACGGGGAAGACGACATTGGTATCCGACACCCCTGAGCTCTGCTCTTCGGTAGGCTTTGCCTGTAACGGGTAGACAACATCAACATTGTGCAACCAGCCAAGTACAGTGCGACTACCCAGGGTGATATCATTTCCTGTTTCGTTTTCCACTGAGATCTCAATTTTACCCTCATCATTTGCCGGTATATGGACTAACTGTTCCCTGATTTTTAGCCCTGTTGGCCAGGGTGCTTCATAGCTTGGTTCTAGCACTACAGGTGATGTCCATAACACCCCCTTATTCGGCCAACTGCAACGCACCGCCATCACTACATTCTTGGGTATAGTCACTGGCCGCCTGCCTACTCTGACTGTATGGGGTTGAACTTCAGGCTTCTGTTTCTTTAAAACGGATAAAACAGCCCTTGCAGTTTTGCGCCCTACCTCCATTGCTGAACACAGCCTCTTTATCATGTCACCTGATCGTGTGCAGTCTCCAGATGGATCATTTATCAGCGCTAATTCTTCAACTACATTGAATCCAATTATAGGTCGATCAATGTTACTGCTGGCAACCAGGATTGGAACCAATACAGGTTTGTCACTCATTCCAGCGACTGCATCCTTGCACAAAGTGAATTCAACCTCCATCCACCCCTCATATGGAATATCTGTTCCATTTGCGGCTGAGAGTTCCAACGCTCCTTCAAACAACTCCTTCACCGGTCGCACCTCAATGTCTGGTAGGTAGTTCTTTTTCCAATTCGTTCCCACTATTGATACCTGTGAACCCGTGTCCCACAGTATTGTAGTGTCCACTCCTCCCAGAGAGGCTCTAACTAGACATCTCTTCCCTACCAGCTTGGCTGTCTGTCGTTGCTTGCCAGTGATTGGAGTATTTGCATTAAACAGATCCGTTTCTTCCATGTCCTCTGCGTGATAAAGTCGAATATCAATTTTGTTTGTGCTGACAGAGGCATTTTTCTTTCGACAACCCGAAGCCCAATGTTCGGTGCTACCACACTTATAACAGTGATCACACCTTCCCTCTGCCTTAGACAGCTGACACATCTCACAACGTCTACTGCTTGGGGTCCTAGGCTGTGGTCTGTACTTCCTGTCTGGCTGTTCACTCATTCTTACTGGTTGTAGCCTAGGCGTTTGCTGAAGACTTGCTATTTGTGTAGTGAGGTTCTGAATGGCTTCGCATATGGCTTTATTGCCCTGATCCACCTTTTCCATCAGTGTGTCACGTTTGTGCTTGCTGTCTGGTTTGTGTGCTTGGAGCTCTTCGTCCACCTTCTCATTTTCCTCAGCAATCACAGCAACTTTAATCATTCTCGCTTTTGATGTAGATGACAGCTTATTCTTTCTTTCTGTTTCCAGGTTATATGCCATCGTCACTTTCTCCAGAAGAACCTCATCCTTGACTCTTGGATCTTGTAAGTATGGCTTCACATCCGCTCGGATGGTGTCGTCATGGAGACCAGTGAGTACTGATTGAAGAAACTGATTTTGAATTAGTTCTGCACTGTACTTCAATCCAGATTTAACTCTTTCTGAAGCGAGAACAATTTGTTGCCTCAGGTCCATAGCTCGCACCACAAACTGTATGGGGGTTTCTTTTTGCTCTTGCACGGCGCGTGTGAGGAGGTGGTACAACTCAGTAGCATCCTTTTCAATGTAATGAGTTCGTAGTATTTGTCTGAGTCCTTGTAATGTTAAATCAACCCTGCTTTCAAGATAACTCTTCAGTTTTGTTCCTGGAGCAATGGCTTGAATAACAGCTTCAACTACTTCTCCCTCATCATATCCTTTTTTCAACGCCCGCTGAATTTGCCTTTCCAAACTTGTGTATGCCAATTTATCCTTTTGATTTGGTTCTCCGATTTGTCCTATTATTTTCAGGTCTCTTCTGTACATTGGATGAACAAAGGCTACACTCTGATTCACAGCAGATTCAGTTTCTATTGCGTTTGCAGCAGCAACATTCTTTCTTTTGCCATTTACATTACTGGCTGTCATACCAGTTTCATCCACGGGGTGGCACTGTTGCTCTATTTGTTGAAGCGGGGCTTCACCATCATCACTTTTCTCTTTTAGTTCGTCAATTTTATCATTTAGTTGCAGTAACACTGACAAACCCTCATCTTCTCGCGACGTGACCTCTTCTCCTTCCACATACTGAAGAATAAGCCTTCTCAGTTTACGTGGTAGGTCTCTTTCACTTCTCTCCACCGTTAGGCTTAGTGCTGCGCATATATCATTAAGCTCCGACGCGGACAGTGTAAACAACTTTTCTTCTATCTCCGTCACTATATTTTCCCACTCAGATGACATCGGCGGTGTTATAGACATGACGAAAAGGTTTTACCTTCACCACTTGTGTGTAGCGTTGTAGTGTTGACCCAGTCGGTCTCCCTCGCTAGCCGCCAGCTCTCGCTGCGTCCCAGCACATAGCCGATGTTACACTCAGCTTCCTCGCAATCTAAACTCCAAACCGAGCAGAAACACCAAGTTTATGTTGCACCCCTGAAATGACAGGACTCCGTCTTCTTTTCACAACTTTATTTGTCTCGGTTTACAGTTGGAGTTAGTATTTTGCACGCGAGGATTTCTCTACACACACACTTAACTACATGCACGTTCGCTTGTTTTTTTCTTCTCAGCTTCAGGACACGCGCACCGGTGACGTCACTCTTCTGCTCGCCTCTGACCTCGACAGCAAAGTCAATCTAATTTAACACAAAACTAAGATGCAGTTTTGATATAGTCCCCTTACAAAACTAAAATTCACATCTGGTTCAGAAAACAAAACAAAACAAAAAAAAGTACATCGTAACATATTCAACATATTCTCAGCGTGCAACAATAACATAACAAATGTTAAAAAATGAGACATTTTGAAATATGGCAAATATTGGCTCATTTTGGTTTTCCGGTCTTGACCCTTACGCAAAGAGATTGTTCTAGATTCTCTGAATCTTTGGATGATATTATGCTCTATCGATGATGATAACTTTAAACTCTTTGCAATTTTTGTCCAAAAAAACTAATTTCTCCACTATTATTATATAAAAATATTAAACTTTTTGCCACAGCATTGGGGGAATTGGTGATCCTCTGCCCATCTTGACTTCTGAGAGACACTGTCACTCTGAGAGGCTCTTTTTATACCCAATCAGTCATGATCAACCCGTTGATCTAATAAGTTGAAAAATGGTCCTCCAGCTGTTCCTTACATTTAACTTTTTTTTATCTGTCCCAACTTTTTTGAAATGTGTAGCTCTCATGAAATCCATACTGTATCTTCAGGCCCTTAGACGGCACTGCATCACATACAGGAATGCTACTGTAATAGAAATCACAACATGGGCTCAGAAATACTTCCAGAAAACATTGTTGGTGCACACAGTTGCCAGCTAAAACTCTATAGGTCAAAAAAGAAGCCATATCTAAACATGATTCAGAAGCACAGGCGTTTTCTCTGGTTATTTTTTAACAAATTTACTGCTTATTTAAATAACTGTGGCAAAGTGAAAAACTGTTATGTGGTCAGACAAATCAAAATTTGAAGTACTTTTTGGAAAACTGGGACGTCATGTCACCCGGACTAAAGACAGTTTTTGTGCGCAAAAAATACATAAAAAATAAATAAAATAAAAATAAAAAACTGGCAAAACTTTACAATAAGGTCTATTAGTTAACTACATTAGTTATAATGAACTAATAATGAACTGCACTTATAAAGCGTTTATTAATCTTTTTTAATTGAAACATTAAAGGTCCCATTCTTTGCGATTCCATCTTTCAAACTTTAGTTAGTGTGAAATGTTGCTGTTGGAGCATAAATAATACCTGTACAATTATAAAGCTCAAAGTTCAATGCCAAGCGAGATATTTTATTTAACAGAAGTTCCCTTTCAAAGCCTACAGCCAACGGCCGGTTTGGACTACACCTGTACCCTGCACTTCCTGCTTTAATGACGCAACTAAAACCGTTTGTTGACGAACCCTCCGCCCACAAGAACACGCAAATTCGGGGGCGTTGTCCTTTTGCTCTCGCAGGTCGAGAATAGGAAGCCTTGTTTTTGTAGAGTGTGTTTGTCGTCATGCCATTGAAATGCTGTTATTTTCATCCCGGAGTCAAATAACCTTTGTTTGGCCTTCCCACGGACGATGTACGAGATCAATGACTACAGTTTATGGTTAACTCGGTTCCGGAAAATTATAATCACAATTTAAAACTATGTGCAGCACATTTTGCTGAGGGCTGCTTCCTCAATCTCAATCAGTTTTAATGCCGGATTCGCAGAAAGATTATTCTTAAAAGACGACGCAGTTCCCTCTTTGTCTGGAGAAGGCGTTGTTTATGGTGCACAACCACTAAGTGTATTTTATTATTTAAGTTGGTCCGTTTAACAGTTTATGTAACTCATTACACAAAGTGCAACACTGTTTAGCCTTGTTAACTAGCGTTAGATGGTAATTGAAACTAATCCGAAAAACTTAGCATATACAAGGGTAGTAATTCATTCAGACACCATCGATTGTTGGTGTTTGTAATGATCAGTTTAAACTGAATAGACAGCTTACCATTCTGAAACATCCAGCAAAAGTCTTTCCTGAGCAGGTTGTAATCAATCCTCTTTGATATTCTCCGGGTCTGATTCCGGGTCAAATTAATAAGGCAATATAGACATTTTTGCAATAACATTGAGCGCGTATCTACCCGTTATGGTAAGAGGCGGGACCTTTCCGTGCAACTAAGCTGCTGTCCAATCACAGCGCGGGAAGTGCCGGCCTAATCAGAACCTCGTTATGTATTTTTGAAGGAGGGACTTCATAGAACAAGGAAATCATCAGGCCGTTTTTAGGACAGAGGAAACAGAGGTATACAGATAAGTAAATTGTGGGAAAAATAAAGCTTCGAAAAAACACACGAAGAATGGGACCTTTAACATTAGTTAATGCACTATGAATTAACATGAACAAACCATAAACAGCTGGATTTTTATTAACTAACGTTAACAACGATTAACAAATACAGTAACAAATGTACTGCTCATGGTTAGTTTATGTTAGGTATGAACTAATGTTAACTAATGAAACCTTATTGTAAAGAGTTACCAAAAAACTAAATAACGCTAAATAAATAACGCTTCCTGAAGCTTCGGAGATTAATGAAACAGCGTATTAATTCATGATTCGCGTCAAACCACCAAACTGCTGAAATCACATGAATTTGGGGATCCGAACCGCTGAATCGATACACTGATTCTTAACGGTTCGAAGCTTCACAAAGCAGTGTTTTGAAATCGGCCTATCATTCTATAAGTCATTATTTTGTTGTTTTTTTGCGCACAAAAACTATTCTCGTTGCGTCATAAAATTATTGTAGAACCACTGTAGTGAGATGGGCTTTGTAACGACGTCTTTAGTGCCTTTATGGTTCTTGAGAGAAGAAATGACATTGGTGTCAATGAAGGCCTTTCTGAGCCATCAGATTTAAACAAAAATATCTTACGGGTGTCAAAAGACATGTGGGTAAGTAATTAATTTCAGAATTTTCATTTTTGGGTGAACTAACCCTTTCAATTTTTAAAAATACCTGCTTGTAATTTTTTCTTTAATTAATTTATGTAGTTACATTTATAATTACACTGCTGACCCTTCCCTTCCACCCTAACCCTACCCTTAAACTTATACCCATGCACCACACCTGTCCCCAATTTTACCTGTATCCCACCTCAATATCAACAAAAGTGTTTTGCAATACAATATGAAGACAATAAGTACACTGTACTTATTTTTTATGTAAGCACATAGTTGTTAAGGCCACCTAATATAAAGTGGGGCTGCAAGGGGACACGTTACTTTTGCGTTACTGTTTCTCACCTGGGCTTGGTTTAAAAAAAAAAAAAAAAGTTCTATTTTTGGAAATGTAAAAGCCCTTTCACGCCAAAAGTGAAATGAATAAGCCTCACACCTGTACAGTAGAGGGCACAGTTTAAAAAAACGTTCTGCCATTCTGGATCGAATAAAAGGATTCAGGAGAAGAAGGTTAAACAGGTTTATTTCTGCAATAAAAATTAATGAAATACAAATGTGACGTTTAAGTAAATTAATTTGTGCTTATTGCTTTGGTTGAAGTGGATAATTAAAGGTCAACAGCAAAGACTTTGCTTAATAAAATGAGATTAAATGCATAACGTGTATTTGTGTAATTAAATATATTTAATGATTGCAGGTTTGCATATTATTCTGAGATTGCATTTCAATGCTTTGTGCAAGTGAGGTTAATGCCTGCTCATGTTTATTTGAAAACTACAATAACCATCATGTTTACACAGCGCACACAACCACTCTATACTTACACCTGATTTCTCTCAACACGGGGACAGAAGAGCAGTCAGTCAATAAATGCGAAACTTGCACTACTTATTAGAAAAAGGGACTCTTTTGTTGTATATTTAAAAGTATTGTGTTACTTAGAAAGTTAGTTGGAAAAAGTAATCTTATTATGTAACTCAAGTTACTTGTGATTTATTACATTTTGACATTTAAATCACATAGCCAGCTCCATATATCCACAACTTTCCTGCAAGTCTTAGTGGGCATCGCCATGACACTCGATACTTCCGGTTGACGGTATCTCTGTTCCGGTTTAGCACACATAACAGTAATGCAGCGTTCACACCAGACGCAAATAAATAGCTATCCGCGCGAAGTTGGACGCGTAAACATTTTGAATCCATTCGCTTCATTCACTTCACAACAGATGCGAATTTGCGTCATGGGAGGGGCTTCTGCCAGGCAGCGGCAGTCATCAGAAGGACGAGCTGAGTTAAGGCTGCTCTCGCCGAGGTTAATGAGCGCTGAGCGCCTGGGTCTCACACCTCCGAAACCTTGCTTCCATAAACGGACCCTACGCACCTAACACCCTACGCACTCCATTCAATGCCCAAAGAGCTTCAAATAAACTCAAGAATTGTAATGTAGAAGTAATATTTGTATTTGTAATTGTTGAAATGTTGTTCATGTCAGACATTGTCAGTAGACTTTTTTTTAATCAACATGAAAAATAGAACTTCAATTAATTTAAGTGCATTGTAATAAAAATTAAAATTTCATTACTGTAAATGTAGCTAATTATTGAGTTTATATATTAGTTGAACTAATTTAAAATACTGCAGTAAAACTGTATAATTTTTTGTAAGGGGTATGTTTATTGTTTTCAATAATTTACAGATTTAATGTGTAGCTAGACCGCCCTAACAGCCTAACGTTACCTTCCAAATAGAGACCTGCACTCCCGCGGGAACCAGCACAACCGAGTGTGGCGCGGGATAATATTTGGGTGAATGCGGAGGAACAAAATAAATAACTAGAAACAAATAAACCTTTATTTATAATAAAATAAAACCGATTTACAGGCGCATGGACGGAAGGTAACTCTCACGTGGTTCATAGGAACAGCCGAGCCTACCGCACTGTGGCAAAATGTCTGCACCGCATAACTCAGGTGAACCGCTTAGTACTACAGATATTAGTAAGTTCTTGTAAGATAGTCAGATCCATTCAACCATCTGGGACATGTGATCATTTTGCCTGAAGCGTTGTTGTAAAAGTCTACTCCTGACTCCTGATAATACAACCAAGAGTTTAGCTGATAACAGTAGAGACCAACGTAAACTGGAAGTTCGTTACCGGCTTGTTCTACGTTGCCATAGCGATCATGATAGATTTCTAATGTAGTAAACTTGCTCGGAAGTTCACCTGGTACAGTATTGCATCTGTGATGATGAGAGAGTCCCGAGACAGTGAAACACGTGTCACAATAAGAGCTCAAAGACCTGTAAAAGCAAGCAAAAAAGGCATGGTTGCTTCAGCAAATGTGATTTATCTCAAATTTGATTTTTGTTTTTAGACACTATCAGTAGGTTTACTTTAGGTGGTGTACCATTTTTAAAAATGATTTAGCGCCACTCCCCGCACATATAAATTATGAACTGCTGTGATGTGTACAACCCCCAATATCATAGTTTCTGTGATGCTTTGATATGTACAACAACCATTGTCATAAACATTTATCTATTTAAGAGAAAATTAAACATGGTTTTAGCACCACCCACTGCATATTTCAATTTGAAAGTACAGCAAAATGTGCAAAACGCTAAATAATATTGTAAAACAGAACATTTACAGAAATGCTACCAGAGGCTTGATTTGCAAAAATGTGTATGAAAACGATTTTATCTCACTTTAATTCTGCAAGTGTTACACCTACATTAATACATGGAAATCTAAGTATTTTGCCATTCTCATTAACCCTCTTTTTTGAGCACGTAGTGATTTTCTAAACAAATAAATAACTGCAATTATCATTGAGAATGAGAGAGCTGAAATAAGGTGTATGTTTTTTTTAATAAAATGAAATGAAACACATTTTCCCCACTTTATTTAATTTTAATATATTTTGTTATGCATAACTTCGTTAAAGCAACATTAATGTGTAAAAATGCTACAGCCTTTATCTTGTTTTTAGGCCTTTTTTCTTTTGTAACCAGCAACTTATCATTTAGAGAAGTTTGTGAAATCCACCTAGTCACTTTGTGCAGACATAATGAATATGAATGAACCATAATGATCATGTAAAATATGCTTCGCGCACACACAAACTGTGGCATATTGCAGCTCTTTAAGTTCTCAGAGATACTGCAATATGTGGATTGTGGATGATGTGTGACTGTATGTATATGAAAGCAAGAAGATTGATTAGATGTTGCAGTCTTTCCAATGCATTTCAGTTTGTGAATGTTCATCATTTATGATATTTAAAAACTGTGGGGGAATAAATATAGCTAGACCTAAAACACATGATTTTGGTAAGCATATGCCCTGGTAAGAAATGAGTCATGTACATTTGAATCCATGCATATTCCACACAGTCGCACAGATAATGATGGTATATTGAATGTAGCTCAGTTTTTCTAAGGGGCCAGGTTTCATAAACGAGCCAGTCATGGTCTCAGTGTGCATTCACTGTACAGTCATGCGACTCGCTTGATCAAATTTGCGTCCCCAGTTCTTGACTCGATAATGGAATATCGAAGGCCTAATCCGATTGATGGTGATCCATCAACGTCAATGTCAGACACAGGACGCCACACTTATTTGAGCGGACGGCAGGTTTCCAAGCAGACCTCGTAGGCCTCAATTTGGTTTGCGGATAAATAAATAAACACAACGGCACTTGTCTGGAAAAGAACAGATTGCCAAACAGCTGGTGCCAATGAGCAGAATCATAAAAGCATGTAACTGCTTCGTAACGGAAAAAATGGTAAATACTCTTTGCTTTCCTGAAACAAACTTCCTCTTATGCAAGTGCAGGAATTTACTCCTAGATGTACCAGAGCTTATTAAAGACCTCAAGGAATAATTAAAATAAAATTGTGGGTGTTAGTCAATGCCTGTTATTTGCAGTCATCTGCAGTATATTCTAATGTTATTTATTAGGGTGCGGAGCCCCTCTTGAAATCGTTAGATTTATTATTATTATTATTCCGCCATGGAAGTCTATGGCAGCCCATAGAACCGTTTGTGGGAAAGTTATGAATTTGGTACACTGATAGAGGTCAGTACCAATAGTAAACAGACCAAATTTGTAGTCTCTAAACCCTTCCCTCTAGCGCCACCAAATGTCCAAATTTTTTTGATTAACGTGCAAATAAATTTTACGTAGTGCTTGCAAAAACACACTAAAGACTATATCTCCGCAACGCTTTATTGTATTCAAACCAAACTTGGTATCTGACATCACAAGCACGACTTGAGGCAACATGCAGTGTTTTGGTCCACCTACTGGTCTGGAGATAGCAAAAATGGCTATTTTGGCTTATAACTTCTGAACCGTTTATCCAAAAATCATAAAATTTCCAGGTCTCATTAGATTCAGGACATCATGCCGAGTCGAATGATATCAGATTTCACCATGTCGGCCATTTGGGCCGTCGGCCATTTTGAATTATGTTCTAAAATGTTGTATTTTACGAATGCATGAACGGAGCATTACGAAACTTGGTATGGGTCATCACCACGATGCCCTGAAGTAGCTTGTGAAGTTTCGAAACAGCGCCACCTAGTGGATTTTTTTTCCAAATGCTTATAACTTTGGGTGTGGTTGACATATTTTGATTGTAGTAACTTTTTTGGATTCCTGAATCCTTGCTGAGTCCAACGATACCAAAGTTGTCAAGTTTCGATGTACGGTGTGTGCAGCGTGGTAATTAAGCGCTTATAAAACATTAGCTGATATCTTTGAAACCGCTTGTCCGATCGAGACGAAACCAGTGTCAGAAAATTGAAAACATAGGTCAATAGCTAAAAATTAATGCCCAAATCTCAAAATATTGATAGTAAGGGGTAGTAAAATCCAATCGAAGTCATGTGTCACTCATTTTGAATGTGTTTTTTCACATAAATGTCTATAACTCCAAAACAAAATGAGATATTTCCACCAAAATTTACACACACTTCTATGGGCTCACTCCGAGGACACACAAAACAATTGGTATGATTGTGCCACTTGGTGGCGCTATAATTAAACAAAATATATAATTATCTCTTTTTTTGCTTAAAAATAGTCTCCAAATGTCTTTACTTATTTTTGCAGTTGGTCTGCTGCTGGCTTCCTTGTCTGCTTTTGTTGTGCTTGGCCCCGGTAATGGCTGCTTGCAGCTATATTTTACTATTATTATTTATTCATATTTTCAATTGAATTTTAGTTTGTATAATTAATTATTTTGTACTTTTGTCATTTTTATTAGTTAAGTTATAGTCAGCTTTATTTTATTTGTATTACGTAATTTAGTCATTTTACAATTAACAATGAACCTTATTTACTGAGATCTCTTCTAAAATTTAGAGGAGACAAATGTGAGAGATTCGGAGTCTTACTGGGGGGAAAAACGTCTGAGCACAGTATGTGATGATCTCTTATGAATCTTCAGAGAAGACGTGTGAGAGCTCCAGTGTTTCTCGCTAAAGGAGAAAAGTCTGAGCACAATGTGTGATGTTGAGATCTCTTATAAATCTGTAAAGGAGACAAATATGAGTGTTAGAGTTTTTGTCTCAGGAGACAAGTGTGAGAAACAGGAGACTTAAGCAAAAGTGTCCATTTAATGTTAATGTATCCTCATTTATGTCTCGCAGAAACATTTGAGTTGGGGTAATGTTGGTGGCTTATATGTGATTCATCCATGCCATTTCAATCAAGTACAATACATGCAAAAAACAAAACAACCTATGTTTACATGCATTCAAAATGGGTTGCACAAGATAAACTTTCTAATGTTAAACGAAGAACAAAAAAGTTAAGCAGCAACCATGAAGCACTGCTACACTATTGTATTACATTTGTTATAAGGAAATAATTTATCTACACTAAACACCATACACTTGTCTGATCATTGTTTGGAATAAGCACTGCATATTAATTTCTGGGCACTGAAGATCAATTTTAACGAATGACCCTTGATAGTCTGAAACACAATGCTTTTTGAATGATAGTTTCAGTATTTACAATATTAGTACAAACTTAAAATGTAAGTTTATCCTAAAATCAAATTGAAGACATCTGGGGTTGGTCACTTTTTCAAAACTCTTCACACAGTGATCACAACTTCAGTCCGTGCAAGCTAAACTGTGGATCATTGGCACTTGATTTGAGACATGAATTAAGTGTTTTGTTAGTTTTTTGTGGATTTTTAATGTGAAATAACTGTTGTAAAGCAGAACGTTGGTTTGGAGAACTGTGTGAAGAGTTTTGAAAATTACCGAAGTATTGAAAAATGTGTCCTAGTGATCGTAAAAACTGTAATTTGGTTTAAGGACAGCAGGCCATTCAAACAATAGGTGTGTGTGTGTGTGTGTGTGTGTGTGTGTGTGTGTGTGTGTGTGTGTGTGTGTGTGTGTGTGTGTGTGTGTGTGTGTGTGTGTGTGTGTGTGTGTGTGTGTGTGTGCGCGTGTCGTTACACACTCACCCACAGGGGACCTCTGAGCCAAGAGGGGACATTTTTCAAGTCCCCTGTTGTTCGTGCTTTAAATCATGTGAAAATGAAGTAAAACACTAAAGAAACGCTCTGGTGATGTTTTAAATGTTTGACCAAGTGGGGACCTACAGGTGTGTGTGTTTAAATCATGTTAAAATCAAGAAAAAACACAAAAAATGTTGACCAAGTGGGGACCTAAGAGTGAGTGTGTGTTTAAGGCCATTCTCAGCAGTGCCCCTGTAGGCTGGAGCAGGAACTGTAATGGCCCTCAAACACACGTCGTTCACATACACACACACACACACACTCACACACACACACACACACGTATTTTCTATCCCCTTACACTGCCCCTAAACCTAAACCTACCCATCACAGGAAACATTCTGCATTTTTACTTTCTCAAAAAAACATCATTTAGTATGTTTTTAAGGCCATTTGAATTATGAGGACATTTGATATGTCCTCATAAACCACCTTTATAGTGTAATACCAGTGTAATACCCATGTAGTTATACAAATTTGTGTACTCATAAACCACATAAACAGGCTCACACACACACACACACACACACACACACACACACACACACACACACACACACACACACACACACACACACACACACACACACACACACACACACACACACCAAGCCAAGAGAGTGAACAGCGCACATCAAGAAAGGAATGTTATTTAAGATAGCCCATCGACAGGCCAGGCTTACATTTTGGTAGCCTGTCTGGAAAACAGATAGCCCCGATATCCCTGGATATTCATTAAAAATAAAGTTAATCCATGCATTTATAATATTGTAAAATATTATAATATTTTTGAATGATGCTTATGCAGTATTTTTATTGCTTAGAAGTTTGATCTGGTTTAGCTCTATGTGGGCCATGTCATGTCAGGTACGAGTTAATGGGCGTGGCTACAGAATCAGGCGTTGTTCATCTTACGTTGAGGCGGTGTTTCACCACACTTTGACATCAAGGTGTGGCGAATTCTGAAATTGCTCATTTGCTGGGCATGGAGTCAATAAAATACTTTCATTGACTAACAAGGAAGTTTTCAGCTCTGAAACGTACAGGATATTACTATATTAAAAATGACCTTTTATATATCAAAATCTCAAGGGAAAGTTGATTTCTCAATTCATCGCCCCTTTAAAAATGCAAAAAGTCAGGGTTAGTTCAGGGTGTAAATTATCATTGTTAGAGGTTGCATGTTTAGTTAAAATACAAAAGTGATGCGTGACGCAATTAAATATAATCCAAGACTTTAATACACACAGAGCAGAAAATTAAAACACAATCTACATTACGTTAGGTGGGATGAGCAAGGGTAGAGACAAACGGCACTAGACCAGAGAGGGGAGGAGCAGGAGGATCACCCAGAAATAGGATGCAGGTTGATGGAAGAACCAATGGAGGGAGGAGCCATGATAGAACCAGGGAGACTTAGATGGAGACATGGAACTGGAGACTCAGGGGGAGGCAAAGATCTTCGGGCCCAGAACAACACTGAAGGCCATGTTGGAGCTACAGATGGCCGTGACTGAGTTGGAGGTGTGGGCTTGGTAGACCGGGGCAGAGGAAAATGGTTGAAGGGAGAGAAGGAGGAGCCCGGCAGAGTTAGAGGGGTGGTGGGTCAAGACTGATTTGTGGACGATGATGTATCAAGGTAGAGCCAAAGGGGAAAATGAGCCTGGCAGAGCCTGATGCATGACACAATAGAGCTGAGAGAGTTTTGAGCCAAGTGAAGCCAATGGGTCAGAGGGCTGAGATGGAGTCCAGGGCTTAGAGGCTTGAGGTGGAGATGAGGGATGAGCCAAAGTGGAGCTGATGACTGGTGTGGTGAGGTGGACGAGCAAGAGACATTGGAGGGAGCAAGCGAGACCGTGCCGTGAGTGCAAATGAGTGTCACCTGCGAGCCACACCAGTCTCGACTCCTCTCATGAGGGAGCTCAGAGGTATATAAGGACGAATGACACCGGTGAAGTACGAGAGAGGACCAGGCCTGGACTTTACGTTGAGTTTTGTTTATATATATTATATCCCAAATATGGGATGGAAGGAGGCAAGAACCGGTGAACATTTAAACAACTTTAATCAAATAATAAACAAAATGAAAATAAACACACACATAATAAAACATAAACAAAACTCACTCCCTCCCATGTCTCTTGCTCATCCACCTCGCCACAACTGGAAAGCCCCAAGCAGATCTTTTATCCAGCGATGACTTAGATGACTTGGAACTTAGACGACTTGAAAATGGGCTGATCCAGCAATGACTTACAGTAGATGACTTGGAATTTACACAACTTGGAACTGGGCTTAACCAGCAATAATTTAGACTACTTGGAACTTAGATGACTTGGAACTGGGCATAACCAGCAATATTTTAGACAACTTGGAACTGGGCTTAACCAGCAATGTTTTAGACGACTTGGAACTGGGCTTAACCAGCAATATATTAGACAACTTGGAACTGGGCTTAACCAGCAATGTTTTAGACGACTTGGAACTGGGCCTTACCAGCAATGACTTAGATGACTTAGAACTTAGATGACTTGGAACTGCCTATCCAGTGATGAGTTAATGAGTTAGATGACTTGGACCTGGGCTTATCCAGCAATGACTTGTGCTGAGTTCCCACTGCCCGATTTTAGTACGATTTTGACTCGCTGAAAGGTTTTGCGAAATCGCAGACAAATGCCTGAAATCATAGTCAAATCGGTGCTCGTGCATGTGAGTGACAATCACGCAGTGTGAATGATCAAAGATACGATCACGGAGAAATGCTGATACGACGCTGACGCCCATGAGATACTTGGCATGCTAAATATCTGGACCTGTCAGAAATTCAAAATCTGCTGTGTGAAATGTGCTTTGACTGAAAAGGACATTGTCGATGACCTACAGCCAAGGAGAGAGCAAGATACAGGGCAGCGGGGAGTTCAGGGAGGGGGTTATAGACCAGAATATCAGAATTTTAATAGATATATTTACAATGATATCAAACAGAAACAAAGCAAAAACATTTGCTTGATCAGCCTCAACAGCAGCACATTGAAAAAATATTTATTTACCTCTAGAACTCTTTGCAGAACACAGTCATCATTGCTCCCTATGTCACCTCAACCATTTCCTCTGCCATAATATTGTTTCCTTTTTCTCCTCTAAGATGCAAATCAGCGCACAGACAATTTAGATTGTAAGCTTTCAGTCTATATTTTCATAACAATTCCAGTTTGGTGCAATAACTCCAGTCTGATGCACTTGTGATCTCATTTCTGTAGTTTTTCTGTTGTTTTCTGTTGTTTCCTTGTCACTTCTCAGACAGAGCTGTCAACGATCTTCCTCTTGCAATGTGAAACCCCCTGTTGCCGTTCTATTGTGCAGTAGGAACACAGCAGCAACTGAATGTTGGCCCAGATACTAGTCATACAGGTTGAAAAGAGCAGTGATCTGATGAGTTTGAAAACCGTGCAGTCTAAACTCGGCATTAGACGACTTGGAACTTAGACAACTTGGAACTGGGCTTAACCAGCAAAGACTTAGATGACTTGAAACTTAGATGGCTTGGAACTGGGCTTAACCAGCAATGACTTCAATGACTTGGAACTTAGATGACTTGGAAGTGGGCTTATCCAGTGATGACTTAGATGAATTGGAACTGGGCTTTTCCAGTGATTTTTCCAGTGATGTATTGGAACTGGAATTATCTAGTGGTGATTAAGATGACTTGGAACTTGGCTTATCCAGCAATGACTTAGGGTGTACACACACTAGGCACAGTTGCCTTGCCCGAGCACGATTGTCCCCCCTCCCCACTTCCCTGCTGGCCTGCGCTCACACTTGCACTTAACGTTTCGGGTCGGAGCACACTTGTATCATTCATGATGCAACTTTTGGTTTTGAAGAAGACCGGAGGAAAAGTGCTTTCGATAATAGACTGCCTAATATAATTTATTTTTATATAATTTATAATTTACACTGCATGCGAACTCTGGCCCACCTCTTCCGTGCTTTTCAAACGAAATGGCCTTTGGGGGTCAAACGCACTAGTGTGTTTGAGCTTGAACTGGGCTTATCCAGCGATTACTGATATGTAGAACTGGATGGGACCAGCGGTGAGTAAATATCAACATGTACCTCCTCACCCAGCTCATCACAAAATAAATCCTAATCCAGTATTAAATCGGTCGAGCTGCAGCTTTCATTGTGCAAGGAGTGCCTCAGGAGTGTGGGTGGGGTTCCAATTCATGCTGTGATGGACACTGTTGCCAGCTACAGACTTTTTTTCAAGGTGTTTTTTAAGTTTTTTTTTTTTTGGGGGGGGGGGGGGGGGGGTGGACTTGGGCATCCTCTGGCTATAGCTCTGGTTTGAACTTCCGGACGCCTAGGTTCCAATTCATTAGTGAGCTCTGGCCCTTGCAGAGGTGGAAAGTAATGAATTATATTTACTCGCGTTACTGTAATTGAGTAGCTTTTCTGTGTACTTCTACTTTTTTAAGTAGTTTTAAAAATCTGTAATTTTACTTTTACTTAAGTACATTTTGATTAAAGTATTGTACTTCGCTACATTTTAAATCACATCCGTTACTGAGTAAAAATAAATCATTAATGCAAAGAGGGGAGGAAAAAAAACACGATCCGGAAATGACTATATTGAATAGAGGGCGCGGGACGCTGGAGAGAACAAGCGCGCAAATGTCAGATGGAGACGAACAAGACAGATGTCAGTGACGCAGACCCAGGTGAAAGCAAGACGCTGTCTTTAACCCCTGGCTAGTATGGAAATACTTTGGATATAGAAAAAAATTATGTGGTGTTGTCCTGGAGGATATCAAATGTGCACAAAATGTGGATGCAAACGAAGAAACACATAGAACTTGTTCGGGAACATCCCTCTGTGCAGATAAAGGTTTGTTTATAACTTAGGCCGATTGATTTCTGTGACGTAGAGGGAATCCCGGAATCCAGTCATGAACATTAAATTTACATTATAACGTAGAATTGGCGTAATACACGCAAACTGGTGGATGAACGAAAAACTCGAATGTAGAGCTGTAGGCCTTGGAAATTAATCAAATCGCGACATGGTCTGGGAATATTAAAGCACAAAACATTGCTATATGAATATATGATCTGCTTGTTCTCTCTCTGTGAATGAGCTGCTCCGTCTACATATGCACTCTATTATTCTTAAACATTTTTACGAATTAATGATAAAAATAAGTTGTTAATCTAATTGATAATTTATTGAATTTAGTTTATTAGACATGTTTTATTGAAATTTTAATAAACAAAATAAACAAATGGTTTTAAGTTTGTTATAAAAAAAACATTTGTTCAACCAAATAAAAAAAGACCAATCTTCTTCATTCATTTAACATCATTTTAACTAGTGATAATAACCATCATTTAATAATAGGTACAGTAAATGTTTAATTGATGTTTTCTGAGATAGTTGTCATATCGTGAAAATCTCATTCTATCACAACCCTACAGGGGAGAGTCCCCCACCCCCACTGTTAAAAAAGTAACTAAGTAACTTTTATTCTGAGTACATTTTAAATGAACTACTTTTTACTTTTACTTGAGTAAATTTTTAGACCAGTAATTTTACTTGTACTTAAGTAAAACTTCATTGAAGTAACAGTACTTTTACTTAAGTAGAATATTTTGTTACTCTTTCCACCTCTGGGCTCTTGTTCTGTCTGGGTCAGGATTGAGGCTGGCGAGGTCTTCCTCAGTGCAGAAAGTGAAAAGTGAGTTGTATCAATAGTTAAACATCTAAAGGCAATGCGTGACAGAATAAATGATAATACAAGATTTTAATAAACAGAGAGAAGAGGATTAAAACACAATCCACACAACGTTAACACAAAAGTAAATTAACTGAAGACACAGATGGCACAGGGAACACAGATGAAACAGGGAACAGATGAGAACTAATGAGAAACCATGCCAACTACTGAATGACTAGAAATCAGCCAATGGTGACCATGAAAACTATGTTTGGAAACGAAACAAAACAGTGAAACAACATGAATGTGACAGCCATGTTGTGTGATTTTTGAATGTCATAATTTATTTGAATAATTGATTAATGGAATAAAATTAACAAATTAAACCTTACTGTAAAGTGGAACTGCAAAATATTTTTAAGTTGATTGCTACACCAAAATTAATTTTTATAGTTATAATATCAAACTTTTCTTGAAAAATGGCATACAACTTTTTTAAATCTAGTATGTCAATCCTTGTCAGTCTTTTTCCTAATTATTACATTGACATAGACAATTAAACTGCACTCATCAAACAATTTCCTTGGGTCTCTAAACTCCAGTTTGCCACAATCATCTCAAATGCATTGGCTAAACCTCATAAACCACTTATGATTTTAAAATTTCATGCAAGTTTACAAGCATTTTAAGCATGCAAAGTAATTAAATGGGTGTTGGAGAATAAGGCCAGGCTATTTACCTGCTGCCCCGCGGTGGAGTTTCACTTAATTACTTTAACACTGACGAACGGCAGCTATTCTCACAGATGCTGTTGTATTGTTCAATTACTCTCCAAATTCTGTGCTCTTTGCTAGGGGCGTAAACCTTGAGGTTTTCATTAAATCAAATGAAAACTGTGATTTCGCCAAAGCTACCCACATAAACAACCTCCCAGGCACCTCATGAAAGATTGCGGGGGGATTCAAAGGCTCATGCATGAGTAAGATGGATTTGGGGATTTTCTTCATAGATACATGTAAAGAAAAGAGTTTGGCAATTTGTTGTGCACGCTTTTCAATCATGGATAAGAAAGCGAGTTTATCTATCTATCTATCTATCTATCTATCTATCTATCTATCTATCTATCTATCTATCTATCTATCTATCTATCTATCTATCTATCTATCTATCTATCTATCTATCTATCTATCTATCTATCTATCTATCACACCTTTTGTGTTCCACAAAATAAAGATTATTATTAAAAACATTATTTTGTGGTAAAATATTCTGTTAAAGCACAAACTTTAACAGCTATATGAAGATTAAAAAAAATGCTATATGAAAATAAAATTGCAGATAACATATCTTCATTTAAAGCTGACATAAAAGTATGGTTTCAGATAAAGTGTTTCATGAAGTTATCTTGATTGAATCAACTATGTGGAATGAGCTATAAAATGGTTTGACGTTTCATGTTGATTTTAATGGTGGTGTTTTGAAAGCCTTCTGCAGTGTGATCTAAGATCTTCCCTTTACTGTGAGTAACCTGCGACCATTAACCCCACTTTCCATGTCACACTTCCAGAAGAAAAGCTTTTGTTTGATCTGTTCATGAATGATTTATACTTTTAAAGTTTTTCCTTTTAAGTTATCATGTGGGCTGTAAGACCAGGTTTATTTTCTTGTGACCGGATTTGCCATTAAGCTTCATGTGGAGAACATAACCCTCTTTTAAAATGGATTACTGAATTATTCAGCATGTTGGTCATGTGACACTTGTTTCCAACATATCTGAAATATTAATGCAAACTTTTGATAAGCAAAATATATATTTTTAATTCATTTTTTAACAACCTAAGCCACTTCTTTTTTGACACAAATCAAGAAATGCATTCAACAGCATTTGAACCGATTTTTTTTTAAAACACCATAATTACTCATTCGATAAACAATCTCTTTTACAGTTTTCTCAGTTGCTTTGGTACATTTCTCGAATCAAACTCACAATTTGCAAAACAGTAAGTGCATTTCTCAAAACAATTTGTACAAATAGCAAAACACCATGGATAACCTGCGAAAGCCACTCTCTTACTCAAAATCCTTAGTTCATCTCTCGAAAGTAAATATCTGTGTCAATAAACATGTCAGTGCCATCAGACAGTATAAGACAGTCAAATTGTTTAGTCATGTTGTCAATATAACCGTTTACTCTGAAGGGATGTTCTGATGGAAACTATGGCTAAAGATTTGATGACATTTATTGTCAATTGTAAGTTACATCTTAGTGTATGTGTGAGTGTAATTGCAAGAGAATCGAAAATATTCACATTTACACTCTTACTGTTTGTACTGTATTTTATTTAAAGAACATGTCATTGAGATACAGAGATGGAAAGACAGCACTGAATAGCACACACCCAAAAAAAAACTAAAGAAGAAATGTGTACATAGGAAAAACTGTACATGCGGGGCTGTAGAAATATATATATATATATATATATATATATATATATATATATATATATATATATATATATATATATATATATATATATATATATATATATATATATATATATATATATATATATATATATATATATATATACAGTGCCTTGCAAACGTATTCGGCCCCCTTGAACTTTGCGACCGTTTGCCACATTTCAAGCTTCAAACATAATGATATAAAACTGTCATTTTTTTGTGAAGAATCAACAACAAGTGGGACACAATCATGAAGTGATCATGAAATGAAATCTTGAAATGAAATTTATTGGATATTTCAAACTTTTTTAACAAATCAAAAACTGAACAACTGGGCGTGCAAAATTATTCGGCCCTCTTAAGTTACAGTTTTTCTCAATCGATTTGACACATTTCTCCAAATGAGTGTAGTTGCTCTCAAAACTATTAACACAGCAAACTAAACACACTCTAATGTTGGCAAAACAGTTCAGTTTTCACATCATAATGAAGCACTGCAGTTTATTCTATTAATGCATTTATCAAACAAAATACTAACATTAAAACTACAAGTGTGTCCTCTGTTGATTTACAGTTTTTCTCAATTGCTAAAACACTATTTCTGAAACCTTGCTCCATTTTCTGAAACCATTAAACACAAAACCTCCTCTTCAAGCACTATTCACAAAACCTCTGACTTCTCTTGCAAAATGAAACTTTCGCCTCAAAACAGTTTTACCTGTGTTCAAAATCAAACACTGCTCTCAAATCATAAACAAAGTGATCAAAATGATAAACACTATCAAGCAATCAGTAAACAATACAGCAAAAAATAGAAAACACATTGTTCAAAACATAGTTCTCAGGCAGAAGTACATTTTTAATCTCAAAACAAATTTCATATTTTTCTGTCATTGTCTTGTGATCATAATAGCTCAAAATTGGTCAGAAATTATTACTACTCTGCTTTGCTTTGCAATTGTTTGTTCTTACTCTTGCTTGTAGCCCTATTTTTACCAACTCATTCTCATGAAATGCATATACATCACAAATTGTATTTATTGTGCGATTTATACGGCACAATTATTTTGTATGTGCATATGATTTGCATTGTCACCCCATTGGGTAGGTTGAGTTGTTTGGAGTATGTGCACATTACACAATATAAAGGACATATCATATGCACACGAAAACTGCATGCATAACATATGCACATAAAAACTAATTTTGGCATATAAATCGCACGATAAATACAATTTGTGCTATAGATATGCATTTTCATTAGATTAGGCTGATTTTTACAGTACTGTACTCTGCATCTCAAAAACTTGTCCTTTGTTCTTTGTTGAGATGACCCTGCAATCAGTCAAAATCTATTGAGCAGTCAGTACTGTAAACAACTGGAAAGCAACATGTTCAGGGCAATACGATTTGTTAATTGTACAGTATACAGCCTACAATGCACTGTACTTATATTGGTTGTGTCTCATCATTTGAAACAGATTAAATCAGTTTTGAGTGGTTGTGTTTAATCAATGGCATTGTGTTCTCCATTCGTATTTGATTGTTGCCACTTGTGTTAACCCGTATGAAGGCATGTGCATTAGAGTGCAGAATGTGTCTTGACAATGAGAATGTGTTTAGAGTTTTGCTGAAAAGTCTAAGTGAGATCTGCAAATTGTGTTTTATGATGTGAAATGGTTTAAGGTATTGACAACAGACTGCACAATTAGCTAAAGGAGTTCAGGCAACTGAGAAATTTGTTCAGCCGATGGGATTTAGTGTTTTAGCAATTGAGAAAAACTGTAATAAAAATAAAAAAAATCAGCTGTAGATACACAAATACATAAATGAAAATACACATTTTCATGTTCTTTAATTGTGTTCTTCAAAGTTCTTTAATTTTAGTTGTATAACAATGAGATTTCCATGAGTCCTGCATTATGCTGGATCCATCCTTGCGCCTCAACTTCTCCACAGGCCTCTTCCATTGCTTGAAGAAGACATACTTAGTTGTAAGGGTTGCAATATTTTTATGTCCAAGAGGAGAATATGCTGGAAGGAGCATCATCCTGAAATCTGGGTGATGCTCGAACTCCTCTTGCACCAGTGCTGAAAGGTGAAATTGGATATTGTCTCATACAACTTCACAATTTCGCTCAATTTGCTCCTGATCACTCTGGAGAAAGTGGATTTCATTGAGAGAGTTAAAAAAAAATGTAGGAGCCTTTCTGTGTTGTGCAACCCCAAGACAGTGTTGTGTGCCACAACAGCAGTGGATTGCAGCACTTGTTTCCAGGGACATTGACTGTGGCACGATGTGGACCCACTTTATATTAGGTGGTCTTAACTACTATGTACTAACATTTGAATTAATCATTTGATACAATGCACTTATTGTGTATATGCATGTTTTTACATTGTACTTACATTTAAAAAAAATACCTGCATGTAAAAACGTCTGTAATTAATTTCTTTAGTTTCATTTGTAATTACACAGTTGGCACTTCCCTTACACCTAACCCTACCCTAAACTGACCCATATCACCACACCTGACCCTAACTCTACCCGTATCCCGCCTCAATATCAGCAAAAGTGTTTTGCAATACAATTTGAACACAGTAAGTACATTGTACTTATTTTTTTGATGTAAGTACATAGTACTTAAGGCCACCTAATATAAAGTGGGGCCTACGATGTTTATATTGGGCTGAACTTTCTGTCCAGCTTCTCTCAAGTAAAGACCATAATTCATGCACTGCAAAAAAAATATTCTTACTTGGTATTTTTGTCTTGTTTTTAGTCCAAACATCTAAAAATTCTTTAAAAAAAGAAGTATTTACTAGACAAGGAAAAGTAATTAAAAATGAATCAAAATTAAGAGAGTTTTTGCTTAAAATAAGATAAATAACCTGCCATTGGGGTAAGCAAATTAATCTCAAAACAAGATGGTTTTGCTTACCCCACTCACAGATTATTTTGCTTGTTTTAAGCAAAAATGTCCTTAATTTCTAGTTCATTTTTCCCAAAACAAGACAATCATTTTTACTTGTCTAAGTAAGAAAAACACTTTTTTTGCAGTGTGACATGGTCAGTTAGGGTGGCTCTGATTTCATTTGAAACCTGTCACTACCAATCCTTATACCTCTCCTCCCTCCTGTTACATTTTGCTCTCCCCTTCCCCTCTGTCCATATCTTCTTATATTTCATTCTCTTGCTCTTTCCACTAATGTCATTGCCTTACACTCTACCATCTCTTAACTCTCTACTCCTCTTCCTACATCCTCAGCTCTTCTTGCTTCTCCTACATCCTCAGCTCTTCTTGCTCCATCTCCTCTTCCTATACCAACTATTCCTGTCCCCTAATCTCTTTTTACCTCTTTCACTGTTCTCCTTCTCAATATTACCCTTCCTTCATCCTCTCCAAAACCTCTCACACTTACACCTATTCTTCTTCCCAATATTGTTTTTTTTTGTTGTTGTTGTTTTTTATATAGTTTTTGTAATTGAGATAGCTGTGTTAACAATTGGGATAATTGCATTTCCTGTGTTGGGTGTATTACTAACTCATCAGACATCAATTTGGGGTTAACTGAAGACATAAGGTGTGTAACTGACTATTTTGCAATTTACAGAGTTTTGTTTGTTGTGTTTTGAAAATGGTACAAAAATGCTTGTGATCTTTGCGAAGACCAATGAAAAAGCTGCAAATGTTTTTCCTGATATATTAAAGATTTGGTTGGATGTATGAACTGCTGTGATAACATTAGGGAATTTTGTGCACAGTGTTTTGAGAAAATTATGCTTTTGGTTTGTAATTTGTATGAAATGAAGGAGAATTTACTATTTGTTTAGGACAATTACAAAGTGTACAGATCACTGTGTTAAATGTTTTGAGAGCAGTTACCTGAGTTTGGAGAAATTTACCAAATCGATTGAGAAAAAACAGTAATACATTGTAGTGCCACCTTTTGCTGCGATTACGGCTGTAAGTCGCTTGAGGTATGTCTCTATCAGTTTTGCACATCGAGAGAATTAAATTTGTGCCCATTCCTCCTTGCAGAACAACTCGAGCTCAGTGAGGTTGGATGGAGAGCGTTTGTGAACAGCAGTTTTCTGTTCTTTCCACAGATTCTCGATTGGATTCAGGTCTGGACTTTGACTTGGCCGTTCTAACACCTGGATATGTTTACTTTTGAACCATTCCATTGTAGATATTGCTTTATGTTTTGGATTATTGTCTTATTGGAAGACAAATCTCCGTCCCAGTCTCAGGTCTTTTGCAGACTCCATCAGGTTTTCTTCCAGAATGGTCCAGTATTTGGCTCCTTCCATCTTCCCATCAATTTGAACCATATTCCCTGTCCCTGCTGAAGAAAAGCAGGCCCAAACCATGATGCTGTCACCACCATGTTTGACAGTGGGGATGGTGTGTTCAGGGTGATGAGCTGTGTTGCTTTTACGCCAAACATAACATTTGCCAAAAAGTTCAATTTTGGTTTCATCTGACCAGAGCACCTTCTTCCACATGTTTGGTGTGTCTCCCAGGTGGCTTGTGGCAAACGTTAAACAACACTTTTTTTCTTCTTGCCACTCTTCCAGAAAGGCCAGATTTGGGGCGAATAATTTTGCACGCCCAATTTTTCAGTTTTTGATTTGTTAAAAAAGTTTGAAATATCCAATAAATTTTGTTCCACTTCATGATTGTGTCCCACTTGTTGTTGATTCTTCATCAAAAATTACAGTTTCATATCATTATGTTTGAAGCCTGAAATGTGGCAAACGGTCGCAAAGTTCAAGGGGCCGAATACTTTCGCAAGGCACTGTATATAGCTCCTTCAGTATTATCAGCAGCTATCGCGTTCTCCAGAGCTTATTTACCCTCCCCCATCCCCAGCTCCGCCACTCATTCAGTCAGGATTTGGTCTGATTCTAGGGATGCAAACACATTTATGGTAAAAAAAAAAACACACAAAAAACAGAGCGGTAATCGAGGCCCTCGTCCTGCAATGCGTTGGTGGCAAAGTTGAATCTCAAAGTTGAATCTTAGTCTATGCTTACAGAAGGTCCTTGGACTGTGGAAAACATCTTGTCTGATCCCTCTTCCCAAGAAGAAATACCCCTCTGAGTACAATGATTATAGACCTGTAGCGTTTATCTCACATATTGTGAAGACGTTTGAGATACAGTTTGAGATACAGGTCTACAGTCCTTTACAGTTTGCATATCAGCCCAACATGAGCGTAGATGATGCCCTCATTTACATGCTACAGACAACCTATATGCACACCTGGACTCTCCTGATGCATCTGTGAGGTTCACATTCTTTGATTTCTGAAGTGCCTTCAATACAATACAGCCTTGCTTGCTGTTTGAGAAGATGAGGAGAAAACAGGTGGATTCATCACTGGTCCTGTGGTTCACAGACTTATCTATCATGCAGACCACAATATGTCGAAACAGAGTTGACAAACTGATTAAGAAGGCTGGCTCCATTGCAGGGACTGAATTTGATACAGTCCAGCTGGTAGCGAAGCGAAGAATACTCTCTAAGCTGAGATCGATAATGGCCAACTCCTCACATCCACTATACTCTCTTGGGATGCTTTACAACAGCGCCTTTAGTCATAGACTGACTGCACCAAAGTGCTAGCCTGAGCTTAGTAGGAAGTCCTTTCTATTGACAGCAATTCGATTTTTCGATCTGCTATGAATATGACAGGACTCATTGCTGGAACGGCATATATAGGTGTATTTGTGCGTATGTTAGTGCTAATTTCTTATCTTATTCATATCAATTTTTAGGCACTATTTATTTTAAATTTTTGTACTGTAGATCAAAAAAGATTCGATCAAGAGTGGTGCAGTGCTCTTCTGTGTGTTGAAGCTGCCATGAAAATGTAATTTCCTGTAAAGGATCTATAAAATATCAACAACAAAAACACCAACACCAACTCATGTCATACCCATCCCACCCCTATAGGCACATAGAAAAATTTAAATCTGAAATTTACAATATACGGACGCTAATATGGATTATTCAGTTTTTAATTATTTATTCTGAAACATTTAGGATCTTCCTTACGGAGGGGTTGTGCCACCCTTTGGGTTGATGAGATTGAGGTCACTCTGTTTGTGTGAACGGAGGTCTGATGATGATCTGAATTTCCTTAATGCATGAGTGCATTTAGCACAACTGTTTTTTCTTCTTCAATTTTCTTAAAGTCAGACAGTATGAAAGTGTGTTTGATTGTATGGACTGTAGTTTCAAGTTTCAACCAAGACTAATTCCAATTGCTTTTAGTTGGCCCTTATCCATCTGTTGCATAAGAAGTGCCTCACTTTGCTCAATTTCCCACATTCTGCAAATAAATACAGAGTTTAATATTTTGGCAAAACTGTATCATAATGGAGTGCAAATAGTTCACTCTGCTTCTTTCCACAATTTCTTGTTTATATGTTGCAGTATTTCTCACCCACTCTGGGGTAGGGTAGCCATAAAATGTAAAATGTTTATATGTCCATCAGTGCCCTTCGCTACTTAAATCATCTTCAGCAGTCTATTTGCATCGATTTATATGATAAAAAAGGAACTCCTTAAAAATAGCAAAACCGGCTGTTGATCAGAATTTCATAGCTTGACATATGGTAACGTGGGATTCCGTTAACAAAACGATACTTTGAACATTGCTACGTTATGTTACGTTAAAAATTACATTACTACCACAAGGAACCCTCCTGGCTCCATTCCTGTTTACCATCTTTAGGGCTGAATTCCAGTACAATACTGCCAGTTGCTTCCTCCAGAAATTGTCGGACGATTTGGCAGCTTGCTTAAAGGGATAGTTCACCCAGAAATTAAATTAAAGCCATCTTTTACTCACCCTGCTGTTGATTCAATGCCCTATGTCCTTCTATCCCTTTTGGACCTCAAAAGCTAAAATTTTAAAAATAGTCCTGCACGCGCTCCTTCTTATTATGGCAGTGGATAGCGACCATGTTAAAACATTACAAAAATTATACAAAAGTATGACTCAATGATTTAGTGAGACCCCCATATGGAAAGTGTCCAGGAGGCATAATATAAGGTTTTGGGAGAAATAAACTATTTATTCAGTCAAAACACTGAGCTCAGCTGTTACTCTGTGCACGTTCCTGTAATGACTAGTACAAACCGTCAGCATGCGTGGCATTTATGCTCACGCACTTGGCGCAGTAGAAAGTCACGGCTGAAAAATCCTCCCTCAAATTTCCCCCTTACCCTCTCATTTCCGTCAATACGAGTCGAAGTACTCTCAAAAGTGCTGTTCCGCCATACATTAAAGTTATCCTTTTTAACCCACTTAAAAAAGTGTCACGTTTTTTTTTTGTGTCACCATACTTGGTCGTTCAACTATTTGTGTAACTGTATTTAAATAAGGGAAACATGGAGGTGTTTGGTCCCTTCTAACCTGATCTCTGTTTGGTACCTAATGAATGAACTGGGCTTAGTGGGCTAAGCTAAGAGCTATCAAAATGTCACCGCGTCAAACCGATAAAATGACGAGAGAGGTATGTATAAACTCGTTTTAGTTAAGTGAATAACATAGTTTAATATGAAAAAGCGATAGAGTATCCTTTAATGAATGCTTTTTGAATAACCATTTTGTATAGTGACGAAGCTAAATCAGTAAACTGTACCTTAATGTATGAAAATCGTCAATCTCATCGTCTTAAAGCTCTGCAGAGATTCTGAGAAACATTTTGATAGAGTTTTAGGCCCAAGAAGCCATTTTGCTTCAACAAAGATGTTTTTTTTTAAATTTAAAGGTCCCATGGCATGACATTTTCATTTTATGAGGTTTATTAATATGATTTCCCCTAGCCTGAATATTTTGTTCCCAAGTGGCTAGAAATTTTGATCGGTGTAAACCGAGTTCTGGCTGTCTTTCTCAGCCTTTGAGAAAATGACAGCCTAGACAAGCCGATCTTTAATTCTCCTGTTATGACCTCATACCAGGTAACAAGGTTACCACCCCTTCCTCTGCTTTGCCCACCCAGAGAATTAGGCTGGAGACACACTGCAAGCGTGGTGTGAGTGTGGCGTTTCTGTTGCGTGTCAGCCGCGGGACGGCTGCGCTGCGTTTTATCTGTCTTTGCACACCAGAAGCGTGTCTGACGCGGCGCTGCTGCTATTAATGTACAGGGAAGCCCTATACTTCATGTTAAATATAAATATATTGCCTATTGATACAGCAAAGACAACGTCGGCAGTAGCCTATTGACCATACAGATCTATGGTATTGACGGCAAAATAGGCTACAGAAAATTTAGTTCTGTATTAACAGGTTTAATATTTCAAAATCGATATATATATATATATATATATATATATATATATATATATATATATATATATATATATATATATATATATATATATTTTATTACAATTATGCCTATATCTGCATTTATGTTAACCTACAGACTTTCAAACATGTAAATGTCATTCATTAATATATATTCGTGTCAAAATGCCATATAAACATCTTTTCCTATTCTATTTTGCCTAGAAACACTTCCAACACGCTCGCGTGTAGCGTGAAAAATAGGCGTCTCTTCTATTTGAAGCATGCACGCGGTTTCCGCGCGTGTGACGCAGGCAGTATGCAAGCTCTAACCGGTTAACATGGGAGGCGAAATAAAAACAGACAAGCCACGCAGCCGAGACGCTCACGGCACGCTTGCAGTGTGTCCCTGGCCTTAGTAAAAAATGGATTAAGTTTATCAGTCACAATGTCAGCACAGGCTTTACCATATTGATTCGACAGCACTGTCACAAACAGTGAGTAACAGTGCTCATTAATGCCTGATATGTGATCAGTGATTTCTGATATGTAGCTAATCATTCAAGTTTACAAAGACTTTCTTTCTAAATCGTTTAATACTGCCAGTCCCGCCGCTGGCCATCTTGATGCATCAGTGAATCAAGCCAGTCACTAAAACGATCAACTTCACGTCATTTCTGTTAGTAGCATGAAACAAATCTGTTATTTAAATTGTTAAACAACAGAGAGCGATCAAAGAACAGTCTTTATAATGTTCCGATCGGTCAATCACAGGTAGCCTATATCTGCAGTGCACACTTGTCCAAACTGCCATTATAATAAATGACGCTGTTAAGCTGCACAACAGAAGCTCTTACTGTATTCATGTTGATGTCCTGTTTGTTGTTATTGTGGTGAAAGCATTCTTTGAGGGAAATAATGTTGCAAAGTTTACTCGTGTTTATACAAACGAAATAAACTCTCGCTCACAATCTTTCCCCAGCTTTCCGTCTCTCTCTGGCTGTCAGCGCTTGCATGCATACCTTTCTAAGCCACGCCGCCTCCACCACATAATCTAATTTCAAAAATCAAAGATGTCAGCCATTCACAACAGTGGGTGTTTTCCCTTACATATCACAGCAGACATGCCCCTTGAAACAGAACATCCAAGCCAGAGGGCTAATATCAGTATATAAAAAAATGCCTTTTATTTCTAATTTATAACATTTATGGATGTGAAAAGCATACTAACTATAAAAGTACACCTCAGGAAACATAATAAAATAATTTCAATAAATCCATACCATGGGACCTTTAAAACATTGGTTAGACAGCTGAATATATGAAATAAACACAAGAAGTCAATACAATGGACATTCACTTCTTTATTTTCAACACCCGATCACCTGCTCATGGATTGTGTTTTGGTGTAAAATAGGATGCCCTTGTTTGGGGATTTGGTTTGTAGAGGGTTTCCCTAGGCCCTCATCAGCACCAGCAGGACATGAATTGGTTACCTGCTGTTTCTTGTCAGTGGCTGAGCTGTGTTAAAGAGGTCTAAAGTGATGAACAGTTTCACACTGGCTAGTAAAAGCAATCTTTCTCATCCAGCGCTTATTAAACCGGGAGGCCGGCATGTTTGTCTCCTGAGTAAAACTGACTCTCCAGGAAAAATCAGATCAATGAGTCTCTGTTCATGTGCCATCATTTATAATGTGGGACTTCTGGCTTTCCTCAGCAAATATTGATGTGAGCAATTAATGTGACATTTGAATAGTTAATTAGTGTATCTTCTAATTAATTTAATTTCATTATTAATATTTTTTTTATTTTTTTCAATTATATTTGATCACTTGACAACCCTAATTATTTCCAGGTCACATTTTATTTGGTAGTTTAAGCCTGGATGTCTTTTTTTTTCTTTCTTTTTTTTCAATTAGGATTTTTCAAGTAATTCAATAAATGTAATCAAATTAATTACAGGATACACTAATAAACTATTTAAATGAACAACTAATTGTTATTTATATATTTAAAATAGCAGTATTGGCTCCTGGCCATACATTTAGGTAAGGCAGATTCTACTTAATTGTTAAATTTCCATAACTGTTTATTTCACACCAACATAATTAATTGTTCTGCATCTGTGAGAGTGTGGGCGGGCTTTAGATCTCGCGGCTGTACATCCTGCTCTATGTCCTGCTCTCTACCGCTCAACTCCGGTCCCGAAATCAATACAGCACAGACTCCGGTCCCAAGATGTCATCGCCGTGTGGGGCGTCTGAAAGCTTCATCTCGGACCAATGGAAATGGTCACGTCGTGCATATTTTTTTTAACGGCCTATGAACAAATCAGACACACTTTTATCCGAATACTAAAGTCTTTGTGTTATTCTGCCTGAGGGTGGCTCTCTGAGCTTTAGCACACATGACAAATGCACATAATTACATCATAGATTTACCTTTGTGTTGCATTTATTCCATACAAATATTGTTTTAGAATATTGCTAATTGTGTAGGAATTCCAGTGAGGAAAAGATAGTCATGAAATTGACTTCAAAAAGTCAGAATTGTGAGTTATAAAGTCAGAATTGTGAGATATAAAGATATAAAGTTATAATTGGGAGATATAAAGTCAGAATTGTAAGTTATACAATTAGTATTGTGAGTTATTACACATAAGTAATGCTTCTATTGGTTGTTTCTGCTTCTTCTTTACCTGTGTTTTGTTCTAGAGATTCAGTAATGAAATAATGAAGAAGATGCCTAATATTACAGTGAAAATATCAGGTTGAGAAAAATCTCAGGTTAGAAAGTAACCTATGTTCCCTGAGCGTTGATTCAACGCTATGGAAAATAACGTCACAGCATGACAGGTGTCTGAAATCCTTTTGACTGGCGACAGCCCATGATGTCATCAATGAGTGACCTGGAAGTATATAAGGGCGCCTTGCAAAAATACATTCACCTTATCATCTGAAGGGACTGTTTGGCGGGCAGGCCCTGATGCATGGCAAAAAGACGCAGAGTATTGTTCCCTGTTCTACCTGGTGAGTCCTACTACCTGCCAGCAATGCATGCTAACCCAAACAGCTGAGTTCACCTTCAGGGAGGCCTGATAACCAGCCAGGCTAGTTGTCCAGATACCATACATCGGTACTCGCCTTCAGGGAGGCCTGGTGGGACCTACCACCCGATAGCAAGTCATGCTGGCTGCCCGAGCACCCTGACTCGGGAACTCACCTTCAAAGAGGACTAGTGAAGCCTTCTATCTGATTGTAAGCCTTCTAAGGAGGTCTGGTGAGGCCTACTACCAGCTAGCAAAATATGCTAACTGTCAAAGTGACTGAGACTCAGAGCACCCCTCCATGTGCTTTCAGTTAGTTTTACATTTTACGAAAATTTTCAAGGTAACCAAAAAGACCCTGAGTGCTTTCCTTCAAGAAGGCCCGGTGAGGCCTATCACCTGATAGCCAGTCAAGCTTGCCTTTCAGATGCCACACATTAGCACTCGCCTTCAAGAGGCCTGGTGAGGCCGACTACTTGAGAGCAAGTCATGCTATCTACCCAAATATCCAACTCTGGAACTCGCCTCCAGGGAGGCCTGGAGAGGGCTACCACCTGGTAGCAAGTTACAACTGACTGCTATGAAACTCTGAAAGTTAGATCACTGGCTGACTAATAAATACCCATCACTGATGGAGAGTCATCCTCAGGGAGGCTTCGAGAGCCTACTAGCTGGTAACAAGTCATCACAAAACCAAAGTCCTTGGGAAGCATTTCACACCAATTCACACAAAACTGCCGCCGCCCATAAACTAGTTACCCAGTCTCCCAGTCAGATAGAGAGTGCGGTTTCTGACCGAACAACTCTCACATGAGAGGAGGTTGACAACACATGGATGGTAGATGAGCTTAAATTCACATAGTGAACAGCCAGAGGTGACAATGCCTAAACAACACACCTCCATCATCCCCAACAGCCTAGGCCAACTGAAGCTCTAGCGTCAGTCTCTAGTAAACACACTCTAGAAGAGACAACTACTCTAACCTGGGGGGCTAAGGGAACTGACCTTACAGACAGACTATCAGCGATGATAAATGTTTGAGTTTGATACGGATACCTGCAGGAGATGTCAATATGTAATTTTATTCAGGCGTATGTAATTTGTATTGCAATGCTAATCTTGAAGGATGGCGGTTATTATTATTTTGTACAGTTTTGCATAATTTCAAATAGATGATGCTATGGTGGCAGTAATATGACATCTGCAGCTATAGATCACGCTCTACTATCATGGATGTGTGTGGCTTATTGATAATTTAAGGCAAGAAATAATTCATTCCTGCTTTATAAATGTCTGAGTATGTCACATGACAGTATACGCATAAAATAAATCCATATCTTACAGCAAGTTTGTGATTGTAACCATTTTAAATTAAAGCATTATGAAATATTAAGTCTTGTAAATATTAAGGAAGAATACTTTCCCTGGAAGTGTATACTACAATGTACACTATAGTCTCTGTTTAAAGACAAATGTGATGCATTATCCAGTGGGAGGTGGGGGAGTTAACTGCATAGTGCCCCTTTTATGTTGTGTGGCCATACACACACACACACACACACACACACACACACACACACACACACACACACACACACACACACACACACACACACACACACACACACACACACACACACACAGTAGCCATTAAAAAGGACTTTAAAATACATATTATCATAACAATGAGGCAATATATTTGGTTCAAATAATGTATCAAGAACAATTAACTGATTTCTTGAACAAGAATATGTGGACATCAAAACATGCAAAGTAGCAGCGAGGGTTTAGACTTTTATTTTGAAATCTCTATGAACATTTTGTATATTTAGAAACATACTGATATGTTCCCCAGTGCGGCCTTAATATTATAAATTATTTACATTACAAATCTGATGAAATGACGCACATTGCATTCCCAGATGAACATTATAAGCAAACCAAACTCACAGCATATTCAGAGATGGAGTTTTAGACGCTCCATGTATGTAAATGATAATAGTTCATGTGGAGCAGAACGGAGACGCACGTAACCGACACGCATGTAAATAAATATTAAACCTGCAGCCGCAGGGCATATATTTATTTAATTGAATCACAGCAATTGTAAATTCACAACAGCACTATAGTATGGTTTTTAAACAGTCTTAATATAGCCTATTGTGCGGCCTTAGAAAACGGTCTAATAATGAGGATCATGGATCGAGTACTCAAATGTAATCAAGAAATCGTGACTGCCCTAATATATAATACACTTACCTAAAGGATTATTAGGAACACCATACTTGATTTTACTCCATCTTTGATTTTAATGCAATGCTTACAACCGGTGTGGGCAACTGTCAGACGTTAAGTGTCTGAATGCCAGTGGGCAGGGCCTATGATCTGATGATGTATAACTATTTGTTAGTGTTTCTGGAGGCAGTTATGTAAAGGACAACAACATTTCTCAATAAAGTCCATAAATGGACATGGTGAGGGGGAAAAAATGTATCTAAATGCCTTTGTGTTCTTTTGCAAAAGTTTTGCAAAAGAGTGAGCACAAAGTTTCTTGGGGGAATTAAGCCTTAAAGTTCTGCATAATGAAGAGCGTGGCCGGCCAGGCACCTCAGCTCCACCCAAGATGGCAACTAAGGATGATAAATTACTTAAAGGTGCACTATGTAGTATTTTTGCAGTAAAATATCCAAAAAACACTAGTGTTACATATTTTGTTCACTTGAGTACCTACAATATCCCAAATGTTTCCAACAATTTGTAAATTGTGAGAAAATTGCTATTTTAACTAAGGACCGTTTCAGCATTGTGTCTGAGGAAGTGGCCTGTCAATTTCGTCACGCTACCCTCGGTTTTGGGTTTTATTTGGCCGAAGCGCTTTACTCTTAGCAGTGTGAACAAGTGAACGCACAGAGTAACGTCATAACATCATTTTCAACACACTTAAATGTATCTTATATGATAAACAGAGCTGCATTACCGGATTATATGATTATAATCATAACCGGAAGACAGGAAATAACCGGAAGCGCCCGGTGAATGTGTCCCGTCCCGTCATGATAAAATTCCCGGTGCTTGCGAGCCGTGTGTGTTTAATAATCGCTCCAGCTGTGCTCAGCTCCACAACACACGCTCCTGCTCTGCTTTATACTACAGTAAAATTAATAACCGCATGCATGAACATGATTTCTGTCCGAGTCCTATTTTCCACCGGCTGTGAGGTGAAGATCTCATGTCCCAAGATACTGCGCTCACACTTGGTGTCATCAAACTACGCCTTTGTTTAGAATAGGCGTCCTCCAGTGGACGGAAAGTTGCATAGTGCACCTTTAAGTATAAATAAATGCAGAATTAAATAAATGAATAAATAATAATAATAATAAAAATATATATAAATAAAATAAATAAATAAATACATTTTAGCTTGATTTACCATGTTTTAGTATGAATTACCAGGATTTACCATGTTCTAGCATGATTTACCATGACTTAGTCAAAAAAGAAGACTAAATATCTCGCCTTTGTTCCAAAGAAATGGTTCTGACTGGTATGCCTATTGACCAATCCTGCATTGAGAGAGGTTAGGAACGCCTACCTTTGTCACAAATCAGGCCTCTGGGGCTCCTTCTGATCGCCACCAGAGGGCTCCCTTACCTCAATAGTTATCCCCATTCCAGACTTCATTTCCCATAATCCTTTGCCCTGACTCATCAGCAATCATTGTTTACACCTGTGTGCCATTAGCCTCATCACCGCAGTATATATATAAACCTTGTTCACTCTGCTATTCACGGCGAAGTCTTGTAAAGTGTAATCACTACAATTCTGAGCGTTCTGTCATGGTTTCATGTCTCTTGGTTTTCGATCACCGCCTGTTTCTGGACTGCTCTTTTGCCTACGTTCCCTGCCTTGTTGTGTTGTGTTTGTTTGTTTGTTTGGACTGCCTACACGGATTATGATCTTGCCTGAACTCTGGACTTTGATTGTGAACTGCTGTCTAAATAAAATTGCATTTGGATCCCCACTCTGTTGACTCATCGTTACAACCTTATTAACATAAAGACACATAAATAAATGTAAAAATAAATAAATGTAGAAAAATTATAGTATAACCCAAATGATACAAAAAAAAGCACAATTAAAAAAGTCTTTAAAATACTTTTGTCAAAATTATTTATGTATTTATTAATTTATGCATATCTGCATTTATTTATTTCAATATTTACTTTATTCATTTATCTATGTATTTCAGCATTTATTTATTTATTTATTTATTTATTTATTTATACATGTATTTAATTACTTTTATTTTATTTTATTTTTTTATTTTATTTTTTATTATTATTAATACGGCTGGCATTAGGTTTAAAAAATGCTCTTCAGAAACCTACGGGTGATGCCATGGACAGTCTACGTCCAAATCTTTTTACAGTCTATGGAGTCTATACAACATTTTCTCTGGGGAACACAAATGCTTGTGTTCTTCTATATTATAAGTCACTTTGGATAAAAACTTCTTACTGTGTAATTGTTTGTTTTTTGTAAAATGTATTGAAAATCTTTTCCTCCATACCACCTGTTTGCTCTTCCATATAATCAAGATTTTTGTTTGTTTGTTTGTTTATTTATTTATTATATTTTTTTATATTTTTTTCCATAATGTCAGCATCCATCCTAATTTGTTGATTAATATTTTACAATGATAAGTGGATGGGCAAATTGTTTTCTGAACATGTTAATTGTTTATTTTACCCATGCAAGACAGAAATGTCAAAGTAAAAATAAATTTTCAAGACAAATAAAAAAAAACTATTTTATTTATCGAGAGAAGCAAAAATCATTATCACAATTAAAATACAATTAATTGTGCAACCCTACTTTCATCAACAAGCCTTTTTCTATTGATCAAATCAACAAGCATCAAATCTAAAGCTGCCTGACTATTAACATTTTCATAAAAGTGTTGAAAACTTCAAAAATCAATACAGCTGTCTGAAAGATATGGTTATTAAAATAACAAGGACACAAAGGGAAGGACATGTCTGCAGCTCATTGGGTCTAATAAATGTCACATAATCAATGTAATACAGTGTTTTACTTGAAGTGTTGTTATCGCTTGTTCTCAAGAGACTTGGTATCCGACAGAGTATCTTGAATATTTTCTTCAATATGTCTAGAAAGTTAATTCCAATATTCATATCTTTTCAGATGCACGACAATAGATTAGCATAGCAAATAGGAATACAAGGTTAACATGGTGAATACATGAAAACTGGATATACGTCCCTCACTGAATTGTACTAGACTGCTTCAGCATACAAATATGAATCTATATGCTGTCTTATACCTTTGACTGGTGAAACACAGTCAACAATGCTACTAGATCTCATAAATAATCCTCATCAGTCATGTTTCTTCACGTTTGTCTCTTTGGGCGAGTAAACTTTTCGCCTCAGTCCTTGACATGCCTTCACAGGTCACAAAATTAATTCATTGTGGACAACAACTTGTCAATTTGTTGTTGCAAGACAAAGCTTTCCCCAGAAGTGTGTTACATCTGACAAAGCCATTCTTTGAGAATGTCCTCGAAGTTGAAATTGATCTCGTGACAAAACGAGGTGGTGATTTGAACAAAAAGTATGCATGAATGTCCACCACTAAACCCTAGTGGGGTGTAAGTTGTTTGTATGGGAAATGTTTAGTTTCAGCCTCAGACGTCACGCCCACAGATGTTTGACTGAACATCTAATGCATATGACACCTCTCTGAAAATTAGTGGTTTCAAAGTCGTCTTCTGATTGGTTGAATGCTACAGGATATCTGCAAGACATATGTGTTGCATTCTTTAAAGGAAGGATAGGTGGAGGGTGGAGCTTCAGGCCAAAACCAAATGTCAACATCAACATCAGTTAAGGGCTGCAACAACAACTTTTAAATGACAATATCCTCGCCAGTACTACTGTCAGTGATATAAATATTTTAAATTACCATGATTTCTTAAAGGTGTCATGAACTGGCTTTAAAATATATATATATACTGTTGTCTGAGGTCAACTAATAATGTTCGTGTGTTTTTACATTCAAAAACTAATAAGTAATAGGCTATTTTCTACACTGGTTTTGAGGCTCTCTCCAAAACGCTGGGTTGTGGTGGGCGTGATGTACTGGAGACTTGGAAGTAATGGCTAGGATTGGATAATATTTGCATATTTAATGAGCTTAAGCTCCTCTGTCAGTTCACGACGGAGAAGAGAGATTGAGGGAGAAGCGGAACCCAGAATGATTCGAGAATAAACGAGAACCGCGTGCACGCACATACACGTTCAGCGCGCCGCCCTTCAGATGTCAACTCGAGAGAGAGAATTGCAGAAAAAGAACGGAATATAATGAGATTCATCGTCCTGCCGGGCTTTGAGAGCCCTGGCCCATACGTCTCTGAGTCCAGCGTGCGAAAGGTATGCCCTGTTAAGCTCTACACGTACACATAAGCAAAACGATCTATAACAATGCAATACTATTACATACAAAAACACGTTTTACTCACATAAGTGTGTTGCACCCTTGCTGCTGCTGAAACTTACAGGAAATTCTTATATTATCATGATCTCTTATATATCAAAAGCTCAAGGGAAAGTTGATTTATCAATTCATCACCCCTTTAATGTCTAGTTACATATCAGGGCCATTTTATGATTAATTGAAATACATTTCTTACACTCAGTTCCTTTAACGCTCCACCTATACAAATGCCCTGAACAACAAACCCTCTCGTGGAAGAAGAAAGCCATTGTGTTCACAAATGTGACAATGAGCGCTTACCAGGATCAACAAAACGCTGATTTTCAAAGGTATGTGAATTTCACGGCTCTATTGTTGGAGTAAACTTGCACATTCTTTAATTTATGAATTATAACTGCATGGCAGTCTGTAAGGGACATAAGCTTTACATTTTCACACCACTAAACAGGAGGCGGAACAAAGCGTACTGTGATTGCTTGCATTACATGTCAGTCAAACCACTTACTGGGCGATCCAAACCGTGATTGGGTGATGTTAGTCAAACAAACTCTTGAGCTGTTCTTGGAAAGATTCCAGACCTGTCAGTCAGCCTGAAGGTCTGGCTACGCAAAACTGTACACATTCATACAAATTAGTTTGCAAAAATGTAAAATAGTTAATAAATTGCCATGAGAGTGTGGTGAATGGTTAAAACATATTTTTGTTTAACTTTTTATTTTATTTTACAGTGTCCTTGTTACATTACATATACTTACAGTCAATTATATAATTGCATGCAACTAACCCTCAACCAAACCCTAACCTTATAGTAAGTACATGTAGTTCAATTTGGGGTGGGTGGTTCCATTTTTTTTTTTTTTTTTTTTTTTTAAGGCTTGGTTGGGTTTATGGGGCGCAGTATAACATGTCTTGATACTTATTTTTTTTTTTAAAGGGTTACTTCAGCGATTAGCATATGGCTTTGTATCAGTAGAAACCCTGGAGTATATTCAAATTATTGTGCTTTCCCCCCTCATATCTCCCTGAGACAAGAGATTTATGCATTTTATTTCTAGAAAAATTCCTCCTATGATGCAAATTGACGATTTTTGCATCATAGGAGGAATGTTTGCCCAAAGGCTAAAGACTACAGCCAGCAGAGGGAGCCATTTCCGCATGTTTTGAACTCGCGCATGGGGGATGGGAGGTAACACTCAGCTTGCAGGGAGAGCTCAGCTGGCAGGCACTCATTTAAACGGAGCTATGGTGTGCAATGTAAGTCTTTTAACTTCTCAAATTAATTTCTATGAAAGTTAAGCTTGTAAAGGCATGAACTGAAGCGCGCCAGACTGAACTCGCGTTGTGAATGTATGCCGCGAGTGTAGTCGCGATTACCTCAGCTCTCATCACTCCTGCAGTTAGTGCTCAGTGCTGTGATACTCGCGCGGTGACTCACTCATTATATTGAACAGACACGTTCAGTTTTTAATTGTAGTGTCTTCTCTAACTCAGTCACTGTAATCAAGTTGGTGGCGTTGGGGAATGGCACAGGGCAGCGAAGCATTCTGGGAATTGTAGTCTTTCATCCCCATGGGACAAAAATACATTTTCTGTCTTTTCTCAGTCTAGAAGACACCAAATTCAAAAATAATTTCACATTTCTACTGCATTGATGACCCAGTTTAAATACAGATTCATCTTCCCAGAGCTGAAGTACCCCTTTAAATGCTGTATCTTTCTAATATTTTAGCTTCTTTTCACACCGTCTCCACTGTCCTTTGAACGGCTTGTTTGCTTCCTGCTTCTATGAAGCCTCTCCCTCCGAAAAACGCAGTGGTCTTAGATTGGTTAGATGGCCAAATGTAGTTTCATGTATTTTAATTGGCTGTAGTGCCAAGCACAGGTTGTCCGGAAACCAGTGGTGGAGGAAGAACTGAATCTCAGTACTTAAGTAAAAGTACAAATAACCAGAGCCATATTTACTTAAATAAAAGTAGAAGTACTTCAACGACAATCCTACTTAAGTAAAAGTACAAAAATACTTGATTTTAAATGTACTTTTAGTATTACAGTTTTTCTCAATTGCTAAAACACTAAAACCCATCGGCTGAACAAATTTCTCAGTTGCCTGAACTCATTTAGCTAATTGTGCAGTCTGTTGTCAATACCTTAAACCATTTCACATCATAAAACACAATTTGCAGATCTCACTTAGACTTTTCAGCAAATCTCTAAACACATTCTCATTGTCAAGACACATTCTGCTCTCTAATGTACATGCCATTCATACGGGTTAACACAAGTGGCAACAATCAAATACAAATAGAGAACACAATGTCATTTAATGAACACAACCACTCAAAACTGATTTAACCTGTTTCAAATGATGAGACAACCAATATAAGTACAGTGCATTGTAGGCTGTATACTGTACAATTAACAAATCGTATTGCCCTGAACATGTTGCTTTCCATTTGTTTACAGTAGGCTACTGACTGCTCAATAGATTTTGACTGGTTGCAGTTTCATATCAACAAAGAACAAGCTTGTGAGATGCAGAGTACAGTACTGTAAAAATCAGCCTAATCTAATGAAAATGCATATCTATAGCACAAATTGTATTTATCGTGCGATTTATATGCCAAAATGAGTTTTTATGAGCATATGTTATGCAGTTTTCGTGTGCATATGATATGTACTTTATATTGTGTTATGTGCACGTACTCCAAACAACTCAACCTACCCAATGGGGTGACAATGCAAATCATATGCACATAAAAAATAATTGTGCCGTATAAATCGCACAATATATACAATTTGTGATGTATATGCATTTCATGAGAATGAGTTGGTAAAAATAGGGCTACAAGCAAGAGGAAGAACAAAAAATTGCAAAGCAAAGCCGACTAGTAATAATTTCTGATCAATTTTGAGCTACTATGATGAAACATGTTTTCATTCATCACAAGACAATGACAGAAAAATATGAAATTTGTTTTAAGATTAAAAATGTACTTCTGCCTGAGAACTGTTTTGAACAATGTGTTTTCTATTTTTTGCTGTATTGTTTACTGATTGCTTGATAGTGTTTATCATTTTGATCACTTTGTTTATGATTTGAGAGCAGTGTTTGATTTTGAACACAGGTAAAACTGTTTTGAGGCGAAAGTTTCATTTTGCAAGAGAAGTCAGAGGATTTGTGAATAGTGCTTGAAGAGGAGGTTTTGTGTTTAATGGTTTCAGAAAATGGAGCAAGGTTTCAGAAATAGTGTTTTAGCAATTGAGAAAAACTGTAAAAGTAAAAGTACTTGTATAACAATTTATTCTCTTAATGTCGATATTCTAATAATTAAAAAGAAGAAAACGGTATGGGCTGTAGTGTTTTAATTAAGTTAGTTTTGGGTTAATGTAGGCTAATTGTGCGTATCATCTGTTGCCCAGTTTACATTCTGACTCACGATATCAGGGTGATCTGCAGAGTTAAATATCAATATTCAGAAGTAACATTTTCATCAGCTTTGATGTATTTAAATCTTCATATTTATCTTAAATGTAGGATATAATTCAGCTTTCCTTTTATATTCTTAAATTTGATCAATACATTAAATTACAATAACGCTATATGGTTGTTAAATTAAATAATTTACACTGACAAATTACAACTGTATTAAATAATGTTATGAGATTGTTTTAACTATATATTTTTAATACAATAAGAAACGTTGGAAAGAATTTTTAAATATGAAATTAAACTACCAGTAGGTGGCGGCAGGTCTTAATGAGTGAGTCATTGAGTCGGTTCGTTCAAACGGCTGATTCATTCATGATTGAGGCAGTCGTTTACGAACAGGTTATTGAATCTTTGATTCAACCGATTCATTCAAACACTGAATCATTCACTTACACACTATTGCTGTGAGATGCGTTGTGGTTCTGATGTGCAAATATGATCTGATCTTGGAAATATTTTCGCTGCTGTAAAAGAACAAAAGCAGTTTATATTGCATCTAAAATGTAAGTGACTAATTTGAATTAATTGTTTATGGAACTGTCATGAAATCAGTGTCACATTTTCACTCGTGATGGTATTCAGGAAAACAGCACTCTTGGTCGTGTCATGTGATGTTTTTTAACTTTATTATATGTTATAAAATATAAAAACCTTCACATTTTAAATATATTTACTGCAGTATGTTACTGAGTTTCTCTGAACGAGCGGCGTTGGTTTGTTTTTAATTTCTCCTCGAGATGCTGCGCGATTGTCAACAGCGCAACCGTCAGTTCATACATTAGCCTATTATTATCCATTAATTATCAGAACAAACCTTAATCTCGAGCCCTGAAACTGATCAGAAAATGTAACGAAAATGTAACGAAACGTTGTAGAAATGTAGTGGAGTAGAAAGTAAAATATTTGCTGCAAAATGTAACGAAGTAAAAGTAAAAAATATGCACTATTGATTCTACTAAAGTAAAGTACAGATACGTGAAAAATGTACTTAAGTAAAGTAACAAAATATTTGTACTTCGTTACATTCCACCACTGATGGAAACGCCAAGCGCATTACCATTACGGGCAGAAGTCACATCTGCGGTGACTAGCAAGGGTTTATGATGTCACAAACCCAGGAAGAAGCTCATTGTAGTCCAAACCGGCCGTTTTTGTAGGCAATAAACTGCCATAACTTTAAAAAGACGATATCTCCGTTTGCATTGAACTTTCAGTGCTGTAACTTTGCAGATACTGTTTATGCTCAAGCAGCAACATTACACACTAACTAAAGTTAAAAAAGTTAAATCGCATGCAACCACCCCTTTAATATTACTCAGTACTTAAATATATAATTACACTGTAACAATAACGCCTTAAAATAAAGTTTAACCAAAAAGGTATTACCACATTTTTTTTTTAAGTTAAAGATATATACCAGATCCTTCCATGACAAATGAAAAACTACAGTTTAAATAATCTATGATATGGATCAAATGTCCCCACAAGGATAGTAAAACCACTTACACTTGCATTTTAGGGACTAGCCAACTACCCCTGCGAGGGAAATAATAAACAATAATAGGCTACTAAATAATAAGCATAAAATGTCTCAATGAAAACGTAAAAAAAAATGCACAAAGGTTTGTGTGAAGGTTTGTTTCAGGAAATGGAATATGTCCGTGTGTTTTTCACATCATTAGCTCAATTTAAAACAATACAAGTCATTGCATCCTCCCCATCGTATTAGAATGACAGGCGCGCGCGCGTGTGTGAGAGAGAGAGAGAGAGAGAGAGAGAGAGAGAGAGAGAGAGAGAGAGAGAGAGAGAGAGAGAGAGAGAGAGAGAGAGAGAGAGAGAGAGAGAGAGAGAGAGAGAGAGAGAGAGCGCGCATCGTAGTGGGGCGGTAAAATCATGAATCGATGTTGACAGAATTCATTTCCTCTGTCAGCCACAGTAGCTGCATTCAACAGGAACAACAATGAGAGTCTGTAGAGCTGGAACATATTCCATATTAGCCCACATCAATGAAATAATGTCGTGAACATCATGTGATTTTGGTCAGAATGAGTGAGGAACTGAATGAGGAGTTCACTCATCTAAGCCTGTCTTTATAACAAAAAAAAAGTATAGTGAATTATTTAACGTTAAACCTGCATTTAACTACCTGCGCTTTTAAACGGAGGTTGGAAACTTATGTTGGAAACCTCAACTGCAATATCTCTCCCGGGTTTCCTCACGACTATCCGTTATCTGTAATGATGACTATATCGCTTCATTATTCGCGTATTTTCTTTGAGGGCTGACCAGGATGAGTAACACGACATCGATCGTGCGTTGAGTCATTTGACAAATCCATATTTGATTCTGGGTGGAGAGAGAGAGAGGGAGAGGGAGAGAGAGAGAAAGGGAGAGCGAAAGAGAGAGGAGGAGGCTCGCGGGCTGTCTTCTTGTCTCTTGTGAGGATTTTTGCAAGACCAAAGACGTATTGTCGCCTAAGCTTTCTTTCTTTCTCTCAAATGTAATAAGCAAGAACCTGCTCCAAGCGAAAAGCCTCACGCGAGGGGAGGATTTTACGGATATCTCACCTGACATCGATTTTCAGCAACATTTTCCTCGGACCAAATACGCAACGCTTTATTCCGAAAGAAAACTTTTTGCCGCCTTCATTTAAAAAAATTAAATTAAATTAAATAACGGTTACAACTCAGTGGAGATGGTTTCACAGCAGCGTTATGACATCGGCGTGGATTGGACGCTTTTTAGCCGAATATCGCTGCACTTTAATCCGTTTTGCGTGCTGTTTTAAGGACAGAATCATCATAGAAAGGTGCTGTATGCATTCTAGTTTGTTTTTCCGTCTTATTCTATATTAAAAGAAACAATGCAGAATATCTAAGCAACAAGCGTCGACATACGATGCGCACTTTCCCAAGGAATAACGCATCCTTCTTGCGCGGTGTTTTTGGAGAAAACCTCAACGTATTCCCACATCAATCTTACTTTGATAAGGTCTATGGTCGTCATTAAGATCAAATCGCTTTGTGTTTGCCTGTAAATACTGTGAAAAGTGCCTTTTTCCTCTTTCCAAACGACTAGGAGACCATGGCTTGCTTTCCATGGCGGGTATTTTGGATAATTCAAGCGCTTGTGGATGTGACACTTTCGCAGGAAATTTACGCTCCTCATTCCATCAGAATTGAGGGAGATTTGACCCTGGGTGGCCTTTTCCCGGTCCATGCCCGTGGGGTCTCCGGGGAACCGTGTGGAGATATCAAGAAGGAGAACGGGATACACCGGTTGGAGGCGATGCTTTATGCCTTGGACCAAATCAACAGCGACGACGAGCTTTTGCCCAACATCACTTTAGGCGCTCGGGTTTTAGACACATGTTCGCGAGACACGTACGCTTTGGAGCAGTCGCTCACTTTTGTGCAAGCTCTCATACAGAAAGACACGTCGGATGTGAGGTGTACGAACGGAGAGCCCCCGGTGTTTGTCAAACCCGAGAAGGTGGTGGGAGTCATTGGGGCTTCGGCGAGTTCCGTCTCCATCATGGTCGCAAATATACTGCGACTGTTCCAGGTGAGTCTGAGCTCAAGTGCCCAATAGTAGGCTACCCTATAGATCTCACATGTGCTGGAATCCGTCCCTGCGTCAAGCTTTATGGGATTTCACCCCGTATGATTAATGATTTACAGCAATAATGCTTTAAAACACCGCGCTGCTTAACGTCAGCATAATAATGGCAGTTGTTGGTGTGTAAAGCATGTTATGCGTTTGTAATAATTTGTGTTGCCAGAGGAGTTTTTTAGGCATAATCAATATGAATCGATCAGACATCGACTCTTCGCACATACAGAGTGGCTTTTAACAGGGTTTCTTTGTCTTTCACTCTCTATTTGCAATTGTAAAGATCTTTATTGCTGTCATATTCAGTTCTAGTTTATAATCTCGTTAAGCCTTGTATTTTTTTTAGTTTTACAATTGTATTAAATGAAAAAAAGCCTATGTATATCTTAATCAATTTTAAATTTCAAGTGCTTTATTATTAAATTACAATATTATATTAAACATATTTTTATATTGCATAAAACAATACACAAATTCAATTCAATAGAGTACAAAAGTACACTTTTTCTCTATATTTCTCGGTGTTCTATCCTCTCCTGCTGTTCCCACCAGGCTTAATGATAAAACGTTACAGTGAAGTGGCTTGCTCATTCAAATGGATTTGTAAATTTAATTGTGGCTTTCTGGAGGCAAATCACTATAGATATCACAAGGTACTGGGTCCTGTGTTAGGGTTTCCCACCATTCCTGCAATGAAATAAATATTCTCTTCTGTGTTCCCACAATGTTAGCAAATTAGTTCCGATTATCTTAAGGCGTGCGTTTTGGCAGATACAACGGGAGCATGAGAAGGATCTGAAAACAAATGACTTGGAATGTACAGTAAACCACAAATGAGAATATGTACACTCCCCAGCCTAATTAGTCAGAATCAATCCTTGTATGGGCTTAAATTAACTACTTGCAGTATCCAACATGTAAACGTGTTAAAATATGGCATATGAAGTGATAATTATGTCCCGCCCCTTGGTTCTGAAGAGTGAGATTACTGATGCGGCAATTAAAATGGTAACAGTCTATACAGTTGCCTGTAGTGATGTGAGGGGATTATTCAGCTTTATCTGTGTTCTGCATCAGAGATAAACACAGCTAATGACATCCCACTGGTCTACTAGGATCATGAAAACCTCATTCTTCTCCATATATACATTTTTGTTGTTGTTGCTCTGTTTACAAGGTTCTCTTTTGGTCTTGCACTCAGGTAGTTTAAGATAACATCAATCCCAGGTGGTGAAACTTGAATGTTGCAGCTTCATTACAAGGTCTATTTGCGGCTTGCTGTCAATGATTTTGACTTGTCGCTCAATTTGGAAACAAAAAAAAAAGCAAAAATTGTGTTTACAGCAAGACACCGGGAATGGAAATAAATGGGCCAACACAATAATTGGTTTCAAAAGTATACTGTAACTACACAACTTCATACATTAACATGACATAAGTGCACATATCTGCTTATTCAACACATTCTCACTCCCAACTCTTCACATATTGACACTTGCTCAGGGCATCACTTTTTGACGCACAGGGCACTGTAATTTAGCATGTGTAGGCTGCCCCATAGGCATCATACACAGACATTGCGATGGGTATAGCAATTTTATCACCATAAAATGTATTTAGACACTTAACAATTCTCACATAATCACAGTTTATTCTTGTCAATTTAAAACTGAACACTGGTCAGGGGAGTCTGCTCTGTATTTTCTACTGCACAAGAGGCGTTATCAACGAGCATTATTTGAATGGCTCTGTAAGCAATTGGATAGTCCTTCAACCAATCAGACTACAAGAGGCGTGATCAACAGGCAACGACCCATCGCTTCTCTATCTGTCATCTTGGCTGCGTCCGAAACCTGTAAAATGCTGCCTTCAGAGGACACATTTGAAGGCAGGAAGGTATCAAGCCACATCCGAATCTAATGTTAGCTTTACTTCCTGTCTCCTGAGAGCCCTTCATCTGATCGATTTTTGAAGGCAGCATACATGTGTCCTTCACTGCCTTTGATATCCCACAATCCTGTGCTTTCCATTCAGTTACAGTTGAGCTGGGGTAAAAAAGATGGCGTCCGAAAGTTGCGTTTGCTGGTCAGTTTGTGTGTACATGTATGTTCTTTACGAATATTTTTCACTTCTGATGTAATTTCTTGCGAGAAATTAAATATGTGTTTAGTTCTAAGCTCTCTCTATTTTGCTGTAGATCATTAAACACTGCCTCAGAAATCTGTCCGAAATCGTTTCGTGAGGTGCCTTCATGCACAAAACTCTGCCTTACACGCCATTGCCTGATAATAAGGCAGCGAGGCAACGAGTCAGCTGCCTAGGTTTTCGGACGCAGCCCTTGTTAAACCCGCCAATAGCGCACCAGGTGGAAAAGTCAGTCTGTGATTGGTTCCCGCAAAAGTGTAACAGAAGCAGTAGAAACGAATGTACGGGTTTCCAGTCTGTGTTGCAGTGTGAAATCAAATTGCCGGCAGATCCGGCTGGGTTTACACAGTCTAAGTTTCTTCACTATAGTTTAGAAAATGGTAATAAAATATGCCAAGAACTCAGAGTTAAACTGTCAGAACAAATTAATCTTGATAAGGTCAGTTAACTTGGATAGAGATGTATGTAATGGTTTACAACCAACCAATCAGCTATTACATTTAAGTTCACAATTAGATAGATTATATCAATTTAGGTCAATCAATTACCAAGCAATGATTCATTTTGTTCAGTGGTGTAAAAGGTCACGTTAGCAATTAAAAAAAAAAAAAAAAAACACTTAAGCAAAACACAGTCAGGTCAAAGTGTCTGAATAATTTTGGTCCCAAATTTATAAATTTTACTGATAGTCAATGTATGAATATTTTTTGAGTGTATTATGTTGCAGTTTACTTTATTTTGCTATCCTCACTGACTAGTAAACATTATATCTGGTTTAACTGTATATGTTGTGGTGTGATTATCAATTGAATCATCCAGCATATTTTTATTTAAAATCCTTTTTTTAACATGTTTGAGCACGTAACCCAGCACCACCCTTAAACATACTCTTTTGTATATTATATAATATAAAACACAGGATATAACAGGCAGGTACGACTATAGACACAGTTAAAAAAGTATAATATTTTCCAAAGACAAACAATTGATTTGTGTGAGAAACAGACCTAAAAGCGATCACCGTATTCATCCTGTGCACACATTTAAAAATATCCACCCGTAGATGCTTTACCTCAGCTTTGATTGTGAAACTGATTCAAATGTACAAAAAACTAAAAATATAATAACTAGGGAATCTCCAATAGGCAAGAATAATTCTGCATTTGTTTCGTGTAAGAACGACCGATAGTGTTTTTGACATAACTTTGTGTGTATTTGAAAGTTTAAACACAATAAGACACATAGGCCACGCTGTGTGACATCCAGCTTTCTGTGCACGCGATTCGGGTGTGTGCGCTTAGAAAACCACGCATCAAAAGTTTAAACTGATATAGCTTTAAAACGCATGCAGATAATGAACTTTCATGATCGTAAAGAACTGCAATGTCACATGAGCGTGAGATTATAATCAAAACCAAACCGATGTTTTCGTTTTTGGCAGAGTATACGAGACAAAAGCTCCACCCTCTTCTGGATGTGGGGGGAGCAGCAGCTCATTTGCATTTCAAGATACATGCACGGAAACAGAAAGGTTAGCTTCCTAGCCTAGAAATCTAGACGCACCCTAGCAGCAGCAAATCTAATCTGCCCGCGAGTGTCGTCTAGCAACTCTCAATACCCTTCTGAGCTGTATTCGCCTAACTCTTGCCGGGCCAATCACATCGTGTATAGAGTCGGTGGGCGGGGCCATAATGACGATGGCCGAGTTGCGTTTGCGTGCTTCTAGTAAACACAGAAACTGGCGAACGGCGGTCTTTCGAATCAGCTTTGACCGCGACTCTGGAAGACTTGGAGTTAAGCTTTTCTCTGAGAAAAGAACAAAGAACGGCACTGAAGTCATTCTTAAAAAGGGAAGATGTGTTCTGAGTTTTGCCGACCGGATACGGCGAATGTTTAATCTATCAACAAGCTCTGTTTCACCTTCGTTGCTCTGGTTGGTTGTAGCGCTATCCTATCGCGTGCAGAGGGAGTTTGAAAGACAACCGTTTATCCCGCCCCTCGGATTGAGCTGTCAATGGTGAGTTTCCAGACCAAACATCTTGATGTGGGTCTGGCTTGTCAGGCTATTAGCTTCCCCTAAAAAATGGGCATTTACAACATGGTATATTAAAGTCCAGGCCCTCCTTTTATGCATCCGAGATCATCTGTGAGACACGAGAGTGGTGCGGCGGTGCTCGTTCTCACGCTCCCTCTGCCTCTCAGCATGCCACAATCACCATTCTGGCAGATTCACTTTTTTGTTTACCTGAAGATGATAATGGTATCGTTTCGAAACTATTTCAAAACCCTTTTCAAAGTTTGCATTCTCAAGCCACCAAACACTGTTGCCATGCTAATGACCTGCCAGAACACATTAAAAGTTTTCTGTTTTAGTTGAAAGTGGCCCCAAAGTAAATAACGATTGATTTTTTACAACAGAAATGAATCAATCAGAAGCTTACTTTAGCTGGATAACTTTTTTTCTAGAGCTGCTGTACAGACAAAACAACCTCTCCTTTAATTTCCTATTATCACTGTAAATCGGTATTGTAAAAAATGCTATATAAATTACTAAACTGTTGAACTAAATGAACATTGAAGTATTCACGTTAGACATCTTTTGGATACTGAACGTGTGGTTATCGTGAGTGTTCAGAACCGTTTACAAAATGGTTTTAATATGGAATGATGTGCAATACTACAAGAGCACACACCATGTAGACAAAGATTTAATATTTGCTCATGTGTTGCATTAATAATTTTACAGTAAAGGGCATGAGCTGCATTTGAAACTGCAATATTTATGTCACTTTCCTCCAGTTTCCTACTACACAGCTAATGGCTAGAGCGGTTTCAGTGGACCTCACAGATCTGCTCTAAGAGTTTGACTTTTCACCCTACATAGACTATTTAGAAAGTATTTACGGAAATACACCCATACACATGGGACATAGCGCCAGCCGGCCTGTGTCACTGCTCCGTTGTGAGCATTAAGAAACAAATTTAAAACCCATGTTGCGGCCCGCTAGCCACCTGCATCCTTTCAGAAAAGTGTTTCCTTATTTCCCTGTGGCCTCACACTTGCTCTGAGTCTCTGACTGTTTTTATATGCTCCAGGGCTGGGATTTCACAAAGCATCCCTGTTGGCCAAAAGCTTTTCCCGAGTGCGATGAGAGCTGCAGTGATGAGAGTGGATGTGAGGAGGGCAATGCACTCTGACACAATTCATGAGGCATACAAGCGATTTCACATTCTCCACCTCAACACATTTTGACTCAAAACACTTGTGACGCTACAGGCTCCAAATTTCATTTGGTTCTGGTGGAGCTCGTGATATGCCACTAGTGGTTTACAGTTTGTGTTTAGCAGGAAAGTGAGGTGAAATACGATTCAGGACATTGCCACGGCAATTGTAATATGTCAAAGGCTTTAGGGTTTGAAGTCAACATGAAATTAAAATCAACCTAATAAAAAAAAATAAAAAAAAATAAAAATCAATTAATCAAAATCTCAACATCATTACTGGTATTCATGTATGGAAGCCTGTTTCCACCTGAAAAACTAAATAAATAAAATAAAAGGCTTATTGTAAAAACAAAGTACGATATGCATAATCACGTCTTCAATCTCAGATTCTCAAACTCTGTAATTGCAAGATAAATTATATATTGTATACATTATATAAGTTTTGAGATATAAAGTTATAAAAAAAAGAGATATAAAAAGCATCTTCAAAATTCAACTGTGAAGTATCTTTGCATAAAATTGATTAAAAAGTTCCAGTTTGAGATTTAAAGGTGCTATATGTAATATTTTTGAGGTAAAATATCCAAAAACAACTAGGCCAATGTTATATATTTTGCTCAGTTGAGTTCTTACAATATAGCAAATGTTTCCAATTATTACAAAAAACAAACAAAACAAAACAAAAAAAAGTGAGAAAATTGCTATTTTAACCAGGGAGCTGGGACACCTGAGGGAGTCGCTTGTCTATTGCGTCATATCTGTGTTACCCTCGGATTCCAGTTTTATTCTGCAGAAACACTTTACTCTTTAGCAGTGTGAACAAGTGTCACAGCAGCCGCTGAGGGAACGCCCAGAGTAACGTCATAACATCATTTTCAACACACTTAAATGGATCTAATATGATAAACAGAGCTGCATTACCCTCGTGACCAGAATAGCGGAAATGCTGCCCGCGACTGTGTTCTGTCATAATAAAAGTCGCGCTGCTCGCAAGCCGTGTGTTTGCGTAACAATCGTTCCAGCGGCCTTGCTCAGCTCCTCAACACTCGGTCCTGCTCTGCTTCACTACAGTAACGTTAAAAACCGCATCCATGAACATGAACATCTGCCCGTGAAGGGAAAACCACACATCCCAAGATTCTGAGCTCAAACCTGGCGTCATCAAACTACGCCTTTGTTTTGAATAGCGGGCGGAAAAGTTACATAGTATTGTTGAAACTCACATTGTGAGATATAAAGTTGTGTCAACAAGAAACTGCCTTTGCGATATTTAGGGTATGTTTCCACAACAACGGAAACATTTTTATGTAGCGTTTTTCATGTACAGACAAATCATTATTAAATCATTGTAAAAAAGATTCCCGTTCAAATGGATCCGTGAAAATGACTTAAAACGCTGTATTATTCATGCCAGGCCAGTAGATGGCGACGTCACTTTGTAAAGAAACACTAGTCTTGTGTTCACATTTTTGTAGTTTACAGAGAGATGATACTAATTTGCACTTTAAAACTAGTTTGTGCTTCAGCCCACAAAATGGCATTTAACATTTTTTTTGTTTTGTTTTGTTGCATTTTTAGAAAATGGTATAGTGTAAATGGCCCAAAAGTCACATTGTTTGGTGTAAAGAGACCCTAAAGAGACTTTTTTTGTGAGAAATAAAGTTGAAATTCTGAGAATTGTGACATAAATTACCAATTGTGAGACGTAAAGTCATCATTCAAAGTTTAATTTTAAAGTTATTTTTGCAATTATTTATTTATTTATTTATTCTGAAATGTTAATTTGCCTTAATTATTGTCATATGGTAAAGAAGAAAATAAAGTAAAATGGGGCTGCAAATGTATTTCATGTTGACTTTAATATTTTAGGCAGATGAATGTTGACACATGTTAGCATCTGGTAACAGAAGTGTTATTTCTATTGATTGAAATACAGAAACATCTGTGTTTCGCCATTAATACAATGACTAAAATGACTCCAGTTGAACAGAACGCTTTTTGTCATAATCATTGTCCATAGTCTGTAAGTGACTATTGATTTCCCTGACGTTTCGCTGGTGTGCTGGCCCAGAAGGTTTGCTGCCTTGAGCTCCAGTAAATACAGTATATGTTTGCTATCACTCACTCTTAGGCCACCAACATAAAAGTGACAACAACCACAGTGACAGAAGTCTAAAAATATCAGTGCTGTGGGACTCATTTCTCACAGAAGCCATAACCTACAAACCCAGGAATTCTCCAGCACAGATTCTTTTAACCAGTGAGAAGCAAGCTTTAAAATGGCATTTCTTCCTAGGATTGCTGTAATTATTATTAGCAGTTTATTACACTGTATATGTAAATTAGTATAATTTTGGCTGTCCACAAAGTTAAAGATTTACAACCCCCTACAATCTTTCGAGGCTTCTCGCAACTTACTTTTTGTCCAAAAAATCCTCAAATGTTAGGTGTCATTACGAATATTTTACTGCTCCTGATTGCATCAGAGCCTGCTCGATCCCCAATTGTAAATATCAAACCTGTTTCTGATGGGCCAATGAGAGCGAGCAAGCTTCACCAACTGGATGATGTGAGCTTCAATAGCTAAAACTTGGCAGCCACAAACATGCCACGAAAGTGGAGTATTGAGAAAGAAAATCAGCCATACTGTTTTTTTTTCTCCTTTGTTTTTCTCCCGTAAAACTAAATTCATGCCTGGAGAACCATCTGACAACGTTTGTTTTTCTTCTCAAGGCATGTTTGATCTTGCGAGATCTCACAGTGAAAATGTTTCTACAATCGACAGGTGTGTTCTCACGGTCTGGATGAACCTTCTATTGCGTGCATTCGAGGATTATAAAGTTTAAAATCGGTTGAAACTGTCCTCATGTCTGTGGTCTCCCACAGTTTTAAAATCAGTTAAAGACCTAAGGAAATCAAAATTAAAGTTTTTTTTAGCTTTTCGTAATGACTACGTTAGCCTTACAGTTGTGAATAAGATGGTGTGTTCCAAAACAATGACAAAATTCGCATTTAGGAGATATAAGCGTTCAAAATGTTTAGTCTCTCACTTCCGTTAAAACCAATCACAGATTTTGAGGACGTTTTGCAGACTTCACCTTCTCATCAGATCTTATCCAATCGAAATGCTCTCTAGAATCTAAAGCCCGCCTCCTATATTGCTGAAGTTGCGGCTGAAATCGGTCAAGTCGTTCACACATTTACTAATTTCAACATGGTGAAAGGCACATAACACACTATGTATGCGATAGGAAACGATTCAGTGTAAATATGCTTTCAGTTGAGGTGAATGAAGTCCGTTTTTACGTTAGTTTCACGCACCGCAGCAACGCGCACACAACAACGGCTCTGGTCTAAATTTAGACTACAGACGAAGCGCAGACAACAAAACAAAACAAATTTGATTTCTGCTCAGAATGCTGCATTTTAAATCGATATGGAGGAGATTATGATGATAAGCGGTTAGAGGAAACTGGCTTTACCAAACAGACAGGCTCTGTGTATTAACAAAACGCTATTGGCTGTTTCAAAAAAGGGGAGGATCTGTTAACAGCTGGAGCCGTTTCTGGGGAAATTACGTCAACACATTGAATAATGTGGCGGGTTTCAAGGCACTTCAGTGGGCCTTTAAGATTTGAAAATTGTAAATTGTCCAGTGTGTCCCAGGCATTCGAGACTTAAAGATGGGCAACAATCCAAACACAATGAAGATCAATATGGTAGTCATTAGTTATGTTTCCATCCAAAGTTGCGAATTTAACTTATGTTCAAAATTGGAATATCGTATAAAACATTTGTGAATAATACATCATTTCCAACCCATGTGTAACATAATAGCCACTTTCTGGTTAATTGGAAGTGATTATCTTAATGGAAGTTGGGGAAGACAATGTGGCTCTTTTTTCCTACATCATAAACGACAAGCGTCTCAAAGCGCACAGAAGAAACACAACAAACACTGTGATGTTATCTTGCTTTCAGATGCTTGTCTGAAGCATTTCAGAAAGACCAAACCAACATGTAACTTCTGTGTATGGAAATTGGTCCAATGTATAGTCCTGTTATACAATCAGTTTTATGTTACACATATAGGGATTTATGTGATAAATCTGTTTCCATCGTAGGTTATCCACCTCAAGTGAGTGCATATGTTTTTTATGTACATTTTTAGTATTTATGCAGATCTTGGCGTTTCCATCCAGCATGTTTTGCAATATCCTAAAATGTGCATAAAAGTAAGAGGATAGAAACATAGCTATTGAGTTCCATGAGTCATCTGATACCATCAAAGTATATTTTGTGAGGTATATTTCACAATGTACTCCACATAAGGAGCTTTTATTGCATTAGACGATCATCAGATACCAAAGCGCTCTATAAACAGAGTATAGCGTTTGGGCCACCCACCAATCTTGTTAGGACAATAGTGCCAGGGGAGGAAGGGCCTGGCATGGCGGCACAAGCTGATAGAAGATTTGGCCCACCTGGAGGTCATTCTGCTCTGATAACCTCTTCGCTCTCCTCTTTTTATCAGCCGTCTAAATGCCTTGGCTTCCGATTGGCTACTCCTCCCTTAAGGGTTGGCTTCTTTTCAGAGTGAGAAATCCCTGCCTATTTATCAATATTGGCCGCTTGTGTACATCTAAGCCTGCCAAAAACCTGACTGCAGCTTTGCCAAATTGCAACTTTTTGGTATGCAATATAATTTTCTCCATTAAGTTCTACTGGAGAATTTACTTTGATAGATCTTGTATTAGTTCAGGTATATATATATATATATATATATATATATATATATATATATATATATATATATATATATATATATATATATATATATATATATATATAATATGTAGTTACATTTGTGATTATACAGTTGGCACTTCCCTTACACCTAACCCTACCCATAAACTAACCCATCCCAACCCACCACACCTGTCCCTAACTCTATCTGTATCTCACCTCAATATCAGCAAAAGTGTTTTGCAATACAATTTGAACACAGTAAGTACATTGTACTTATTTTTTTGATGGAAGTACATAGAACGTTAGGCTACCTAATATATATATATATATATATATATATATATATATATATATATATATATATATATATATATATATATATATATATATATAAACAAATCGGAATTTCATCTCCCATTCCCTTTAAAAGCCAGTTGTGTTTGTGCCATGCCATAATTACTATTTACATGGAGGAATTTGCGAGCAGAAAGACTGAACACTTTTCCTGAGAGGAGAAAAATACTTTGCTATTGACTTTAGCTATAGACCAGGTTTTTATTGGTCAATGGGACAGTTGTTTTCAGTTCCTCAAAATAGCAACAAGCCAACAATATGCCTGAACAAACATCTTATTCAGACCATGGGCGAACAGATGGGCACAAGTGCATTTGCTATTTAAACAAGGTGGCATTGGAAACCAAAGCAAAAAAACACTTGCTTTGTAACCCCTGGCGTCGCATTGCGCTTTGTATTATAGGACCCATGGTATTTAGACAAAGTTCATGTAAGTTCAGTCATAGGGCACAGCTGTTTGGTTCCTGTTGTATCAGTTACTAATGAGCTCGCCGCTCAACCTTCAAATACTTTGGTAGTAGGGGTGTAACGATACGCGTATTCGTATTGAACCGTTCGGTACGAGGCTTTCGGTTCGGTACGCGGTACGCATTATGTACCGAACGGTTCTTGAACTAATTAATTAATTTGGAAAATAAAAAAGTGTGTGAAATATAATAATATGCGTTCAACAAGGTAGCCCAATAACCAAAACGACATAACAGGCAATGCCCCTGACACCGCCGAAGTGAAAGAAAAAAAAAAAAAACACCAAATATGTTTTAGGCTGCTCAGTCAGGTGCTCGCTTACTCAGTAGGCTACGCGCTGAATGCTCGTGGCAAAATGGCTATTGCGTTTAACAAACCAGAAATAGAAGATCCTCCAATAACCAACAGGTCTGGTGTTTGGGTGAACTTTGGATTATTTGTAAGCTATGATGGTGTTGGCAAGAGAGATGGATTAAAAAACAACGGTCTGTCGCATTTGCTGATGGTACAGCAGCGGGAATAATTCATGTCATGTCAATCATGACATTTCCAACTTATTCGAATGGCAAAAGACATCACTGCGGCGAGTGGTCCATTTATAGCTGCTGATATGAGACCTAACGCCCGTTTCACACATACTCCATCTGCAGTGCGTGTGCGGTGTGTATTTTTTTCAGTACCCATGTTAACGGATGACAGAATTCACACTGCACGCGGATGCGGTCCGTCAGTCCGTTCCAGGAGCGTTGCGTCTGCAGCAGTGCACGGATCGTTTTTGTACCAAGTCTATTTTTTGCTGCGCTGCTGCATTAAAGTGATAGAACATTGTTCGCATTAAAATAAACATGTACTGACGCGAAAATCTAGTAATTTCACCACAGATGCATCTCATTTAAAATATACTCGTTTCAAAGTCAACACATGGCTTTTTTTCTCAAGTAAAGCAACAAAATGACACCATACCTGGCATTTAGGTAAAAAAATTTGCCATAATGGATAGCACTCGTACTTTCTTGGAGGTGAAAAGCAAAGTTCTTTTTGACCTGCAGGATTTCTTCTAAAAGGGTGTAAAAACTAAAGAAAAGACGAGAGTCGGCTGTTTTTGAATAGACTATTGTAAGTTTCTAATTTAAAATGTTTGTGATTTAAGGCTATAAACTATGTTTAAATATTTTGCCACTTGTGTGAGCTAAATCTAAAGTATATAAATATGAATAAATGAATTTAATAAAATGTTGTTTAAATGTAGTAGGCTACAACCTGACTTCTATTAAAGAGTAAACAAAGAGATTTGGAATTCTGACGAGGCATGTTCAGTAAAAACTTTTGGATTTAAAATAAAAAATAATGAATCAATGCTGTGTTTGTGGTATGCAACAGCGGATCAGTTGCGGACTGCAAACGCAGCATATGTAAAGCACTACAGGGTGTGGGGCTCCTGCAACGCACACGCAACGCAACATGCACCGCACACGCTAATGTAAAGAGCTAATGTCTTATTCCTGTAACCACATAGAAGATGGGTGAAGTATAGCTCCATCATTGTTCAATGTAAAAAAAAAAAAAAATCATACTTTGTTAGTTTTAATAAAAAAATAATAAAAAAGGTAATTTATCTGCCAATTTTTTCTTTTTGCTGTATCTAAAACATACCGAACCGTACCGAACCGAACCGTGACACCAGTGTATCGTATCGAACCGAACCGTGAATTTTGTGAACCGTTACACCCCTATTTGGTAGCATTTGCCTTAGCATGACTTTCAGAAGCTCTCCGCCTTCCCCAGCTCCACCTGTATAGATCTATAGGTAATTCATGCTTTCTATATTGTGCATCAGCAACATGCTTTACTTGCTCATAGCAGTGTGATTTTTTCAGCAGCGCAGCAAATCTATTCAACTAGATCTAAGATCAACCATATCAACATGACATAAATTGCATTAAAATACTCATAAAAATTTGGTAGTCATTGAGTAATGTGATATTGCCATCTGATATTTCACAAAAACCTCTTTTGCCTGGCCAAAAAGAAAACAACAAAAAAGGCAAATTATTGGATCCTTATTGCAGTAATTATGTTTCTAGCATGTGTTTGTGTTTATGTGTTTGGCATCAGATTTTATAATCCTAATAGATTTTTTTATCCTAATAGATAGTTTATATCTTTTCATTTCTTAAACAGCCATGTAGGAAAACACTACGTGGCCATATCCCAGGATGATGTACTTAACTTGATGCACTTGATGGAAATAAATATTGTGATGCTATTTCCTTCAAGAGCTGCATCAATATTTGGTCTTGTATTGACAATGCAAGAGTCCGGTCTCTGGAACAGTTTGAGCCTGATTTATCTTGACATTATCATCCAGGAATATGGCCGTGGTGAGGTTGGCGAGTGAGACCGGTGAGCTCGGAGGGATATAAGGACAAGCAACGCTGGTGAAGGACGAGGGAGGGCCAGACCTGGACTTTACGTTGTGGTTTTGTTTGTTTTATTATCTGTGGGGTTGGCATCCGTCCATCAGTTACTTTCGTTTTGTTTATTTATTTATTAAAGTCTGTTAAACGTTCGTCGGTTTCCGCATCCTTCCCTTATCTACGAACTGTTACATTGGACATGTTGTTTATTCCTACATGGTTGTTTAAGAAATTAAATGCTACACACTCCATCAGTTAGGGTAAGAAGAACTGTTGCCAAACATATAACATGCTAGAAACATAATGCAATAATGATCCAGTCATAAACTCTTACGCAGTTAAATCCAAACAGCAACTTTTTCTTTTGGCCAGACAGTGCGTGTACCCTATATCGAGGCTATGACTCACTCTCTACCGATGTATAAGTATTATAGTATATTTATGTCCTCTAAAGCTCATTAAATTTGTTCTGGATCAGTTAGATATGACATGTTGCCTTGGAAGCAGGTCTGAAACCAGGAGGCATCTTTATACACAAACATGTACCGATTTCATTTGTGTTGGAGCATCGTGACACCACTCATTTCTTCAACACATCCCACGAGGCAGGTATTTTTATATGCGGCATCTCATCAGCCATTCCGCTAATCTTAATTCTGAACTTCATAATCACATTAGTTGCTATATTGCCAGTTGAGGATGAGCTTAAAGTTACTCCCAGTGCTGTCTCTTATCTCCTGTTCAATGCCTGTCTGTGAAGTTGCTCAGCATGAAGCCTGGAAAAATCCTCGGTTGATGTCATAAAGCACGTCTGCCATTGGCTCGTCTCGGAGCTCGTTAAAAGAGAGAGTCCCGCTGGGCGAGCTGCCATTAATCATTATGAGTGCGGATCTTTTTTCTCATTTAGGAAGCATCAATGATATACATACCAGTAATTAATGAAATAATTTCTTCTCTCCAATCAATAGATACTTCAGCTCCCCGCAGACTTCGTTGACATTTATCACATCGAGTGCAACTGATTAATTCGTATTGCCGTTACCTCAACATGAGAAGGAATAATTTGTCTGAATGATCTATCGCTCTCATTTCAGAAGACTATAGAATACTGACCAAAAGTACTTGAGAGCTGGTTATTTAGTGGAGATCACTTTAGATTGTCACAGGCAGATTAGCTATTGCCAACAAGTTGTTCTTCGCTTCACATTGATGGTTTTCAAGTGTGCCACATTAGTGTGGAGGGTTTGCACTGTGAGTGTGACAGATTCATAGTGGTACATTTTCTTTTACTATGTATGAAGTGAGGACATAGTGGTGCCACCCTTACAAAACAAAAATATATTGCATTATATTGGAAAATAGAATGCAATACATCAGGCAATATATTCACATATATGGAATTTAATATTGCATACTGCAATATATTGAAAGCTGCAATCATTTGTATATTTTGCAATATATTACATGAATATATAATATATTGCATAATACCACAATATATTATTCCATGTATTTATAATATATCATAATATATTTCAAATAATATTTTGGTTTATGTATTTTCCTTTCATAAGGGCAATCATAGGCACCAATTTATATTTCTGCCGCTGGGTGCCCACTCTCCCTTAGTTCGTTTTTTCAGGAGTATCATCCTTTCTGCGCGATGGTGCACTTATGAATTAATTAAAGAAAAAAAACTTGAGAAAAAAACAGAAAGCACAATTATGTTGTAATGCTAAATACAACAGCAGAATTGTATACTGTATGACCTGCCGGGACCAGATTTGAGGTCCACCAATCAGAGTATCCTAGATTTTAGCTGCAAAAATTATTTTTCACTGTGTGTCTTAAGTAAATCCTGACAGTAGTTTTTTTAACGCTTACTGGCGTACGCTGTTAGGAAATCTGGCCCCATGTGTTGCACAAATGCTGCAGCTGAAGGGGAAGAATGTCAATAATTTTAATCTGTTTTTCATACAAAGCCTTAGTCATATGGACTGCTTTTCTGATGCTTTTTGAGTCACAATATGCTCTAATTTTTAGAAAAGATCAGCTTGGAGATTCTTCTAAACATAGAGGTTCATACACATGAAGGTCAACAGAATTGGGTGAGCAACGGGTTCAGTCAGTCTTTGTATTAGTGAATGTGTGTAGCCCCAGCAGGCCCTTCATGTTCAGGCAAACAAGAATGGCAGGTCTTGCAGTCTTATTTCATGAAGCACATAAGGGATATGCTGTAGAAGAGACCCCCAACACACAAACTAACCATGTTCTTTCTCCTGTAAGTTCAGTCTGGATCAAAATACGTAGCAAAAACATTTCTGAGATGAAGGCTTCAAGACAGGCGTAGGAGCAAAGCAGACAGAGACAGAGAACCTAAATATTTGAACCTTTTATGATTTCCCCATTCAACGCTCTTAAAAATAAAGGTTCTTTAATGTCATATATGAAGAACTTTCAACATTTATGGAACCTTTCCATTGCACAAACGGTTTTTATAGTGGAAAAAGGCTCTTGAGATTATTTAAAATGTTTTTCAAATGAAGAAAAACTGTTCACTGAAAGGTTCTTTGGGGAACACAAAATGGTTCTCTATTTTGTAAGTGTATGATACTAATTTACACATACTTAAAATGGTTATTTGAATGTTGCTACTAATTACAGAAGAAGGACATGAGGAACTCAAGTGAAACTGAGCTGACCACTCAGCCAGTCACTCGATAGACTTTCTTGGATCAGCGAGTTTCATTTCACTTGCTCAGAAGAACCATGTCAGTTGGTGGAAGGAGGCGGCTTTGAGAGTTGCCCGTCTGTGCAGCAGCAGAGATTCACTTCAAGGCACGCTTGGTGGAAACGTCTTGCATGGTTTCCCATAAGCTGTTTGCTGCCAATGTCTACTGACCAGAAATGATGAAAAATATATCTAACACCCCTGCTTGTTAAGACAGCTTAGCTTTAACAATGTGCATTTGTAATGTAGTGCAGTTGTATAATTTGATTTGTTAATTCTCTTCAATATCCTTTATCACAAAATGTGTAGGTTTTTTTACTCACCCTCATGTTCCAAAGATGTTTGTTTATCTTAGAAACACACATAAATATATTTCAAAAGGAAATCTGAGAGCTTTATATCCATCCATAGACACCCATGCATTAGCACTGTGATGCTTCAAAAAAATCATAAAGACATCCTAAAGCTAATCCATATGAATTGAGAAGTTTAGTCAAGATTTTCTGAAGACATGATCACTTTATATGATACATAATTAATAAGCTTTTATTCACATATGAAAATTCATCAACTCGCACATCAGTTAAGCAAGGGATCTCAAGCATACTTGCTTGATGTGCGAGAACCAATGAGGCTCATTCTCGTGTTACGCAGCATGTTTGAGATTCCTCAAGATCCAATAAGGTTCATTCTTGTGTTACACAACACATTTGAGCTTCCTCAAGAACCAATGAGGTTCATTCTTGTGTTAGCACATTTGAGCTTCCTCAAGAACCAATGAGGTTCATTCTCGTGTTACTCAGCACGTTTGAACTTCCTAAAGATCCAATGAGGTTAATTCTTGTGTTAAGCAGCATGTTTGAGCTTCCTCAAGAACCAGTGAGGTTCATTCTTGTGTTATGCAGCACGTTTGAACTTCAGTAAGAGCCAATAAGGTTCATTGTTGTGTTACGCAGGATGTTTGAGCTTCCTCAAGAACCAATGAGGTTCATTCTTGTATTACACAGCACGTTTGAACTTCCTAAAGGTCCAATGAGGTTAATTCTTGTGTTAAGCAGCATGTTTGAGCTTCCTCAAGAACCAATGAGGTTCATTATTGTGTTACGAAGCACATTTGAGCTTCCTCAAGAAGCAATGAGGCTCATTCTTGTGTTATGCAGCACGTTTGAGCTTCCTCAAGATCCAATGAAGTTCATTCTTGTGTGACGCAGCACGTTTGCTTCCTCGAGAAACAGTGAGGTTCATTCTTGTGTTACGCAGCGCGTTTGAACTTCAGTAAGAGCCAATAAGGTTCATTGTTGTGTTACGCAGGATGTTTGAGCTTCCTCAAGATGGTTAATTCTTGTGTTACGCAGCACGTTTGAGCTTCCTCAAGAAGCAATGAGGCTCATTCTTGTGTTACCCAGCACGTTTGAGCTTCCTCAAGAACCAATGAGGCTCATTCTTGTGTTACCCAGCACGTTTGAGCTTCCTCAAGATCCAATGAGGTTCATTCTTGTTTTACGCAGCACGTTTGAGCTTCCTCAAGATGGTTCATTCTTGTGTGACGCAGAACGTTTGCTTCCTCGAGAAACAATGAGGTTCATTCTTATGTTACGCAGCACGTTTGAGCTTCCTCAAGAACCAATGAGGCTCATTCTTGTGTTACGCAGCACATTTGAGCTTCCTCAAGAACCAATGAGGTTCATTCTTGTGTTACTCAGCACGTTTGAGCTTCCTCAAGAACCAGTGAGGTTCATTCTTGTGTTACTCAGCACGTTTGAGCTTCCTCAAGAACCAATGAGGTTCATTCTTGTGTTACTCAGCACGTTTGAGCTTCCTCAAGAACCAATGAGGCTCATTCTTGTGTTACGCAGCACGTTTGAGCTTCCTCAAGAACCAATGAGGCTCATTCTTGTGTTACCCAGCACGTTTGAGCTTCCTCAAGATCCAATGAGGTTCATTCTTGTGTTACCCAGCACGTTTAAGCTTCCTCAAGATGGTTCATTCTTGTGTGACGCAGCACGTTTGCTTCCTCGAGAAACAAATGAGGTTCATTCTTATGTTACACAGCACGTTTGAGCTTCCTCAAGAACCCATGAGGCTAATTCTTGTGTTACGCAGCAGGTTTTAGCTTCCTCAAGAACCAATGAGGCTCATTCTTGTGTTACGCAGCACGTTTGAGCTTCCTCGAGAAACAATGAGATTCATTCTTATGTTACGCAGCACGTTTGAGCTTCCTCAAGAACCAATGAGGCTCATTCTTGTGTTACTCAGCACGTTTGATCTTCCTCAAGAACCAATGAGGCTCATTCTTATGTTACGCAGCACGTTTGAGCTTCCTCAAGAACCAATGAGGTTCATTCTTGTGTTACTCAGCACATTTGAGCTTCCTCAAGAACCAATGAGGTTCATTCTTGTGTTACACAGCACGTTTGAGCTTCCTCGAGAAACAATGAGATTCATTCTTATGTTACGCAGCACGTTTGAGCTTCCTCGAGAAACAATGAGATTCATTCTTATGTTACGCAGCACGTTTGAGCTTCCTCAAGAACCAATGAGGCTCATTCTTGTGTTACGCAGCACGTTTGAGCTTCCTCAAGAACCAATAAGGTTCATTCTTGTGTTACTCAGCACGTTTGAGCTTCCTCAAGAACCAATGAGGTTCATTCTTGTGTTACGCAGCACGTTTGAGCTTCCTCAAGATGGTTCATTCTTGTGTTACGCAGCACGTTTGAGCTTCCTCAAGATCCAATGAGGTTCATTATTGTGTTACGCAGCACGTTTGAGCTTCCTCAGGATCCAATGAGGTTCATTATTGTGTTACGCAGCACGTTTGAGCTTCCTCAAGATCCAATGAGGTTCATTATTGTGTTACGCAGCACGTTTGAGCTTCCTCAGGATCCAATGCGGTTCATTATTGTGTTACGCAGCACGTTTGAGCTTCCTCAAGATCCAATGAGGTTCATTATTGTGTTACGCAGCACGTTTGAGCTTCCTCAGGATCCAATGAGGTTCATTATTGTGTTACGCAGCACGTTTGAACTTCTGTAAGAACCAGTGATGTTTGTTCTCGTATATCAAGAAGGTTCTGTTGAGCTTCTGTTTATGTTCACTGATCAATGTTTTCATGTTAATAAAAGCCTGAATTTAATCTGTTCATCATATAAGTGATCATGTCTCTTTAGAATATTTGGGTTAAACCACTCTATCTTTTATTAACTTTTTGAAGCGTCCAAGTAGTAGTTGGGCAGCTTTCAATGAAGGGACAGAGATAGCTTAGATTTTATTAAAATATATTTATTTGTGTTCTGAAGATGAACATCTTATAGTTTTGAAATGGCATTAAGGTTAGTATATTATGACTTCATTTTTAACATTGACTAAGGAAGCGTTTCTAAGAAAAATAAATAAAAAAAAACCTTTGTGCAGAGTGAAATCGCTTTACTGTAAACATAACATAGCAATACCTGCTGCTTCTTTTCTTCAAATAAAGAAAACCTTGACTCTGTGACAGATGAGCTGAAGTTTAATTACAGTGCGGGATGATCCGTTTTGGCAGAAGGGATGTGAGGGTTGGCTGCAGCTTTAAGAGGGTTCTAATTATGTCCCACATTCAGATCAAACGGTAATTAATTTAGCCCTGTCAAAACTGAAAAGACAATTATAAACAAATGGATTACCGGTCACAAAGACAGCTATGCATAGAATAGCTAACACATCTCAACTTTCTCACGGAATATCATGTGTCTTTATTCAAAGACACATGGTTTGCGGACAGCATATCTCACCCCATGAAGATTTAATTACTTACCCTCACCATTGAAACCACACCGAAGGCGTTGTCTCATAAATAACATCTTCATTTACACACTAAATATTTAAATTCATCAAAACAGTTTATTTAATATGCTTCCAAACTGTTCCAGCAGATACATATTTAAAAACCAAACAATACAAAAGGTACCATTACAGCCAGTCTCATTCTAAAGTAGCATAACATGCAGATTGTGCCATATATCACATGTTATATGTCTATAATGCTCGGAGTTGATAGCATAAATTAGACTAATGCTGCTATATAAATGGTATGTTGTTCATTGGCATCATCTATCAAGTTCTAACCCTCATCTTCGTTTGGTCTTCATGACACGGATTGGCGTGGAGAGACTGATGTTAAATGACTTGTTTGTGCCTCGCTTCGCCAGACATTAACTTAAAGAATTACCCGTCGGACTCTTTTATCTTTGAAACATTGTAAATAAGACAGCTGGCCACAGTATACCACTGTCTAGAACCGGAAGGGGGTTGTGATTATGCATTTATTTTTGCATTCACCACCAATATAACAACAGATTTGTAATTTCCTTTGCACGATTTGAAAGTGAGCATTTTGCTTTACTGAATAATCAGCTTATGGTTTGAGAAGCTCTTTATGGCAATTTATATTCAACTCCAGTCAAATCTTTAAGGTTAACAACAGACATGAGCTAAGGACTAATTCAGCTTTACAGCCCCTCAGGAAATATGGTGAAAAGTTTTTAGCTGGCACCATTCAAAGCAGGATGTTTAACTGGGCTTAAAGGGGATAATTTGATTTACTTTCTTTAATTCTAACAGAGTGTAACACATTTCCTTTTGTATTATTGGATTTTTCAGAGTGCTTTTGGGTCCACTCTTCCGGAAGTACTGAGATTTATTTTTAATTCTTTTCATAGATCATATTGACTCTTCATGTTAATGATATAGGTTCAGCATTTCATACTGTGCATTTAGAACTTGCGTTACTAATATTGGAATCTATTATATGAAAAACAGCTTTTGTACAAATGCTAGCAAAATCGCCATCTTTAAGTTGCATTTTCCAGTAAGATTGTGTTGACTGCTTTGTATGATCTTTATGAAAATACAGAATTTAGCAGAAATCTGAAAAATTATTCTCATAACTACAAACTGCAGATATGAGGCTGTGGCAATATGCGTGAAATCAGTCCTGACAGCTGGTGAAAAAACTAGACGATTTCCGAGCTGACAGTGAAGGGGAAAAATGCGTGGGATAGAAAAAGAACTCATTTGTTTGTCACTCTTAATGTTATACTGTACAAGGTGCCACATTAGATTCAATGGATAACTGCTAGGGGATTTTTTTTTTTGTGTGTGTGTGGATATTTTGCAAAGTTGAATGTAAAACATACGTGGCTTGCATTCCAAGACCTAGTTAATACATAGGCAGCTTCCTAGCCAATGAGACTGGGTAAGCAGTAGATTAGGATTGCTCTATTTAGAAATCAAGTTTGCTATTAGCATGATGCTAATGATGTAATACTGTTTAGACACAAAAACCCTGCTGCTCGTGATGACATATTGATGTCTTAAGACACGAACCGATCAGCTTCTGTGAGAAACTGAACAGTATTTATGTTATTTTCTTAATCTCCATATCCAGACGAATCTCATCTAGTGTTCCCATCCGTCATTACTTCAGTCTAGTAAGGTCAAAGTGGCGCGTATATATATGCATCATATATATATATATACGCACGTCATGATTTTGCGAAGTCGTTGTTTTCTTGAGACCAATGTGCTTCAATGATGACCCTGGGACAACAACTGCATTAGCCAATCAGCGTTTGTGACATCATCACCACGAGACCCGCGCCCCGCTCTGCCTGCAGAGTCCGCCAAATAAAAAAAACAAAAAAAACAACAACAACAACCACTGCATTGCGCATTGCAGTGCGTCTATCCCATCTGCCAAAAGCACAGCAGTTACAAGGTAAGTCAAATGATTTAAAAAACTAAATTATAATATTAGTGTACAGCAGTATGCTACTATGACATTAGTTTGCATTTGCGAGTTAATTGTCAGATTACCAGCCAAGATTAATCACCATTGCTACATTGAACAGGACTAACGTTACAGACTGCGTAGGTTAAGTGATAACGTTACATATATATGGGTGCCAGTGACACAGCAAAGGTTCTTAAAATCTCTTTAATTAGCATCTAAGCGCAAAAATCTGTTGCGTTCAGTTGCATCTTAACAGCACTAACGTTACTTGCGCTCAATATATATACAGTACTACCTCCAATTTGGCCATATATATATTATGTAGATGCCTCATTCGGCCAATCCGCGTAGGACATACCAAATTTATATATATATATATATAGATAGATAGATAGATAGATAGATAGATAGATAGATAGATAGATAGATAGATCTATCTATCTATCTATCTATCTATCTATCTATCTATCTATCTATCTATCTATCTATCTATCTATCTATCTATCTATCTATCTATCTATCTATCTATCATCTATCTATCTATCTATCTATCTATCTATCTATCTATATATATATATATATATATATATATATGATCGTGCCAGTTTGATCTTACCAGACGGATGCAATGGTTAAGGGAGTAAGGCGCGTGAAAGTAACTTTTGACACGATCGACCCGAGTTCAAATCCACCTTTATCTGAACTCGCTTTTCTCACTTTTCCCTTTACATATTAGATCAGAAAGGCTAATTAATGTTTAATTATAAAGTGTTTACCAGGAGGATTAGGGGTTGGTGTAGGGAGTTCTTTATTGTCCCAATAAGGCATCATCCATTTAATATTTTATGTAAATGTAATAATTTAAACTGTTTTTGAAACAACTAGACTCTGTTTTTACAGTGTAAATAGCATATAATCCTTCATATTACTTCTGTATATTGAGACATATTTTACAGATTTGTATACTACCTCCAATTTGCCAAGCCAAATAACTTTTTGGAACTTCACATTGGGAGTGTTTCCATGATGCTTAAAATGAGGTCTATATTGGGAAAGAACCATGGTATTTCTCTACACCAGATGCTATATAAAAAGTCTTTGTAAAGGCAAACATTTCTTTCTTTTGGCAGCGTGTGTTTAAAACTCCCTGTTCCAAGTTCAAAATAGGCTTGAAAAAATAAAAAAGGGTGTTGCGTGACCTGTGAAAGAACTAAAAACTTCAATTTTCTTCAGGGAGTCACGGCATGAGAAGCCTACCGTTAGGATTCCAGTGAATTGGAATAACAGTTATGGCAGTTTGAGGTCACTTAATAAAAAAACATCTCCCATTTTCCCCTCTACAACCATTGCGTCCATCCATTCCACCTGTTTTACATCCATATCCACTAAGTATTACTCAGTCCACAACCTAATCTGCAGCAGCACCTTGTCTGAAACAATCGACATTATCATTTGTTCCTCACCGTTGGCTCAGTAGGTTGGTGTTACATTCTCAAGCGCAGCCCTAGGTTGCATTTTTGATGGTAAAAAGTGAACGGTACTCTTGTCAGACTTGTATGTCCAAAGGCGAAGAAGTCAAGTGGAAAGACGGGATGTCAGAGGCGGAGGCTGGCACCAGCAGACAAAGAGTGGTGCTCTAGGTGTTCTTGGATTTGGGTTGTCCAGAAGAGATGTGCAATTGGAATGGGCACCTTGTGTTGGCAGTCCTGCGGAGTTCTGGAGAACATTGTGGTCTGTCCAAACAGCCCCTCGAGGGTCAACATAGCATGTCTCTCACATTTCACTCACATATTGTGATGTTCCAAACAAAGTCAGAGGAAAGAATGTGTATACGATTCTATGAACGAAGCTGAAAAAAAATGTCAATAGAAGATAACGTACATTGAAAGCCTTGTACAAAATGTACAAAAGCTGTCAATTGGGCAATACCCTTTCAAAAGGTACACCGTTGTACCTTATTTACCCCTACAAGATGCATATTAGTACATAAAATATGTACATATTAGGACCTTTTGAACGGGTGCTGTCCCATTGACAGCTTTTGTATCAATTTTTCTCAGATTAGCTATTTTTCCATACACCTATTTTTATGCAAATTTTGGGATTTCACATCAAAAACAAAACACTGAATTGAAATGCTACGATGCGCATAAATTCTAAAAAAGCTCATAAAAATCATATGCGCTCAATTGAGTCAGCTAATTATTTTTTATCTGATAAGAAGACATGCACATAGACTACGATGGAAACATGTTTACCGAATAAATCCCTCGAAGCGCAAAGAAAAACTTTGACTCAACAGAGGATGTGATTGGATTACTGGACTAACCAGCAGATCACTTTAATTGAACAGTATCTCAAATGTTGCTTTAATCATTCTGAAATGCCTGTCAAAATTGTGTTTACAAACACCAGGTATCCATGACAGCGTTATGACACTGATATTGAGGTGGGATAAGGGACAGGTGTGGTGGTATGGGTCAGTTTAAGGGTAGAGTTAGGTTTAAGGGAAGTGCCAACTGTAATTACAAATGTAACTAAAGAAATGAATTACTTACGTAGTTACATGCAGGTATTTTTTACAATGTAAGTACACAATAAGTGCATTGTATCAAATGATTAATTAAAATGTAAGTATATAGTAGTTAAGGCCACCTGATATAAAGTGGGTCCGTGGTAATGTAAACATTCAAAATGTTTTTCATAAAGTAACTAATATATATATATATATATATATATATATATATATATATATATATATATATATATATATATATATATATATATATATATATATATATATATATAATTATTATTTCATGCTAATTCCAAAGATGTCATTATTGGTTTTCTCTTGGTTTTGTCTTGCTACTTGCTACTCGTTTCATTTGTACAGGGCTTGTCTGCA